>NC_137086.1:25309237-25632737 GCF_951640355.1 Cnephaeus nilssonii
TGAAGACTGACTGTAAGGCATATAGAGCAGCACGTGGCACACATGGACCCTCAATGAATGGGAGCCATGACTGTGGTCTTCTCTCTCCTCCCAGCCCCCGCGCACCAGGCCACAGCTGCCTGTGCCAGTCTTAAGCCACATGTCCTTGTGCTTCTCTCTCTCCAGCCTTCAAGGCCTCTCCCCATCTGCCTTTCGGGGCCCAGAAGCCATGGGCTTCTCCTGGAAAGTTCTTGAAATGGAAGACGTGCAGGACTGTTCCGAATAAACAGAAGGGAGGGTTTTAACCGTGCTCTTCTTTTTCATCTAAAAATCTGCCCACGGACTTGCAGATGAGGAATTGCTTCCGGTTCTCAGCAATCATTTGCCACAGCTAAGCCAGGGAGCGAGCCTGGAAGCCGAAAACCTGGGCGAAGCACCTGTTTGCAGAGGCCAGGTGTTCGGTTGGTTTGAAGGAACCTTTTACTATTTCAGGGTTCATATATATATATATATATATATATATATATATATATATATATATATTCAGAGAGGAAGAGAAAGATAGAAACATCAATGATGAGAGAGAATCATTGACCAGCTGCCTCCTGTACATTCCTACTGGGGATCGAGCCCACAACCCTGACCCGGAATCAAACCGTGACCTCCGGTTCATAGGTCGATGCTCAACCCTGGAGCCACACCGGCTGGGCTGGGGCTCCTTTTTCAGGACACAGACTCACAAACCCTTCCCCTCGTGCAGATGTTGGCTAAGACCACACGGCGGCATTTGTCTCTCGTGTGACTGCAGGAGGGCAGGGAGCTGGGATGTGCACGCGCCTCCACGGCTTTCGTTCCCACAAGACAGAACTCACAGCTGGCCCTAGGCTGCGGTCAGCCCTCCCAGGTGTTGGCGTGAGAAGACAAGAGGCATAGTCCCGGACTTCTGGAATGAGCTGAAAATGCCAGCTCGTTCCCAGCTCCACGCTCCTGAGAGTCGGCACCCCCTGCCCCCCTGTCATCCAGAGAGTCAGGCAGAGGTAAGGTCCTTTGTTCTTGCTTAGAGCTTATGGTGTCTGGCATAATTAGAAGTTGGAAGTTTGTAAGTAAAGGAGCTTCCATATTTCTTTTATACTTTGAACGATATGAATAATGAGCATCTTGGGGTTTTTTTTGTCTTCGTCTCTAAGTGCCCTAAAAAGCATGCAGAGGGTTTTGCCTTTCAGGGTTGCTTTCATCCGGGTCTGGCTCCCTTCATCTGTGGTTCCCGGGGTCCCACTCTCCTCCCTGAGCTGCTGCATGGTGACCGCATGGCTCAGTCAGGCTGTCAATGTCCCCAAGGAAAAGAGGAAACAAATCTAGTCCAACATTATAAGCAAGAGCCCGAGAATCCCCCTGGTTGGACAGCTGTTCCCACCTGGGATCTTCCTACATGGTCTCCACATCATGGCGTGCTTCCCTTACAGCTGAGCCCACCTGAAGGCCCCACAGAGTGGCCCCACCTCCCTGAAGCACACAGCTCCTCCCCTGTGGCTCCTCCCCTGTGGCTCCTCCCCTTGTGGCTCCTCCCCTGTGGCTCCTCCCCTTGTGGCTCCTCCCCTCTTGGCTCCTGCAGAACGCCATGCCCTGCTTGTTAGCAGAGAACAGACCTCCTCATTCCCTGGTTCCTTCCCAATTCCAGCAGGAAATTGTGACGCGGCTATTGAAAGAGGGAACAAATGAGCAAAAGCCTGCACTTGTACAACTCCCTCTCCTCTCGGTTCGCCCACATTTTCTCACTGTTTCCCCCGCACTCACCCTGGCTGGACTGTAAAACTGAGCCGAGTGCCCTGACCCGTCCAGGGAGGGGACCTGTGACTGGCCCAGTACAGGCCCTCGTCGCTGAGCTAACAGGGCCTGGAGCACAGATGTGTGGTGTTCATGCTGACTGCACGTCTTTATGACTCTCCGAGAGCTGAGATAGTAGCCAATTAAATTAATTATTAGATGGAAATGATTCCTTACTCCCCAAGTTACTCCTTTATTCTCTCTGACCCTGACAAGGAAGCAGCTTCCAAGAGCCACGACCAGGCAGTGGGACTTCCAACTGAAACGAATAAGAACCTGTTGAGCGTGTTCTTTGTTGAATTCGGCACATATTGTTTGAGCCTCTACTGGGTGCCAGGGAATGTTCTAGATGTATCAGTAAACAAACAGATGGAATCGCCATCCTTATGGAATGATTTCTAGAGGGAAAAGGCAGACAATAAACAAATGAGTGTATTATTTAGAAGGCCTGCTGGTGGTGGTGCTTTGGAGAAAAATAAAGTTAGAGAATGGGATAGGGGTGAAGGGAGTAAGAGAAGGTTTAGAATATTAACAGGGTGTCAGGAAGTGATTCATTGATGAGGTGACATTTGAGCAAAGGCCTGAAAGAGAGGAGGGACCAAGCCCTCCCAGCTGGAGGTGGGGCTTTCCAGGCAGGGAGAGAGCCAGTGCAAAGGCCCTGGGGTGGGGGCGGTCCAGGTGAGAGAGGAACAGCAGGGAGGACGGAGTGGCTGGAGCAGAGTCAAAGTAGTTAGTGCCCAGGCCTGTGCTTGGTCTTCAGGGCAATTCAAGAGAAGAGAACAATTGAGTCCTTGGCCTCATAGAGGCCATGAGCATCTAAAGCCCACATGGCAAATGCTAAAATAATAGCTCACCCGGGAAAGATGGTTCTGCCACAGCCGGGGCTGGCTCCCTAATTTATAAGTGCAAAATGAAAATGCAGGGTCCTTTGTGCAAAAGGCCGGGGAAAGGTGCCATTAAAGACACTAAAATATGAAACGTTTTCCTTGCTTCCATGGTCTCTCTCACCCCCTCATGGTGTTTCCTGTTTTCTAGTTAATGTCATGCTTCCTCAGGCCCAGGGATATCTGTAAGATGAATGCAGACCCTCACAGGCCCTAGGGTGGGGGTGGACTGACCCCTGACTACGTACGTACACACGGATGTGCCATGCTCCAGGCAGAACCCATGGTGGGTGGGAGCGCCCCCAAGGATAAACCTCTGTGCCAGGAGATGCTCAGTACCCGGATCAGGGGCGGTGATAGGCTTACCTCTGCTGCTACCGCCAAATGTACTGGGGCGCTGCTGGCCCCGGGAAGGGACAGCAGCCACCATGCCTCTCCCCGAGGTGCTGCAGGCACCATGCTCAGCCACAACTCCCCCAGGTCCCTAATAGGGGTGTAAGGTGGCAGCATTGTGAAGACAAGGGCAGGGAAGGGGAAGCTAGGTGGGGCCAGGGGAGCCAGGGAGCAGGGACCCATCCCAGGGAGGCAAGGAGGTGGTGAGAGGCAGACCATGCATAAGGGAAGCTCCAGGCGCCGGTTCCTGCTTCATTGGCCCATCAGACTTCACTTAGGAACATAATTTCAAAGATAACATTATTAAGAAGGGTGAAATTATTCTTAAAATTATCTTCCTCAATAACTCTGTAATAATTCTTAACATGATTAAAAATATCAAGACAGCCCTAATCAGTTTGGCTCAGTGGATCGAGCATCGGCCTGCAGACTGAAAGGTCCCAGGTTCAATTCCGGTCAAGGGCATGTACCTTGGTTGCGGGCACATCCCCAGTGGGAGGTGTGCAGGAGGCAGCTGATTGATGTTTCTAGCTCTCTATCCCTCTCCCTTCCTCTCTGTAAAAAAAAAAAAAAAAAAAAAAAAAATCAATAAAATATATTTTTAAAAAAATAAATATCAAGACAGTGGCCACAGAGCATTAATCCCCACGGGCAGGACCTTCTGAGCATGGAGCCCTTCTGAGCATGGGGTCCTGGTGACCACAGTGATCGCACACACGGCTACAGCTTCCAACCCACGCATCTTCCGGCTTAGGTCCCCGCAAAGGGCCCTGCTCCCTGTTGCTCCTATCAGAGCTGAGACCGGTGCTCAGACAGCATTAGGAGGGGCGTGAAGCTCCCCACTGCAATAATGAAAACGTGGCCCACAGCCTGAGGAGCAGTGGTGGAGCATCCTCAGATTCCGAGCCCTGCCACCCCATCAGCTTCTTCCAGATGCTGAAGAGCCCCTCAAGGCCCCGGGGAGCTGGTGTGTTTGTGCCAGAAGTAATAACTTGCTTTTTATTTGCTTTGGAAAACGGGACATGCTGCCAATGTGCCAGCCTCTGGGATCAGAACCAGGTTTCACGTCTCCCAGGGTGCTCGGAGAGAGGTTTATAAACCCACAGACACTTTCTTTTTTTCTCCCCAAGGTGGCGTTTAACCCTAATACTAATTACTGCTGATTACTGGAGAGCTGTGTTGAGAACATCTTCTCTGTTTGGCTCCATTTCTCCTCTTAAGGGACTTGATGAATACACAACCCCCCTTCGTTTGGGAAAGGTTTCAAGGCCCCTGAAGAAAACGAGAGCAGATTTTGAGTTAAACAGTATAAAGGAATAGAGAGACAAATACTAGGAAAGTTTTCACTTTGATTTCAGAATCAATTTGTGGAGATCCAGTTTCATAGAAATGGGGGGAAAAAAAGATCTCCTAAGCCTGGTAGCTTGTTTTAATAATCAAACACACAGGCAACTTGAGAGCATTTAACTTGAGTTATTTGGCCCTAGAAGCATATGCGAATAAGTAGCAAATCTCTGCCCGGCCCCTTTTTCTAGGCCTGCACAAAAACTGGCACCAGCAAAAAAATAAATCACCACCAAACTGGCACCAGCAGGACTGGCAACTGTGGCAGAGCCCAGAGTCAGCATTGTGGTCAGAAGGTTCCTTCAAAGGGCTCTTAGGCCAAGAGCCATTATAGGGCCAGGAACCAGCAAGAAGAGCATGGCGGACTCTCCCCGGGGCCCACAGCCCCAGGCCACACGCCTCCACCCCGATAACACCGCAGTCTCTGAGGGAGGCTGTGGGAGGGGCCAGCTCGGAGCCAGTGTTCTTTGCACATTTATGCCAACGTGACCTAATTTGTTAAGCACGGGCTGGAGAGGCCAGATATACCTGTTTAAATTCAAAGCCAGATACTAGTGGGTGTTTTCTGAGGGGGCGAGATAGCTGGAAAATCAATCGTGCCATATTGGATTTGTCTCCCGCCCTCACGCTGAGAGTCAATGCCTCCATTGTTCCCAGTTGTGGGAGAAGGCCTGGGCGCTATACCACACTGTCACCAGCAGAGGGCAGGATTGCATTTCAGAGGGGCAGTTTGAGACCTTGGATTTAGATAAAGAATTTGAACCCCCCTCATCACACTCCACCCCCTTGGAAAATTATAAAGCCATTCTGAAATCATTGTGTTGCTTTTGTGAGGGGGGGGGGGAGGGCGGATTTCCTCATTGGAATGGTCTTGAGCAAAATTATACTATCCTGGACACATGCCCCTTTCCCACCAAGGCCGAGGAGTCTCAGGTATAAATATTCCCCTCACTCCTCTCTCTCCCCCTCCCCCCTCCATGGTCACTTTAGGCTTGCTCTTTAGTAATGCAGGGCTTTGCTCCCCATTAAAAGGAATGTCAGGCCTCAGTGAGCAGGTTGGGGAAAACATGTTGGAGGTAGCGCGCCTTCCCAGCATACCTGACATCAACTGTACCTTGAAGGCAGGTCCCGGCAGTCCTCAGGGTCTGAATCTGGTCTCTGAAACACCAGAGGCTCTAACTTGAGTTCTGCCTCCTGAGTCTGGACCCCGCTCTCCAAGGTAGTGACAGTCATGGCTTCCAAACTCTGCTAATCGTGCCAGTAACTAAGCCCAATATAAATTTGCCTCATGGGTGCAGGGGAATGTCCTCTGGGGGGCATGTCTTCCTTCACCCCATCCCAATCCACAATTAGCCAAATCTTGGCCTAAGCCACCTGCTGGTGTTTGGCTGTGAGACACCCCCTCCCCCCCTTGTCCCTTTCTCTGCCTCCTGGGCCCCTTCTGGGCACCAGGGCCCTTTCACAGGCTCAGACAGAGTGGAAAGGTGTGTTTCACCCCCGTGGGCCTTCCTCAGATGTCACCTCTGCGTCTCTCACCTGGAAGGGTGTGGGTATCCATCAGAAGCCGGACTAGGAGAAAGAAAACATCATTCTTGACAAGGTGCTTACATTTTAGCAAGGGGAAACAGCCCAAAGGAATGGAACTCTGCAGTGGGACTCCTAGCTTTGGAGGGAGACCTGTTGAAGTGGAGGAGACTAGACCACCACATAGGTAGCTGCCTCTTCCCCCCACACTAAGCAGATAGTACAGGGCCAGACACACCCAGCCAGGCTTGGTAAGCAACCAGCTCTGCCCAGCATTGTTTCTGTCACTGAGCCCAGGTGATCTCATCGCAGAGGCTGCCTTCTCTGTCATCTGTTCCAAGCACAGAATCGCCTCCACAGAGTAACCTTTGCAGGTGGTAATCAGCCACCCTTTTTAACATACAGCCCTAGCAGATCTGGCTCAGTGGATAGAGCCTCGGTCTGCGGACTGAAGGGTCCCAGGTTCGATTCTGGTCAAGGGCACATACTTGGGTTGCAGGATCGATCCCCGGTCCTGTATGTCTCTCTCACACTGATGTTTCTCTCTCCTCCTCCTCCTCCTCCTCCTCCTCCTCCTCCTCCTCCTCCTCCTCCTCCTCCTCCTTCTCCTCCTTCTCCTCCTCACTTCCACTCTCTCTTAAAATCAATGGGAAAATATCATCAGGTGAGGATTAAAGAAAAATAAAATAAGAAATATATATCTTTCGCCGAAACCGGTTTGGCTCAGTGGATAGAGCGTCAGCCTGTGGACTGAGGGGTCTCGGGTTCGATTCCGGTCAAGGGCATGTACCTTGGTTGCGGGCACATCCCCAGTAGGGGGTGTGCAGGAGGCAGCTGATCGATGTTTCTCTCTCGTCGATGTTTCTAACTCTTTATCTCTCTCCCTTCCTTTCTGTAAAAAATCAATAAAATATATTTTTTTTAAAAAAAGAAACATATCTTTCATTTCTCTTCTCACTGTGTTCATGGAATATGAGTATTCCATACTAGTCTAGGCTCTGAAAAGGATGCAGTCGAAGAGCCCGTGACCCCTCAAGGTGTCTTCCACCCCCCTCCTCCCAGGGGCTAGCTTTCCTCCCCACATTTTTCTCATGGGCTTTTAATGGGCCATTTCAATAGCCCCACTCCATTGAGCAACATTGCATGCTTAGAATGGTGACATCAGACTTTAGGCACACTCCCATGGCAAACTTCGGCATGTCCTATTTACCTAGGCACTGGCTCTCACCAAGGAACTCAAAGCCATTTATGGGCCCTGTTTCCTTAGCTCCCACGGGAGCCCTGAAGGTGAAGGAGAAGCTGTGGGGCTTTTCATCCTATCTGGGAACAAACAGACGGGAAGAAACTTCCAGGTCTTTTCTGGTATAAGAAAAGAGTCTCCAATGTTAGTCATGGCCACCAATCTTTATAGACAACATTTTGGATTGATAATCCTAGCGCGGTTTTGTGAAACTTACGTTGCAGCATGAGATAATACTCAAGAGCCAGGGTTTTGTTTGTGTTTTTTTTTACAGGGGAGAGCGCGGACGCAGTCCCCCACTACCACAAATCATGCAGTCGAGTTTCCCACATTTGGGGAAATCGCAGGGGTCAGCACATCTGGAGGACAATGATAAGCCTCACCCTGGGAAAACCACCTTCGTGATCATGGTAACTCCCCTGCCAGGTAAGTATAAGAGCCAGTGTTTTCCTATCAAGCGAATAAGGCAGATTAAACTATTGTGAATTCCATGGCAGGGAGCTGGCATAAGGACCGAGGCTTAAGAGCCAGCCTGGATGGCTTGGCAGGCCCCAGGGGATCAGCATATGGTCTCAGGTTAAAAACAGAACTGAGAAGAACCTGGACATTTTTATTACAATGACAATTTGTGATCACACAGAAACATGAAGAAAGGCCGGAACCTAGACGTGTGGCAGCAAATTTGGGGAAATGACAACGGGACGTGAGCGGTCAGGAGACCGAGGGCAAGTGCAGGGCGAGAAGCAGCTGGAGCATCGGGTGGGGCCCACACACTCAACCCAAGGACTATAACACGATTTTCAGACTTGGTTCTAACGGTTCTCTGAAGAGTTTAAGCAGGAAAGAGACCTGATTAGATTTGCTCTTTGAAATAGGAGAGGACAGAGTGGGTGCAGGGGCTCCTGCAGAAGTCCAGGCAGGGACAGTCCCCTGCACTAGAAGGGAGGCAGCGGAGGCAAAGAAAGTTAACGGACCTGAGAGCTATTCAAGAGAGAAAATCCGGAGCAGGGTATGGAGAGAAAGGACTCAATACTAGAACTGGGTTTTCCAATATAAACTTTGGCATCTATTACAATGCGATATCTTTTGAGCTGTCAGCTAAGAGGGAGGGCAATGGAGTAAAGAGGGAGTCCAACATTTTAATTCTCAAATTCCTACTATGAGCCAGGTACTGCCTCAAGCTCGTATAACCCATAGGTCAATGTGGGCTTTGGAATAAAGATCTGCATTTATCAGACATTTAATTAACTCATCCTTAATGCCTTGGCAGGGCCAGACCAAATGATTTCTCGGATTTATACAGCCCTCGGGCCAGACTTTCCCCACCCCTGCTACACCAAGGTTAGGGGTTCAATCTCTGGTCAGGGCACCAATGAATGCATAAATAAATGGCACAACAAATCAATGTTTCTCTCTTCCCCACACACAATCTCTAAAATCAATAATAATAATAACAAAAAAAGAACAGAGCCTCAGTGATCTGTGGGACAATATCAAGTGATGTAACATAATCAGAACCCCCCTTCCCCCCAAAAAAAATTGAGGGCATGAAGGAAAAATATTTGAAAAAGCCCTAGCTGGTTTGGCTCAGTGGCTAGAGCATTGGACTGCGGAGTGGAAGGTCCCGGGTTCGATTCTGGTCAAGGACACATGCTCCGGTTGCGGGCTCGATTCCCAGTTAGGGGGCGTGCAGGAGGCAGCCGATCAATGATACTCTCTCATCATTGATGTTTCTCTCTCTCTCCTTCTCCCTTCCTCTCTGAAATCAATAAAAATATAAAAAAAAGAAAAATATTTTAAGAAGTAGTAGCCAAAATTTCCCCAAATTTGATACTGTTTACAATGTAAAATAATAGCAATGTATTGTGTAAAATAATAACAGAGGTAGAAGTAAAATATGTGATCACTGTAGTCCAAAGGATGGGAGAGAAGGAATGGAAATATATTGTTGTCGGGTACTTAAGTTTTATGTGAAGAGGTATACAGACATGTGAAGGTGTTCTAGATACATAGTTTATCCAAGGCTGCACATTTGGTAGAACTGGGATTCAACCCAACATTTCAGATTGCAAAGCCTTCCATAGAGAGATATAATGGGAGGACAGGTTCACACAACGCTAAAGTCATCCATGCTCAAGACAGAGTTGTACCAAAGGCTGTGGGGATGAAGCTCTTTCAACCCATAGTGGGTAGATTTGTGTCCCCTCAAAAGATATGTCCTAACTCCCTGTACCTGTGAATGTGACCTTATTTGGAAAGAGGGTCTTTACAGACATAATCAGGTTAAGGTGAGGTCATACTGGATTAGGTGGGCCTTAACCTGACATGTTCATACAAAGAAAGGGAAATTAGGACACAGAGAAAGAAGACACACAGGAACATGCCATGTGACAATGGTGGCAGGAATTGGCGTGATGTCGCTATAAGCCACGGCACACCAAGGATTGCCACAACCACCAGAAGATGGAAGAGGCAAGAAAGGCCTCGCCAAGGTCCTCAGAGGGACCATGGCCCGGCCAATACCTTGATTTTTGAAACTCTGGCTTTTAGAACAGTGAGAGAATAAAATTCTATTATTTTAAGTCACCAAGTTTGTAGTACGTTGTTACAGCAACCCTAGGAAATTAATGCAACTTTAAAAAAATTACTTTTCCCTAATGTCTCCAGTCTTTACAAGGTTAAAAATATAAATAAAGGCTCTGAGGGCCCAGGTGCAAAGTGAAAGTTAAAAGCAGGGCTGGAAGTTGACAAAATAAACCAGCCTCAGGGGCTAAGAGCCATGAAGGAAGAAGCTGGTTGGACTGGTTTTTGCATAAAACTCCATGACTTCAATCCCAACCAGGAGGAATTTTAAAGTTGAATGATTCCGTGAGTAAGCCTGAACAGCTGCCTGGGGTGTGTGTGTGTGTGTGTGTGTGTGTGTGTGTGTGTGTCTGTCCCTGTGCTAGGCCTACTGGGGAAAGCCAGATGAGTCAGAGGCCCCTGCCTTTGGAGAGCTTTCTCATGGGACATGCCTCAGTGCCAGGTGTAATGGAATAGGTAAGTGATTAGTTAAGGTGTGAGTAATAGGCTGTAGGGGCTCAAAATCAAGAGAGTGATTCATTCCACCTAGAAGACAGCCGGACCCAGACGGTTTCATGGAGGAGGAGGAGGAGGAGGAGGAGGAGGAGGAGGAGGAGGAGGAGGAGGAGGAGGAGATATTCACCAAATAATGTCTGACTGTCAAGTCTGCAGCCCAGAGGAGAGGATGGTCTTCTGTGTTCCCAGGAACGCTGGTGTTTTTCTGGGACGTGTTTCCCACCAATAATAAGTAGTGCTCCCTGCTCAGTGGAGAGTATAAAGCTGTGTGGCTCCTGCTGGACCAGAGCCTCTCTAGAGGGCTCTTAGAATCTCTTCTTTTTTCCTTCTGGTTCTCCACTTGGAGCCAGTGATCACCACCTTCTGCAGATGCTGGGGAAGGTGGAGAAGGTCAGAGAGGATAGGAACTGCTAATGATCTCTTATCAACCACATTTTGTTAGCTCTCTCTCTCTCTCTCTCTCTTCCTCTCTCTCTCTCTCTCTCTCTCTCTCTCTCTCTCTCTCTCTCTCTCTCAAATAAATTTTAAAAACAAAAACATGAGGTGATACTGAGTCGTTTGGCTTTGTTCTGGTCCCTTGATGAACTAATACCAATTGTCACGATAGCCTAGTGAAGAATTTCATGGAAGGGACCTTGTCTAAGGCAGTGGTTCTCAACTGGGGGGCGATTTTGCCTTCGAGGAATGTCTGTCATTGTCTGGAGACATCTAATGGATATAGAATGTTGCAAGATGTTCTACCATGCTGTCCTACAGGACAGTCCCCGCAACAAACAATGATCCAGCCCCAAATATCAATAGTGCGAGGTTTAGTGGTAAGTGAATCCTTAAGGATATTTGAGCATGTGCATTTGGACTTGCCTGCTGCAAAATGCCGAGCCTAGAAAGTATAAAGATCACAAGCAGTCAGGGCTCCTAGAGAAAAGCCAGAGTGACTGCTTCCGGCGCGGCGGGGGGGGGGGGGGGGGGGGGGGGAGGGGGGGGAGGATATGGTTCAGTATTAGCAGAAAAATAACTTGATGACGAACTTGGGACTGTACTCTCTGCCTCAACAAATGGACTTGGGGCCCAGCAATTGGCCATGCCAAGCTCCCCCAAGACCAATCATCCCTGAACCATCCATCCCTTTTCCTTGCACAACTTGACTGCCCACCACTCCCACCAACCCTATGTCTTTAGTCTTCACAGGGCAGCTCTCCATTCAGTGAAATCTTCAAGGCTTAAACTCATCATCTGAGTTTCTTTGCAGCTGAATACCATGCCTCACAGGGTCTGCTTTTCTTTTCAGGCTACACACCTCAGGACACAGACAGAATTTGGACTTGTCTGTGTGGGCAACTGAGCAACCAGTACCATCTCCCCAGAACAGCCAGGAGTCTGGGAGGGATGCTTTGGGCAACATTTTACCAAATGTTTCTGGCCCTCTCTCAGAGCAGGAAGTGTGGTGATCAGGACGTTGTAAACACCAACTCCCCTCTACCCCTTTCCCAGGCTCATGACAAATACTGCAATCACTTCATTCTTTTAGACATAAAATAACCAGTAATTGTGTCCACTCTGAGTCTGTGAGTGAGAATAGCTATTTACCTGTATAATATTCCCCGGGCTGACTCCAAGATTTTAACATCTCAGTCAGGAAAGGGAGAAACGTGTTAATGAAATATTTACCATTCAGTTTCACCAAAGTAAAAACAATGTCCCGGGAAATAATTATTTATATTTCTATACGTCAATTATTTGGGAGGTCTGTGAAGGAGACTTTAAGAAGGTGATACCAGCCCTAGCTGGTTTGGCTCAGTGGATATGGAGCATCGGCCTGCGGACTGAAAGGTCCCAGGTTCGATTCCAGTCAAGGGCATGTACCTTGGTTGCAGGCACATCCCCAGTAGGAGGTGTGCAGGAGGCAGCTGATCGATGTTTCTCTCTCATCGATGTTTCTAGCTCTCTATCCTTCTCCCTTCCTCTCTGTAAAAAATCAATAAAATATATATTAAAAAAAAAAAAAAGAAGAAGAAGGTGATACCATCAGAGAAAGGGAAGGATTCTAAGTGACTGGTTGTTTTAAAAAGCCAGATGGAAAAACAACAACAAACAAAAATTTAATAAAGAAAAGAAAAAGGCAGATGTGAAGGGGTTGGAGTGAAAAAGGTGAAGGAATTAAGAAGTACAAATTGGCCCAGCTGGTGTAGCTCAGTGGACCTATGAACAAGAGGTCCTAGTTCGATTCCCTCTCACTATTGATGTTTCTATCTCTCTCTCCCTCTCCCTGCCTCTCTCTGAAATTAATAAAAATATATCTTTTTTAAAAGTACAAATTGGTAGTTATAGAATAGTTACAGGAATGCAAAGTACAGCACAGAGAATATTGTCAATAATATTGTAATGACTATGTATGGTGTCAAGCGAATAGATCTATCAGTGTGATCACTTGGTACGTTATATAATGTCTAATCACTGGGTTGTACACCTGAAACTAACATAATATTGTGTGCCAACCTTAATTGAAAAATAAAATTTTATTTAAAGTAAAAAAAAAAAAAAGCATATCTTTCAAGATCTGAGACGTATTCCTGAGCATCAGTTTTAGGGAGAAATAGAATCAAGTTTGCTCTCTGCAGTAAGAATCTATCAGCTTAATGTCGCTTTTTAAAAGTTTCCACTGACCTTAAAAAATACTGAAACCTAAGACATTGGATTTTGGAGTTTGAGGCCGGGGGAATCCCAGGGTTGTGGACACACAGACACATGCGCAACAGAAACACAAAGGGAAGAAAAAATGGGACAGCCACCTGAGCTACTAGGAATCCTGGTCCAGCAGGGAGCCCAGGGGACTGCCTGGAACACAGCCCCATTGGTGCCACGTGACCATCCTCTCACCTTCCCCTTGGAGACAAAGGAGCGGGGAGGAGACTTGGGGACAAAGAATGGGAGCTTTAGAAACGAGCCGTGGGGTGAGGATGCGCTGTTACTGGGTCTGAGTTCCTGCCTTTGTTTTTTAATCTCACCCCAGGGAAGTTAAAAATTTACCCGAGCTTGTAAAAGGACTCCTCAGTAATGAGACCTGTGAGGGCCTTTAAGGGAACCTGCTCGTCCAGTCTTCTCGCCCCACTGAGACCAAAGAGCAGAGGGAAAGGCTTTTGTTACAGGTACAAGGTTCATGCGCCCGATGCTTGAAAGGAAAGGCCATTATTCAACAGACCAGAGTTTTGGAGTAAGGGAAGGTTTAAGGATGGAGAAGAACTAGCGTGAGAAGATCACTCTCAAATCCATCTAAAGAGAGTTCAACATTCAGGCTTATATTATAAATCAGGGGAAGGGAATGGGTGAGGTGACAAGGTGGGTGGGGACTGTACTTAGCTCAGTGAAGAAAAGGGGTCCTAGGAAAAGTGGGAAATTTCTAAACTCCCTAGTTCCTGGTCGACCCCCACTGACCCAAGTCTGGTTCTGGAGTCATTCCTTTGTGCGTATTCCAGGTGGTTGGCAAACTCTTTAGTCAACAGAGCCAAATATCAACAGTACAACGATTGAAATTTCCTTTGAGAGCCAAATTTTTTAAACTTAAACTTCTTCTAACGCCACTTCTTCAAAACAGACTCTCCCAGGCCGTGGTATTTTGTGGAAGAGCCACACTCAAGGGGCCCAAGAGCCGCATGTGGCTCGAGAACCACTGTTTGCCGACCACAGCCCCAACTCATCAATGACAAGGGGCTTCTCAATCCTCCAGCTGAACTCTAGTTAATTAGCATATACATTGCAGGAGCTATTAGCCTGAAGGCCACCGGAGAGAGGAAACATTTCACCACCAGTTCTTCGAACTAGCCCCTCCTTTCAGGTCTCTCCTTCCTTTCTGGGTCTTTCCCCCACCCCACCCCCATTCTTATCCCACCCCCAGAGAGTCAGGTCCCTGCAAGGCCATGGAATCCATTTCCTCTGAGTACAATGAAACTAGACCCTATAGCTTCACATTTATGATTTCCATTATTTGGAATGTTTGTGACTATGTGTGTGTGTGTGAGAGAGAGAGGGGGTGGTGGGGAGAGAGCTAGGTGCAGTTTAGAAATCACATCTCTGTGGAACAATTTAAATGTTCGAGAAAAGGAATAAAAATCTCCATTCTATAATTCAATGTTGAGTTGATCTCCCTAGTCTTATTAGTAGTTTTGGCTTGGCCCTAACCTGCTTCTGTTCTCCAATTTCTGATGTGGCTGAAGGAGGGACATCTTGGAGTTGCAGGCTCTTCTGATTCTTTTCCAGTCTTTGAGTGAGGATGAGCATTGATGAGGCCAGTCTCCTGAAAGTGGCCCGGTAGGCAAATACAAGGAAACACAATATGTGATCCTTGATTGTCTGTTAGTCTGTCATTAGCTCTAAGGATACCATTTTTATTTTTTAAATTGAGATATAATTTATATACAATAAAACCCACAGATCTTAAAGTTATGGTTCAGGGAGTTTTGACAAAAGACTTCTCTTAAAAAAAAAAAGACTTCTCTAACTCACACTTCTATCAAAATAAAGAACATTTCCATTACAGTCCCCTCCCACCAATTTCCTCGTGCCTTTTCCCAGTCACTCCCTTCCCAACCCTACCCCTGTCCCAGGCAATCTTATTTCTATCCCTTTGGACTAGTGCTGCCTGTTCTAGAATTCCGTACAAAGGATTCAGACAGTATGCACTTTTTATCTAGCTTTTATTGCTGAGCATAATGTTCTTGGAGATTCATCTGGGTAGTTGCAGGTATCTTGGTTTCTTTTAAAGATTCTATTGATAACAAAACCCTACAATTTATCGGGCACAGTGCTTGATGTTGAGCGCTTGTGATGGCTTTGTTCTGTGCCAGCGTAGCTGAGCTGGAACTATGTTTCCCAGAATTCCCTTCCCTGTATATTTCAGGTAAGTCTTGGCTTCAAGAGAAATTAGCGTGGCATTTGGAAGCTATAAGTGGAGCAGCAGCCATGATTTTAATGCTCCAGGCACTGAGGCAGCTCACACACTCTGCTAGTTCACAGGCTGAGATGGCACCTGGACCTGCAGCTCTTCCAGCTCCTACCAGAACAACTTTGGCTTCTCCACAGTCTGGGTCAAGTCCAGTCTGGGTCAAGTGCAGTCTGGGTCATGTGCAGTCTGGGTCAAGTGTGTGTGGCTCCAGATGAAGGGTGCAGCACCTCCTGCAGGGCACCCATAGCAACAAGGTTGGAAGTGGTGAAAATCAGGCCTAGGTTTTAGTTTGTCCTCATGAGGTGCTGTTAGTCCTGCCTCTCACTCAAGCCCAGCTTTCTTTTCTGATTGCCGGTATGTTGACCTCTGGTGATTGAAGGCTAAACACTAGATACAGAGGCAACAGCCTTGTTATCTGCTACCAGGTCCCACAATTGTGTAATTCTATATAATCCCTGTGATAAATCCTTTATTCTATGTCCTTCATAAAGTTTCTGCTTCTCTGGTCAAATCCTGATTAATTCAGGAAGGACTAGAAGTCAAAATCCATGTGGATCGGCATCCCGCATGAAACCAAGCCTCCTAGCTCCTTAGGTTTGGAGCCCAGCAGTCCTCTTCGGCAGTCCTCAGTTGTGGCTACACCCTGGACTCTGAGAATGTGTGGAATTCCTCTCCCTCTATCTCTCAGCATAACTTCTTTTTTTCTATATGTATTTTTATTGATTTCAGAGAGGAAGGGAGAGATAGAAACATCAATGATGAGAGAGAATCATTGGCTGCCTCCTGCATACCCCCGACTGGGGATGGAGCCAGCAACTTGGGCATGTGCCCTGACCGGGGAATTGAACTGTGACCCCCCCCCCCCCCCCCCTGAACAACTTTGGCTTCTCCACAGTCTGGGTCAAGTACAGTCATAGGTCAATGCTCAACCACTGAGCCCCACCAGCTTGGCCTCCCAGTACAAATTCTTGTTCTTCATATCTTCTTACTCCTTTTCCCTGGCTTGAATTGCTCTTGGACCATAGCTAGACTGCCTGCCCTTGACGGCTCCCTTTTATCTCAATCCATCACCTCCTGGCTTCCTTTTACCTCTTCCACAGTCTATGCCTCATAGAATATCACTTGCCAGCAGTTTCGGTGTTGTTAAGGAAAATTATTCAAACTTGGAAACAAAGCAAGAGAACGACTACCTCTCCTTTCCATGTGTAGCATGGCTTAACAGGCTCACCAAAGAGTATATCATTATCTAGAAGAAAGAATTCAAGTTTGACTTTGCTATTTGCTATTCATTACAGCTCAGGCACTTGTTAGCTTAAAGACTTTTGTCCAGTGGGAAAGATAAATTATGACTTTGTTGCCCTGTAGAACATCATCCAGTTTTGTATCTAACTTAATAAATATATTCTAACATTCCTTTTTTTTTTTTCCCTTTCTGATAATTATGCAGTTTTTCAATGCTCTTTGGAAAAGCTTTACCATCTTACTGGTTCACTTATTAATTGATGAATCTTTCACACATGTTCATTTTATATTTGCATCAGAATCATTTTTAAATTTTCGAAAATTATACCTTCACTTCCTGGTCCATTTGGAGCATCAGCTCTATAAACCACCAAGCCTGTATGTATCCAGTCATTTTCACCAACCTGTTCTGTGATGTGGTTTCCTCCAACAGTATCCAGCAAGGCCAGATGTGGGTAAGGCTAATTATGTTTGCTCGGCAGAAGCTTAATCCATCTCTCTTTCCTATATCTTCACCTTCTTCCTTGACTCCTTCCACTCAACCCCCAAGTATGCTCAAATTTTGCCCATCATGAAAACATATCACATTTGTTTCTTTTTTTTTAAAATATATTTTATTGATTTTTACAGAGAGGAAGGGAGAGGGATAGAGAGGTAGAAACATCGATGAGAGAGAAACATCGATCAGCTGCCTCCTGCACACCCCTTACTGGGGATGTGCCCGCAATCAAGGTATATGCCCCTGACTGGAATTGAACCTGGGACCCTTCAGTCCGCAGGCCGACGCTCTATCCACTGAGCCAAACCAGTCAGGGCCATATCACATTTGACCTGAGAATATCCAGGCATAGGGGCAAACATCATAGTTACTGTTTGGGTTATCACACTTTTTCTACCCTCACCCAAGGATATGTTTATTGATTTTAGAGAGAGAGGAAGGAGAGAGAGAGAGAGAGAGAGAGAGAGAGAGAGAGAGAGAGAGAAACATTGATTGGTTGTCTCCCCAGTATGAGCCCTGACCGGGGTCGAACCAAAACCTAGGTATGTGCCCTGACTTGACTTGGAATCAAACCCGCAACTTTTTTGGTGTATGGGGTGATATTCCAACCAACTGAACCCCCTGGCCAGGGCTGGGTTATCACACTCTTGAATCACTGGCCTTTACTCTCTGGAATGGGAAGAGCCAAGATTTAGGTAAGAAATTAGGGGACAGGAAGGAAAGGCAGGTCTTCTTTGGTTCTTGACTTTAGGTCACTCCTACCCCAAGCAAAAGTAATTCCTCATATTTTCTGTCTTTGTTGTCTGTATCCTCCTAGAACCTGAGTTTTAAGGCCAAAGTCTCACTTATAACATTATATTCCTTTTTTAGCCATACACCTCTGTGAATGTATTTCTTATCAGGACCTTCATTCATTCCATCATTTATTTATACATAACATATTTATTTCTCATAAACCATGCATTGCGTTAATTGCTGAAGATATAATGGAAAACAAAGACCTGCTCCTTGCTTCACAGAACTTAGTAGGATGTGAGGGATGGACATTATTCAAATAATCCATAAGTTACATATGTAAAAAGTACCACAAAAAAGAGCTATTTGGGACTCTAGGAGGATCTGACCTGCCCAGTAGAGTCAGTAAAAATATCTTTGAAGAAATAATGGTTCCCCTGCTGTAGAGCCTAAGACCATCGGAAAACACAGATATTTATATTACGATTCATAACAGTACTAAATTACAGTTATGAAGTAGCAATGAAAATAATTTTATGGGTGGGGGTCACCACAACATGAGGAACTGTATTAAAGGGTCACGGCATTAGAAAGGTCTAGTGCCTCTATCTGTCCCTTAAGTATTGGTATTCCCAGAGATCCAGTCTCAGCTTTCTTTCCTTCTTTTCCTAGATGATTAATTCATACATTCTTACAATTTCAATTATGACTTTAGATACTGATGACTCTAATATCTATCCATATAGCCATCTGAAACTTTTTTCTTAGCTTCAGACATGTGTTTTTTCTTAGCTTTAGACATGTGGTTTTTTTCTTAGCTTTAGACATGTACTAAAATATCTGTACCTAAGCACCTCAGACTCAAATATGAACTTATTCTCTTACTAGAATCTACTGCCTAACCTGCTTCCTCTCTTCATGCCTTGTCTCTGTAAATGGTACAACCATTTACCCTGTCACCATGCCCAGAAAACTAGAGTCCTCCTAAATTGCTCCCTTTTCTTTTTCTTTTTAAAATTTTTATTGATTTGAGAGGGGAGAGGGAGAGAGCGGGCAAATGAGAGGAGAGAGAAAAAGAGAGAGAGAGAGAGAAAGACATCAATTTGTTGTTCCGCTTATTTATGCATTCACTGGTTGATTCTTATAGATGCTCTGCCTGGGGATTGATCCCACAACCTTGGTATATTGAGACAATGCTGTAACCAAGCTCTCAGGCCAGGGCTTGCTCCCTTTTCTTATCTCCTACATCCTGTTGACTCTACCTCTCATGCATCTCCTAGGTCTGTGTCCTCTTTTCCAGAACCTCCTCCCCACCAACGTCTGTTCGGGCTCTTGATTGCTCTCTCCCTTCACATGGTCTCCCTGTCTCAGCCCTCTACCCCTCCAATCAGTCCTCTGTATCACAACCAAAGGAAATTTTCCACACACCTGACCACATCACTCCCTGGATTAGTCATCACTTAGATAAAATGCAAACACCCTTATCATCTGCCCTTTACCTTCAGCCTCATTGCCCATCATTTCCCCCTATGTGCCCTATAATCTCACTATATTCAACCACTTTTGGTTCCCAGACTTGTCACACAGTTTCCCTATTTTTGTTGTTGTTGTTTCTTAGAACAATAAACACCTTTATTACATGAGCTAAGGTGAGAGGGAGGAGGATTTATTTGCCTTGACTTTCCTCAGCTAGAATCCAGCCCTTTGCCCTCCAGCACACAGCCATCTGCTTGGCCACTCTGGCCTGGTCTCAAGCGATGCATGCAAGGAGCTTGCCCCCTGGAACTGCTCCTCTGGAAGACTGCTGACTTGGGCATTCTTTTCCCTTTCATCATATTGCTTCTGAATTTTCTTTCATCATTTTTTTGTTTAAAAATCTCATCCTCCTCAGGAGTCAGCTTGGCCCCCTTCTTGTGGCCCAGGGGCAGTGCCCAGTGGGACTCGTGCTGCGTGCTGGCAATGAGCACGATGCAGTTCTTTACTAGGGTCTCGGTGGGTGCCAACCATTCAGTCATTGGATGCATTGTAGACATCATCAATCATCTTGGTTTTGCCAGTACAATACTCTGAGCCCCAGGAGAAGTTGCCCTTATCCAGCCTCAAGGCACAGTATATCTTGCCACCTTCCCGCATGAGGACCATGTAGATGTGGTGGGAGCCAATCTTAGGGTGTGCAGCAGGGTGTCCCAGTCATATTTTCGCTTCTTGTGGTAGGGCTTCTCTTCCCCCCTGTCTTGCAGTGCTTGTGCCTACTGTCCTGAGAGATGCCTATGGTTTGGTGTCGCTGAAAAGAGCTCCCTGTTTTTATAAGCTGTATAAGCTGTTCTCTGCTGCAAATCCTCTCCCTCCATCTCTTCCCACCCCATTGGCTTGACAAATCCCTGTTCATCTTCAGGACAATTTGAGCAGTCCTTCCTCCTAGCACCTTGACTGCACCACTTACCTTCCACTGTAGTCCTCTCACCTGCTTAAGTCCTGGACTAGAAATTCCTTGAGCAGATTGACCCTGTCTTGTTTATCTATAGAATATCATCAACATTATAACAAAATGACATTATTTGAGGACCTGGTGTACTGGTAGAAGCATCTTTTGGAATCAAATCTGAAGTCAGTAAGTGCCAGAGTTAGCTGATACACAAGTAATATTTCTCTCAGTTTTCATGACTCAGATGTAAACTTGAGGGTTGATAACTGCATTCAATGAGCTAAAGCTAGCTATGAAGTCACAAATTATTGAACTGTAGCTTGAGATCTAAGTTGTTATAATTTGTTAAACTGGACTTGGATGAGAAATTAAAATATAATAATGATGATGCTTTATTAGTAGCCAAAGTGCTCTCTCTCAGCTGAAATGCTTACTCATTGGTCTACCATGAATGTGTTTCAATAATAATCACTCTCTTTGCCCGGCTGGCGTGGTTCAGTGGTTGAGTGTCGACCTAGGAACCAGGAGGTCATGGTTCGATTTCCGGTCAGGGCATATACTCAGGTTGCGGGCTCTATCCCCAGTGTGGGGCATGAAGGTGGCAGCCAATCAACAATTCTCTCTCATCATTGATGTTTCTATCTCTCTCTCCCTCTCCCCTCCTCTCTGAAATCAATAAAAAATATACATTTTAAAAAAATCACTCTCTCGCCCTAGCTGGTTTGGCTTGGTGGATGGAGCGTCGGCCTGCGGACTCAGGGGTCCCGGGTTCGATTCCAGTCGGGGGCATGTACCTTGGTTGTGGGCACATCCCCAGTGGGGAGTGTGCAGGAGGCAGCTGATTGATATTTCTCTCCCATCGATGTTTCTGGCTCTCTATCCCTCTCCCTTCCTCTCTGTAAAAAATCAATAAAATATTTTTTTTAAAAAAATCACTCTCTTTGGTGTTGAGGAGATCGGTAGCCAGACTGAACTTTGGAGCCCTGAAATAAAAGCAATTAAGTTCCCCTGAAATGTTCTCCTGGAGATTCGTTTATGGACGCCTCGGACGCCAGTCTCATGGTGGATTTGGGTACCATGATGCATCTTTCTTCTAAAAAGCTCAATATTGTTCCCTAGTATTATTGTCTGATGTTAATATGTAGCTCTTTAATTTTTTTTAAGCCTCAACCAAGGATATTTTTTACATTGATTTTTTTTTTTTTTTAAGAGAGTGGAAGGGAGGGAGAGGAGGGGAAAGAGAGAAAGAAACATAGACATGAAAGAGACACATGGATTGGTTGCCTCCCTCTCACACCCTGACCGAATACGTGCCCTTGGTCGGAAATCCAACCCGTGACCCTTCAGTCCGAGGGCTGGTTCTCTAAGTACTAAGCCAGGCCAGCCAGGGCTATAGCTCTTTAATTTTTTACTTAATGTGTCTGATCTCTCCAAATGAGCTGGGGGTTCTTAAGGGCCTATGTCTTTTACTTCCTGGCCACCACTGATGCTTAGTACAGAGTAGAGTAACTTAAGTAACTAAGTGCTTAGTGAATATGTATTAAGTAAACAAGGTAGAAATTAATCTCATGCCAGCCCTGAGCTCCAGTGGAATGATTTGCCCCTACTGCCTCAAACACATCTCTCTATGACATGCTTCTGTGCCTAAGATTCCCACCATCACTTGGCTCTTTTGGATAAAACATTGTCTCCAGAAGGCCTGCATTATAACGTAAACATCTCATCTGGGAGGTGTCCCTCACTAGCAGATGCTCTTTAATAGTTCCCTAGCAGAGAGCTTGAGCCTAGGATTGTGTCCAGGGAAAGAGCCAGAGAACCTAGGGTCCCACTTTGGGGTGTGGATTAGGTAGAGCACCCCAACGATAGCTGTGACAGATGAGGGGTGGAGCATGGAGCCAAAGTCCACTGGGCTGGGCACCTGTGGGGTGGAGTAGAGGAATGCCTAACTGGGTTAGCGTGCATCTCAGTACAACCAGAATTGATCTGTCACATAGAGCCTTCACAAACTAACCCAACGCTGTTGGGTATGAATGAATTCCCATCTGGCCAAGGCTACAACTGAGAGCATTATCTGAGTGGTGACTAAGAGATAATCCAGTGCTCTTTGCAGTCTGTTCTACATTCAGAAATAACTACGAATCTCATTGCAATTGCAAGGAGGACCAAAGTAGGGGAGCAAAGAGAAACCACTTCTGAAATAAGTAGTACTGGTAGAGGGCTTTATTACCTCAACTTTTCATCTGGAATCAGCCCCCCACTAAATCATGGGGGCATGGGTTGATGTGGTGTGGCCCTTGACTCACAACCAATACAGCTTCTGAATTCTGAGTGATCTGTACGTAAACATACCTATGCCCGCATGTGATATACCTATGCCCAGTGCCTCTGTGTATATAATTCCAGGCTTTGTTTCTATAAATTGCTTGCTAGTGTGATGGGTAAGAATCAGAAATCAGCAGCAAACCAAAGCAAGTGGGGAGTTCATGGCCACCAGGCGGGGTTCTCTGCCCTCCACCAGCCCCCAGCAGGAAGCAGGCAGGGAAGGTCCCTGAGGTTACAAGGGCTTGGCTACTTTATTACTCTCATTCTTATGGGCGTTTTTTATAAGAAGCGAGCAAAGTACGAAACATTTTATAGCCTTTCAGATAGGAAGTATGACACCATATTTCAAAGAATAAAGGCCCCCGTAAAGATGAGTACCTCATTACAAGTTCCTGTGGGAACCAATGGGAAGTTATTAAAGTGCCAGAGCTCATCTGATACACAAATAAACACCTCTCTAAGTTTAGACTGTTAAGACATAAAATTTAGAGATGATAGCCCTGCAGCTACACAGTGTGGGGAAAGAATTTAGGTTTTGAAGTCGAACATACCTTAGTACCTCCATTCACCAGTGGGATCTAGGACCTTGCCTAACTTTGCCTAACCCAGTGATTTCCAATCTTTTTCATCTCATGGCACACATAAACTAATTATTAAAATTCCGTGGCACACCAAAACTATAGTTTTTGCCACTCTGACAAAAAAAAAAAAGGTATAAAAAATAGGTATAATTTTATCCATTCACACCAGATGGCTATTGTTGTGTTGGCTGCTATCATTTTTTTTTAAAATTTGACAGTATAAGGGAAAAGAGGTCAGTGCCCCTGACTAAATAGTCAGGTATTGCATGTTTAAAAAATTCTTTTGGCACACCAGTATGCCTCTTGCAGCACACTGGTTGAAAATCACTGGCCTAACCAGTTCCCTAATTTGTAAAATGGAAATAATACAGACTCTGTGAAGATTAAATAAGATAATGTAAAGAAAGCACCTTGTGAATGCTTACCAAGTGTTCATTTTCTCCTTTCCTTCCTTTCTAAATGATCAGCTGAATTAACTAACTACTGAGGAAGATTTCAGACCAGTAGCCCAATACGGCTCTGAAACCCCTCAAGAATAAGAAGAGTCTAAAAGTTAAGCTGCAAAAGAGAGAGCAGTCTGTTTCATTAACATTCCCAATGATCTCCAACTGGATGGGAGCCAGACCAACCCTGATTCTATTGATTCTATGGACTGGAGCTATCTATGTGAGTATCTGTCTCACTACTAAAGCTAGAAACACCTCAAGGGAATGTATGGAGATCAAGAACCCTAAGAACCCTTTCTTGTGAATGAATCTCCACAGGACTAGGGTGAAGCCTCAAAGTTTGATTTTTGATTAAAACTGGATGATTTTATCTTCTCTCCCCACCAATTAGTCCTGAAATACCATTCTCTTTAGCTAATTTTGGATCCCTTTAAGGCTTATTCATAGGCCAGCTTTTACATTTTTGCCCCCATGTTATGCCCAACAACATGCATCAAATAAATTTGCATTGGCAATAACAAAATAGTCACAGGGATGTAAGATACAGCATAGGTAACATAGTCAATAATATTGTAATTACTGCGTATGGTGCCAGGTGGAATTTTGAAAATACCGGGGGGGATCACTTTGTAAAGTCTGTGATTGTCTAATCACTATGCCTTTCACCTGAAACTAATACAAAATAATGTTTGTTAACGTAAAAAACCATTGAAACCTGTAAAGAATTTTTGTGAGTTTATTTGAGCCAAACAGTCGACATATGCCAGGAAGCAGGACCTCAATGAATTGCGATAATGCTCCAGAGAATGGCGGGTTACATGAAATCTATTGGTGATAGACTAGAGAGGCGGGAGAAAGCAAAGTATGGAAATCCCTGGGACTGGATAAAAAGTAAAATGATAGACACATACTTAGGTGGGTGCAGGAACAATTAACATGATAATGAAGGAATTTGTGGTATCTGTCCTGGCGCCCAGCACATTAGGTTGTGCCCCCAGGAGCCCAGAAAAAGGGAAGTTACAAGTTACCCAGACATTTTAAGGATATGTTATTATAGATGCAAAAAGACAGATAGGCTCAGTTAAGGTAAAGGTTGACCTTGTCAGTGAAGATACCGGCCTAGGACGTAACTGCCCACCATAACTGCTTTTAGTTAAATTTTAATTTCAGACCATCCTTTGTGGTTACTGTAGGTTTCTGAGTTTGCAAGACTGCCATGCAGGCCTCCCCTGAGCTTGTCAGGTTAGCATGTGGCCCCTTTCGTCCACATATTGAATGTCAATTGTAACTGAAAAATACAAAATTTTAAATTAGTTTATGCACAGACTGTTTCTACAGGAGTGGGCCAGTTGGGGTGAAAAGCTAAATTATGCCTGTGTCCTAATCTACGTTGACACAATTTCACTAGTTAGCTATCTCCATGCAACAGACCCTCTGTTTTCTCCTACAAAGCCTTTTGTACCTAAGGATAGAAGCAAAGTGTCCTCACGGCAAGATGGCTCACCAATCCTTCACCAATCTGAGATATTCTTTGAGCTATTTGTAGCATTTAGCTCCACATGCTATATTTTCCTTTTGGGGAGAGGGGGGAGCTGTCCTTTTGACCAAATTAGAGATAGAAACTTGGTCCCTAACAGTGCCCCAACTGTGTGATTTAACTCACGACCCATTAGCTGCTAGCAGTATTTCAGCAAGTTCTGTCAGCTGCAGGTAATGGGGAAAATGCTAACCACAGATTTGCCTTTTTATTATTATTTTAGAGAGAAAGAGAAACATTGATTTGTTGTTCCACTTATTTATACACTCATTGGTTGATTCTTGTATGTGCCATAACCAGGGATGGAACCCACAATCTCAGTGTATCAGGATGATGCTTAAATCAACTGAGCTATCGGGTCAGGGCAGATTTGCTTTCTATAGGACTTTATGTCATCATCATCATCATCATCATCACCACTACCCCCCACTATTATAATCTCCTGCTTGTTCACCTAATAAGGCCTGCACAGGAATGGAAATGTGGTCATTGCTTTATCAGTTCACAAGACTTCCCTACAGACTCCTGGAAGTTCCCCTTCAGTTTTTTACAGACAGGGAACCAACAAAGACATCCTCCCTCCCCCGTCTTCCTCAATCCACATTCTTTATTTCCTTCTTCTTTCAGTTCCTTCTACCAATTCACAGCAATCACTCTCTCTCTTATTCACTCAATCCTCAACGACTGCTGATTCTTAGTACTAGAACAGGGCACAGCCCAGACTCCCGGGAACATCATCAGGTTGGGTAGGTTCTGAGTCAATATTGTATACATTAATAAATAAATAAATAAATAAATAAATAAATATATATATATATATATATATATATACATATAGTATACATTAATGTGTGTTGTGCCTGGTTCAGCTGGACTATGCCACGATAACTCACTCATCCTAAGAGTACCAATGACATTATGTTTGTAACATTTAGTTTATTCTTATCAGACACGCTGATTTTCTAGAGACATTTCAGTCATCCCTATTGAGACACACAGATAATATAAGCACATATATTTCCTTTGTTTCTTTATCTTGCCTTGCAAGCCACCAATGCAATATTTCCCAGCCAGCAACATAACCCATGCAAACAGTCTTGTTAGACTGTGCAGTTGCCAGGAGAGGGAACTTCCTCACAGTTACATAGCCTAATTGGTTGCTTCAGAGAAGTCGTTAAGGAAGAACATGGAATACAGCTCTCAGGTTTTATCAGAGCTGTGGCATACACTGTAAATGACCCATCATAAGGACCCCACCCCTCTCTCTGATCCTGATAAGGCAAAGGTTAAGGTTCAACTCTGTCTGCCACATTCTATTTCCTTCTGTTCAAGCCAGGACACAACCTCTGGAGCCAACTGGTTCCTCTCTCGGCTGGTTCGAAGAACAATATTCTCTTTATAGTGTTGAATGGTTAAGTCATACACAAAGTAGGTGCCCAAGAAATATTAATGATCACGACTCAACTATTCAGGTGGTCATTAAGCTGTGATTGGTCACCCATAACCCCTATTTTACCATATCCTCCCAGAGAAAGCACTTCCATCCCTTTCTACAAAGTCGGCCACCGCCACTGCACTCTGCAGGAAGGGCAGTCAGCCTGGAGCTCCTGGATGAACTATTCAAAATCCACACAGCTCAGGTCCATGCTTCATCTCTCTCCAAGAGCCTGTCAGGCTAATCCTAACGTGCCTCGTATTCCCATTTACCTCGGTCACTGCCAGAAGAACAAGCCATCCAGCCCAGCTGGCGTAGCTCAGTGGTTGAACATTGACCTGTAAAACAGGATGTCACGGTTCGATTCCTGGTCAGGGCACATGCCCAGGTTGCAGGGCTTGATCCCTAGGGTGGGGCCTGGAGGAGGCAGCCAATCAATGATTCTTTTCATCATTGATGTTTCTATCTCTCTCTCCCTCTCTCTTCCTCTCTGAAATCAATGAAGATATATTTTTTAATAAAACCAAGCCATCAACATTGTATTCTCATCCCAGTACCCTTGAGTTCCTAACCTGGTCTGAAACGCCCCCTCCTCACCCTCCCCAAACTCTTCCATTGTACCCTTTGCAACTCCAAATCTGTCACTCTCAAAGGTTGTGGTAGCCCCCTCCTCTTCTCTGAACATTCCCGCCACCTACCGGAAGTAAATCAACCTGGCTGCCCCAATCACCACACCTTCTGAGCAGTCCTCTCAGGTAGAAACTGGTTCTACTTTGCCCCTCATATCCCATGCACCCCAGGGCCAGAGGGTGTAGTAAATGTCCTGCTTGCCACTTCCAAACTATTTCTTTACTTTCCTTCTTCTAAACATACAGCTCTTTTAAAGTCCTCAAGCCCTTCCCTTTTCAATCATCAAATACTAGTCCCACTGACTGCCTTCTGTTCTTCTAGCATACTTTGTGTACAGTCCATTTTTCTATCTTATCTATAGCAGTATTAAATTAGGTCAAATAATGCTGCTGAAATCAAGGTACAATATGCTATTATTTAAGGCAATAACTCTTTTATTGATTTTTAGAGGAAGAGGAAGGGATATATATCTCTATCTCTATCTATCTATCTATCTATCTATCTATCTATCTATCTATCTATCTATCTATATCTTAGATGCCCGATGCACGAAATTCGTGCAAGGGTCTCAGCCCTCACAGCCATGGCAGCTGGGCAGCTGCCTCAGCCCTTGCGGCTGCCTCGGGCCACCGCGGCCACAGTGGCTAGCATCTAAAAGGTCGTCTGGAAGGTCGTCTAGACGGTGGTTCAGCTGTTGCGCCATCTGGTCTAATTAGCATATTATGCTTTTATTATTATTATATATTTTTTTTACCTTGTTTCAATATAGTCCATTAGTACTGATAAGAATAATATTTGCTTGCTTGTCTCATTTTCGGTTCTTATAAGTGTATTTCTAATAGCACATGATCTCACTCATCTAGGGGAAATAATGAACAACATAGACTGATGAACAAGAACAGACCCAGAAACAAGGAGGCATGGATCAGACTGTCGGGCCTCGGGGGGAGGGTTGGGAAGGGTGGGGGTAAAGGGGGAGATCAACCAAAGGACTTGTGTGCAGGCATATGAGCCTAACCGGCGGTTAAGGACAACAGGGGGGTGGGGTGTGGGATGGGAATGGGGGGACGAGGACAAATATGTGATACCTTAATCAATAAAGAAAATAAAAAAAAAAAGAATAATATTTGCTTTATTGAAGCTATTTTAAAATTATAGCTATTCTTTTATTCTTTCCAGTTGAAAAGTATAAGTTCAGTAGTTTTCATTTTGGTCTTATCTTTAAAATGAAAATTTTAATAAAGCAACCAACTCATGTTAATTAAAAATATGAATAATAAAATGGCAATAAATAAATATCTATCAATAATTACTATAAATGCAAATGGAATAAATGCTCCTATTAAAGGACACAGTGGCTGAATGGATAAGAAAACAAGGCCCTTATAATTGTTGTCAACAAGACTTGATTCAGATGGAAAGACACATACAGACTAAAAGACCTTTGGATAGAAAAAGAAATTTCATGAAAACAAAAACAAACAAAAAGCTGGGGTAACAATACTTATACCAGACAAAATAGACTTAAAAACAAAGACTATAACAAGAGACAAAGAAGGACTGCAATTTCACTTCTGGGTATTTACCTGAAGAAACCCAAAACACTAAATTGAAGACATATGCATCCATATATTCATTGCAGCATTATCTATACTAATAAAAGAGTAATGTGTGTTAGATTACTGTGGGAGCGCACTACCAGGGGGCAGGCACCTGGGACCTGGGCTTCCCTCAGGCCCTGCCTTTGTCCGGAAGGACATCCAGAATGACGTTCTGTCTAATTAGCACATTACACTTTTATTATTATAGATGGGTGGACCTAGAGCAGCGATTTTCAACCTTTTTCATCTCATGGCACACATAAACTAATTAATAGAATTCTGTGGCACATCAAAAATCTTTTTTGTTGATCTGACAAAAAATAGGTATAATTTTGATGGATTTACCAAAAACAAAAAACAAACAAACAAAAATAATAGTGATTAACAACTTTTTTTTACTCCAAAGTGACATTTTTAAAAAATCAAGTACCTATAATTGTATATAAGAATTTCTGGTACCAAGAATTAACCAATCAGACACAATCTTACTATGCAACATGACCAATAAGATGCAACTCTATATGACCTATATGTTTATGACCTATATATTTATGGTTCAAGACAGCACATTTACACTAGACAACTACTGTGTTGGCTATCATCGTCTTTTTCTTTTTTTATTTGATAATATAGGGAAGAGAGGTCAGTGCCCCTGCCTGTTTTAAAGGTTTTGCAGCACACAGTTGTGAGCGGTGGCACACTGGTTGAAAACCACTGACTTGGAGCGTATTGTGATGAGTGAAATAAGTCAGACAGAGAAAGACAAATGCCATATGATTTCACTTAAATGTGGAATCTAAAAAATAAAATAAACAAGCAGAACAGAAACAGACTCATAGATACAGAGAACATTTTGACAGTCGCCAGATGGGAGAGGGGGTTGGGAAGATGGGTGAAAAGGTGAAAGGATTAAGTCCAAATTGGTAGTTACAGAATAGTCATGGGGATGTCAAGTACAGCATAGGAAATATAGTCAATAATATTGTAATAAGTATGTATAGTGTCAGATGGGTACTAGAATTATCAGGGTGATCCCTTCATAAGTTATATAAATGTCTAACCACTGGGTTGTATACTCGAAACTAACATATTGTATGGCAACTATAATTAAAAAATAAAAAATTACTTTAAAAATGCAAAAAATAGCCCTAGCTGGTTTGGCTCAGTGGATAGAGCATCGGCCTGCAGACTGAAGGGTCCCAGGTTCGATTCCTGTCAAGGGCACATGCCTGGGTTGCAGGCATGATCCTCAGAAGGGGGCGTGCAAGAGCCAGCCAATCAATGATTCTCTCTCATCATTGATGTTTCTCTCTCTCTCTTTCCCTCACCCTGCCTCTCTGAAATCAATAAAAATAAAAATTCAAAAAATATTTAGATGTAGTTTTTAATCTTATCATATTTCTTTTGTTAATCCTCACCTAAGGATATTTTTTCCCACTGATTTTTAGACAGAGTAGAAGGGAGGGAGGGGGGGAGAGAGAGAGAGAAAAAAAAAAAGAGAGAGAGCAAGATCCATGTGAGACACACCAACTGGTTGGATCCCAAACGCCCTAACTGGGGCAGGGAACAAACTTGCAACTCTGGTGCATGCCCTTGACTGGAATGGTACCGGCAACCCTCTGGTGTGTGGGGGCTGACACTCTAACCACTGAGCCCCACCGGCCAGGGCATGTCATATTTCTTTGTCAGTCAAATATTATCTGTCAATTGACTCTTGTCAAAATTAAAAAGCAACATCTATGAAATTTAATAGATATACTTGGGTTGACATCTTACAAAAATATTAAGAAATATTCTTAAATATAGCACTGTTAACTACACAAGATTCACAATCATAGCATAAAATGAGAGTACTTTGCCTGGCTGGTGTGGCTCACTAGTTGAGCATCGTCCTATGAACCAGGAGGTCATGGTTCGATTCCCGGTCAGGGCACATGCCCAGAGTGGGGTGTGCAGAAGCAGCCAATCGTTGATATTTCTCTCTCTCTCTCCTTCTCTCTTCCTCTCTGAAATCAATAAAAATATATATTTTTTTAAATGAGAGTAATTTTGAGCAGTGAATGACAAACTGAGGTGTTAATGAGCTATAAAAATAAATACCTTAGATGTATGCTCAGATATTATGAGTCAGAGCTTAGTGTGGTATTTGTCATTTATTTAATAATCATGTTTACTCAATTCACTTTACTGCAATGACCAATTTAATAAACAGCTGTCAACTTGATTGAGTAACAGATTAAGACCTGGCAATGTAACATTTTGCAAGTATAGCCACAATAACCAGTTAGATTATTCTTGTTAAAAGTACAGTATGTGTAGTTTGGAGGCTGGCTGTGGGCAACTTCCTGAAATGAAGAAGACAACAAAAATCTGGTTAACTTGTTCCTGATTTGATATACTATTCTTTTAACTTCAAGTTGTTGAACAGATCACAAAGTTCCAAAACTAGGTGTAGCAACTCAGATTTACAGATTTAAAAAGTGATAGGATTCCCTTAAGACTTCACTCATCAGGTAAACCCTGGCCAGGTAACTTAGTTGGTTAGAGAGATCTCCCAATATATACTGATACTCCAAGGTTTCAGGTTCCATCCCTGGTCAGTGTTCTTATAGGAATCAACCAATGAATGCATGAATGGGTGAAACAACAAATTCTCTCTCTCTCTCCCCCTTCCTTTCTAAGAGTCAATTTAAAAAATATTAAAAAATAAAGTAAATAGTTTATTTAATGTTCAAGTAAAATTCAAGTTATACAGCTATCTACTGCAACAATGTGATTATTTACGTTAATCAACTTTCAATAGGAGAGTACAACACACTTAAATGATCGCTCAATAAAAGCGTATTTCTTTTTACTGGATATATACGTATAAAAATTAGCTGAATCTTAAAATTGGGTTTTCACCTTTCCTCTTTTGAATTCTTATTCCAAAATTTTCTTATGCAGAAAAAAAAGCCTTTTAAAAACAGGTTAGGAAACATTTGAGATTTTGCTTTCCAACAATTGTCCAGTTTGGGCTCAAATAAAGTCTTATAAAGATTAAAAAGTAAATAAAGAAAAACAGATTACAATGATATTTCAGCTAACAAAAAAATTAAAGACCATATTTTGTTATTGAGTTACAATTATTTTAAGACTAATAATAATGCGTTGTAATTTGAAGTCACTGCAGTGCAATAAGTTATTATCCAGTGTTTCTATTTCCCCATGTTTTCAAAACACTCATCAGTATTGTTCTCTAATGTTAATCAAACCCGGAGTACTATCAGTTTCCAGCATTTGGCTCAATGGGAGCAAGTTTTCTTACACCTCCAAGGGCTAAAAAAGGGGAAAGAACATACGAAGTTGTCATCCCCCACAAGCCAGGGAGATATTTTTTTCTTCTAGATTCAAAGGAGTACAATTAAACTGATAGGTAGAACTCAACGTTTGGTGGGGTTTTGGTTTTTTTTTGTTGTTTTTGTGGTTCGACGGCTCTCCGCTTCTCCTTGTATTCATTTTAACTTCCAAGTTCCTCTTCCTAGCCGCCTCACTCTTCCAGGCCCCATTTCCTGAATGTTTCTGAGTTGTGCTCTCCGATAAAAGAAGTCGCATTATTTTCAGACTTTCTCCGTGGCCGCCAAGGGTCCCTACCCAGCCGCAGCCCATCGCCCTCCGCGCTCCTAACCAGCCACCGCAGGGAGCGCCAGGTGGGCCCGCGGGGCGGGGTGCGCACCTGGAGAGGGTGGCGCCCCAAGTCCGCGCAGCAGGTGGGGGAGGGGAGCCCGCTTCCTCCCCGCCCCCGCGCTCGGGACGGTGACTCATCGCGGAGAACCTACGGGCAGAGGTGAGCAGCCCGGCCCGGCGCCGGGAGGCGGGGCCGCCAGGTCGGGCAGGTCTGCCCCGCCCCGCCCCGCGCCGCCCCGCGCCCAGAGTGCGCAGTCCCTCGGCCAGTTCGCGTCGTCCCGGCCCCGGAGCATCCTGCGGCGGCCTCTTCGCGCCCCCGGCGACCCCCTCCTTCCGCGCCCTCCTCCTCGCGCGCAGCATGGCGCCCCCCCAGATCCTCGCGATCGGGCTTCTGCTCGCGACGGCGGCGGTGGCCGCGGCTCAGAAAGGTAGGGAGCGCAGTTGTGGGGTCGGCCTGGGCTCCGGGTGGGGTGCGCTGGCTCCCGGCACCAGAGTGGAGGTTTGGGGAAGGGGAGCGCTGCCGCGCATTGCCGTCTGGAGGCCGGAGCGCGCGGGGCGCGGTGCGGGGTGGGGACGCAGAAAGGCGCCCACTGGCGCGGGGCAGCGGGAGCAGCCTCGTTGGGCGGCTTTGCCGTCCCCTCTCGGGAGGTGGCCGGGACCGGGACCGGGACCGGGACCGGGACGGAGGGGCGGGCAGGGCATGGAGTGGCCACGTCCGGGGGTTCTTCGGACTCTGTGTGTGCGACGCACTTGGGGTTCTGGAGGGGCCGAAACCAGCTCGGCCGGGAGGGCAGTCTAGGACGGCGACCTGCCGCCCGCCCCTCCCGGAGCACCTGCGGCGGCCCCGGATGTGGGGCTCAGGAGGGGACAGGTGGGTGCGGGAGGCCACCTGCGGGGAGGTCACCCTGGCCGCTCCACACCTGCGGGCGGGAGAGGGTCCGCCTGGACCTTGACTTCAGAGCGTTGTGTTTTCTTTTCTCTAAGGATCATGTAAGTAATGCCAGCTTTAGTGTAGGGAACCCAGAAATATGGATAACCCTAAAGGGTAACCCCCCCCCCCCCCATAATCCCGCCACTTAAAGAGAATCCCATAATTAATAATTGGGTGTATATTTCTCTTTAACCTTGTTCTAAATGTTGCCTAAATCTAAACACAGTTTTATATCTTGATTTCCACCCCCCATCGGACCCCCCCCCCCCCCCCCCCACCATGCATCCAGAGTTTTACATTTTCTTTAGTGTTGGGAAACACTATTTAAATGGTGACAGAATAGTCTATATCGTGGAAGGTCACACCATTATCCAAATGTCGGGCGTGTAGTTTGACTTCAGTTTTTCTTACTCTGGGATAAACATCTTGGCTGTTACCAATTGTAAGATGGTGGGCAGAAGTACTTGGCTATTGGCCAAAGTTTTCTGGAAAGGGTTTTATACCCTCACAAACAGGGCACAGCCTAATTAATTACCCTTTCAGAGTAATGCAGTTTAAACAACTCATGGTTTTCTAGATTCTGTCTGGGGTTAAATACTGAAATCTTAAAATCCCTTTAAAGTGACGGTAGCTGCTGTAGGCCTGTGTTCAGAAAGTGTACATGATGGGTCTGTTTTAAACTTGACATTGCTTGGACATGAAAAGTGTGCTTTGAGCAGGTATAGTGCTGCATAAGATTTGAACTCTTTGAGGACAGCCACTATACTTTCTCCATTTTTTAACCCTAATATTTAGTTTCGTGCTGATAGGGTATATAGGTGGTTAGTATTGATGATACTAATTTAAACAGGGCAAAAATAAAGCCAACTTGGGACATGAAGGATCAATATTAAAATACTTTGGTTTGTCGCACTACTTTTGTTTTTAATGATTGCACTCTCTTAACCAGACAAAAGAAATTAGGTGGGCTTGCCATTTGAAGTTAAAATTTACTTTTGAGATAGTTGAGGATATAACTATTACACTGACATCAATAATCAGGATGGGAGCAAAGTTGGGTACCAGGGCCCCTGGCTGGTGTGGTTCAGTTGTTGGGAGCGTTGTCCTGTCCCATGTCCTGTCCCCTACGCCTAAAGGTGGAGAGCAACCAATTGATGTTTCTCTCTCACATCCATGTCTCTCTGCCTCCCTCCCTCCATCTCTCTCTATCTCTCTCTCTCTCTCCCCCCCCCCCCTAGGAGAAAAAAAAAGTTGGGTATGTGTTAGGAAACCCACTTATTGAGGTGCTCCCAAATTCAATTGAAAGTATATATTTTTTAAGATACAATATAGTCCAGGTGCTGAATATGTTACTATTAAATCCCAAAGCAGGAATCTCTTAATAAGAAAATCCGGGGTGGGGGGTGGGGGGGGGAAAGAAGGGAATGGAATTGTTGATTTTGGAAGAAGAGTCGGTAGCTGACAAGCAAGGGTTTATCTTAGCATGACAGAAAGGAGGGAAGGAGCTGACCCTGGGACTGTTATAAAGGCCAAGCTAAATATGAGGTTTGGAGGCTGTATTCTTGGTTTAGAAAATCAAAACAGGAATGTGTGCAAATTAGGCTATATATCTATATTACATATATAAATTATGTCTGCCACTCACAGCTGAAAAGTAAAACATTCAGGACCACCTTTAAAGGCTTTGTGTCCCTGTAACTTGGACAGTGTTATCACAATGTAATTTAGCTGGGACACCAGAGTTGATAGTTGGATTCACATTTTAAAGGGGGATTTTTTTTCTTCCTAGACTGTATCTGTGAAAACTACAAACTGACCACAAACTGCTCTGTGAGCATGGATGGTCAGTGCCGGTGTACTTCAATCGGTACACAGCATTCCGTCATTTGCTCAAAACGTGAGTAGAATATCTTCAAGGCCTTTCAACGTTATTTTGACGTATATTTCTTGGATGGGTGTGTTTTGAGTTGGGAAGCCTTTTACTGGCTCAACTCTGACTCCTGTTACTTTTGTCAGCTATCTTACTCCTGACAGCGTCTTATCTTGAGAAAGTGAGCGGGGGGAACATGCAATTCTGTAATAATCTTTGGCCCTGGGAGTTTGAAGTTAAATTAAAATTCCTTTCCCTTAAAGAATATAACCGCAGTTATTTTTCAGTATGACGTTAAGCTTTTTTTTTTTCTTTCTTTTTTTTGGTAGTGGCCACCAAATGTTTGGTGATGAAGGCAGAAATGTCTCACTCCAAGTCCGGGAGAAGACCGAAACCCGAAGACGCCATTCAGAATAACGACGGACTCTACGATCCTGACTGTGACGAGAACGGGCACTTTAAAGCCAAGCAGTGCAATGGCACCACCACGTGCTGGTGTGTGAACACTGCCGGCGTCCGAAGAACAGATAAAGACACTGAGATAACCTGCTCCGAACGAGTGAGGACCTAGTGAGTTGGGTTGCCTGTTCTGTTTGTTTTCATGCTTTTCAGATTTGTTTAATTAAGCTTACTTTTGAAGAAGTAATACAATTTCATGATTTAGAATTCAACAGATAGAAAAGGACGTACAGTGAAAAGTCTCCATCCCGTCTCAAGCCCCCAGTTACCCGGTTTAACTCCATAGAACTGATTCACCAGTTTATTCTACAGCCTTCCAGAGATGTTTTGTAAATTTACTAGCAATATTTATATTTTGTTCTTTACGGTAGCATATGGAACATAATTTCCCTTTAATATTTTTACTCAACACTGTTCAGTATTTCAAAGTTGGGTTAGTATTAAATGTATATGAATGATTTAAGCTACTTAGGTATTTGCTCACTTACAGTGGTGGTTTTGTGGTTTTGTTATTTTTTAAAATATTTTTCATTGATTTCAGAGGAGAAGGGAGAGGGGGAGAGAGATAATGATGAGAGAAAATCATTGATCTGCAACCCAGGCATGTGCCCTTGACTGGAACCAAACCTGGGACCCTTCAGTCTGCAGGCTGACACTCTGTCCATGGAGCCAAGTCAGCTAGGGCTCGCTTACAGTTTTAAAGTGAGATATGGTTGTCTTGAGGATTATGTAATGAAAAAGAACAGAAACACACTCAAGCTACCATAAGCAAAAAAGGTTTTATTGGAAAGAACTAGAAACTGAAAAGGTATCAAGACCAAGATGGTCACTCTCCATGCTTCTGTCTCCTGGAGCCTCAAGGTTACTTTTCTGTTTCTCTTGGCGTCTTTCTGTGTCTTCACTGGACCTCAGCCCAGCATGACCAGCTGAGCCTTGACTTCACACGACCAGAGGCCAGAGAGCCAGTGTTAGAAAGGGTGTTCCCTCCTGGATGAGTTCTTTTTTTTAATACAAGGAAGAGTTTATTTGGAAAATCACAGAGGTAGAAGGAGTGAGTCGTAGAAGAAGTGGGCTCAGGAAACAAGTTACAGAGGCAAGAGAAGGCCCTTGGAGCTTAGGAGAAAGAGAGAGGCAAGGGGAAAAGTGGGGGTGGCCTGGGGGAGAAGGGTGGGGAAAGGTGCTGGGGTGCTCCATAGAGAGAGCCACTGGATGAGTTCTTTATGAAAGATCTGTGAGGGCCAGGGAAAAAATTAAAGGCATATCTACTGCATAAATCCTTTTCCTGTTATCTCTACTCGGTTATTAAGAAAATAATATAATGTAAAAGTCTGAGTTGTTATATAGTTAATACTGTCTTTTTATTTTACAGCTGGATCATCATTGAACTAAGACACAAAACAAGAGAAAAACCTTACAATAGTCAAAGTTTGCAGACGTAAGTGCTATTCAATGCATTGTGTTTACATGGCCGATGCTCAGATCTTACCTCCTACATTAGAAAAACTAAAACAAGTCACAGTGCTTTTTGGTATTTCTTAAAAAGATACTATACTAGTACATACTATTTTTAATCTTACTTTGAAATAGATTTGTAAGAATAGTAAGATTTCTATAGTACCCTTCACTTAGATTCACCGGTAAACATTTGCCACACTTTTTCTTTATATGTATATGTGTGTGTGCTTTGTGTATCTATCTAAGCGTGTATATTTCCCCACAGAACCATATGAGAGCAAATTATAGACATCATGCCCCCAATGTTGTCCTTTATAACCATTTTTTATCCTCTGACCCAGGACCCAATCTAAGATTATGCATTGCATTTAGTTGTCATGACTGTTTTCTCTTCAATATGAAACACTGTTTTGGACTTTCTTTGTCTTCCATGACCTTGATAATTTTGAAGCGTGTGGGCAAGTTGTTTTTGTTTTGTTTGCAATAAATTTTTAATTTATTGATTTTAGAGAGAAACATTGCTTTGTTCCACTTATTTATGCATTCATTGATTTGCTTCTTATATGTGTGCCCTGACCAGGGATTGAAACCACAACTTTTGTGTATCAGGACAATGCTCTGACCAACTCAGCTACTCGGCCAGGGCCTGCTTTCTTAAAAAATTGATTTTCTTGGAGAGAGACAGACAGAAACAGAGGCATGGACTGGTTGCCTCCCATAACACCCCAACTGGGATCGAACCTGCAACCTGGGTATGTGCCCTGACTAGGCATCAGTATGCATTTAATACTGAGACCCACACTGGCCACGGCTAGGCAACTTGTTTTATGGAATGTCCCTCAAATTTTGTTTTTCTGATGTTTCCTCATAATTTAGTACAGGTTATACTTTTTTTCCCCCTTGGTTTATCACCAGCATCTATAAAACCAGTCCTAGAAAGGACATGATGTCACCTTGTTCTTCCTGTACTGATGGTGTTAACTGTGGTTAAGGTTGTGTCGCCAGGTTTCTCCACTGTAGAGTTACCATTGTCTTCTTTTTAATGAATAAATATAACCTGTGGGCAAGCTCTGGCTGGGTAGCTCACTCAGTTGGTTAGAGCATCCCAGTAACGCCAAGGTTGCAGGCTCCGTCCCTGGTCAGGGCACATATAAGAAGCAACCAATGAATACATAAATAAGTAGCACAACAAATTAACCCTTTGCACTCGCTTGCTTTTTTCTCGATTCCTTTATTTTAATGTTAACCGTGTCGATTCACACTCGACATCCGAGTGCAAAAGGTTAATATTTCTCTCTCCCTTCTTCTCCCTCTAAAATCAGTAAATAAAAAATTTAAAAACTAAATAAATAAGTATAATCTGTGGGCAGATACTTGATACCCTGTTTCTAATCAAAGTAGAATTCAATAGTTTAGCATCAGTGGATGATTCTAGCCTGAATCAGTTATCTTGATATTTGCAAAATGGCATAAAATTTCCAAGTTTGGTTATTGACAACTCCAGACCTTGAGCTATCTGCTTAGTTAAAAATTAGTGCTTCTTAAAAAAAAATAATGAATTAAAATTTCTAAAATATTTTTTTTAATGTTATGTAGTACAACCATTTTTTAAAAAACATGATTTTTAATTATTTACAGTGCGCTCAAGGAGATAATCACAACTCGTTATCAACTGGATTCAAAATATATTGGAAATATTCTGGTAAGTTTTGTATTTTGTTTTTTTTTAGTAAATGAGCTTTACAGAAAGTTGGTGAAGCAGTGTGGTTTGGATCTGATTTTTGGTGGTGATTAAATTGCATTTGAGTAACAGTTTCAGCTCTGGGCACTTCATAAAGCATATTCCCTGTTTTATTTTTCTTTTATCGCCTGTGAAAACCTCAATTTACCCTTAAAGCAAATGTTGTATCTCTCTTAGTATCCCAAACACACACCAGTCTTCTTACCCTGGGAAACTGCTCTCTGTGATTGCTGTTAGCACACATTTGCTTTTGGGTGTCTAGCTCCCATCTCCTCTCGTTTCAGGAGCTAGTCCTACGTTTCAGGTAGCTCTTCCTTAACTTTTTCAACTCTGGTTGAAAATGCTTTAATAGTGTGATGAAACTCTTTTAAAGAAGTATTAATTTACTTTTAAGTTCCTCTAGATTAAAATTTGTGTCATTTTTATTTTTAAAATAGATTTATTGATTTCAGAGAGGGAGAGGGAGAGAGAGAAACATCAATGATGAAAGAGAATCATTGGTCAGCTGCCTCCTGCACACCCCACACTGGGGATTGAGCCTGCAACCCAGGCATAGGCCCCAACTGGGAATTGAACCAAGACTTCCTGGTTCATAGGTCGACACTCAACCACTGAGCCACACTTGCCCGGCAAAATTTATGTCATTTAAAAAAATTTTTTTTATTGATTTCAGAGAGGGAGAGAGAGATAGAAACATCAATGGTAAGAGAGAATCATTGATCGGCACTTCCCCTACTGGGGATGGAGTCTGCAACCTGGGCATATGCCCTTGACCAGAATTGAATCTGGGACCCTTCAGTCCGCAGGCCGATGCTCTAGCCACTGAGCCAAACCGGCTAGGGTTTATGTCATTTTTAAAAAGAGACTCTATTGCTTTTAGTGGAGCCCATCCCCCAGAAGCGTACTAAAAACAGGTACGTGGAAAGTCCAATTTTGAGTCCTCGAATGCCTAAAAATACTGTTAGATTATTCTTATAATTGATTGATAATTTGACAGTATAGAATTCAAAGTTACAAATTTCCTTAGACTTTTTTTTTTTTTAATATATTTTATTGATTTTTTACAGAGAAGAAGGGAGAGAGAGATAGAGTTAGAAACATCGATGAGAGAGAAACATCGACCAGCTGCCTCCCGCACACCCCCCACTGGGGATGTGCCCGCAACCAAGGCACACGCCCTTGACCGGAATCGAACCCGGGACCCCCCAGTCCGCAGGCTGACGCTCTATCCACTGAGCCAAACCGGTTTCGGCTTCCTTAGACTTTTGAATGTATTTCTCCAATATCTTACAGCTCCAGTGTTGATATTGAAAAGTCCATTTATTTCCAATCCTTTGTTCATGATTCATCCTCACCCTCACGAATTTTCTCTTAATCTCTTATGCTGTTATTTTCTGAGTCTTGGGTTTTTTAATCCTTTCCCTTCTATTGTCAAATATTCTATATTTGAGAGCTTTCTATGTCTTTGTCTTCCAAGCCTTCTATTGCATTTTAATTTTTATCATATTTTCTATTTACAAAAGGTTCTCTCTTAGCCTCCAGTTGTTCCTCCCTATTTTTGCTTCATAGATGCAATGACTCCCCCCCCCAAACAATTTTTCTTTTCCCTTCATTTTCACTGTTCTATGCTTTCTTCCCTCTCTTTCCCCCGACCCCCCTGGTATTTTGGTCTATTTTTCATACTAAAGACTTTCTTTGAAAATAAATGACTTTTTGGAAGAAATATGCTTTTTTGCTTCCTAAAAGCAGAATGTGGTAAATACATACTGCATTTTGGATTGTGTTTCATTAACATTTTAATTTTTTAAAAAAATATATTTTATTGATTTTTTACAGAGAGGAAGGGAGAGGGATAGAGAGCCAGAAACATCGATGAGAGAGAAACATCGACCAGCTGCCTCCTGCACACCCCCCACTGGGGATGTGCCTGCAACCAATGTACATGCCCTTGACCGGAATCGAACCTGGGACCTTTCAGTCCGCAGACCGACACTCTATCCACCGAGCCAAACCGGTTTCGGCAACATTTTAATTTTAAAGTAGTTGTAGCCAAATATGGTGCTTTATTATATCTTATTCTGAAATCTTTTCAAGAGAAGAAATTTTTCTTTTGACAAGAAAACATGATTGTAATTATTATTGTTTGCATTGCTGTCTTAGTTCCCTTGGGTAGATTTAAAGACCTCCCAAAGATTTTTTATTTTTCCAAAGATTTTTAAAATTATTAGTGATAAACGTAATTATCTACTAGTGAAAAGGAGCACTGATACATGTAGATTATAGAAAATCAAATAGTAAATATTCTCATTATTGAATAATGATATATTCATGATTCTGGTTATGTTAATATTAATTTGTATTTTTCAATTTCCTCCCCAGTATGAGAATGATATTATCACTATTGATCTAGTGCAGAATTCTTCTCAGAAAACTCAGAATGACGTGGACATAGCTGATGTGGCTTATTATTTTGAAAAAGACGTGAGTATAATCTTCCTCGTCTTATTCCTTTGTATAGAAATGTAATGCTGTTTGTCATGCCTCAGCGGATTCAAGATCTTTCATCATCTGCTTCTCCACGTACAGACCAACCTTATCTCTGTTCTCCTAGTGATTCTTGTGCTGCCATTAATGTCTTCCCTGTCACTCTTATCACCTTTCTTATACACCTTTCTTGTTTGTTTGTATATTTATGCCTTTTTATCAAATTGTTCTACCTAGAATATCTTCACATAATTCTTATCTATTACCTCTCGTTGGTAGTTTGCTTGGTTTGTGTGTATAGTCTTATCCTATTATTTTCGTGAATAAGAGTTATGTGAGAAATGCTGTGTAGCTGGTATGATAAAATAGTTTGTTTAAGCTTTATATATTTTTTAAAATATTTTTTTTTATTGATTTCAGAGAGATAGATAGAAACATCAATGATGAGCCCTAACCAGTTTGGCTCAGTGGAGGGTCCCAGGTTCGATTCCAGTCAAGGGCATGTACCTTGGTTGCAGGCACATACCCAGTAGGGAGTGTGCAGGAGGCAGCTGATCGATGTTTCTAACTCTCTATCCCTCTCCCTTCCTCTCTGTAAAAAATCAATAAAATATAAATAAAATAAAAAAAAATCAATGATGAGAGAGAATCATTGATCAGCTGCATCTTGCATGCTCCCTTCCCTACCACCTCCCCAGGGATCAAGCCCGCACGCAACCTGGGCATGTGCCCTGACCGGGAATTGAACTGGCGAACTCTTGATGCATGTGTTGACACAAAACCAATGAGCCACACCAATTGGGCACTTTATATCTTATAATATGCTATTTTTTTTTTTTAATGAAATCTGGAATTTGCTTCAAAATAATTTGGTCTGAAGAAGGCGGGGGGTGGAGGGGGAAGATAGAAGGAAGAACGAGTAAAATAAGATTGACCTTGTGTTTTTATTGTTGAATCTAGTGATAGGTACATGGGACTTCATTATAGTATTCTTTCTACTTTTGTATATGTTTGAAAATTTCCCATGTTAATGATCTTTTTTAAGTTTCAGTGTATGAGACTGTTATCATTGAAACCATAAAGATTCTTGGCAACAGTTCTTTTATTTTATTGATTTTAGAGAGAGAGAGGGAAGGAGAGGGAGAGAGATATAAGATGCATTGATGAAAAAAAACATCAACATCGATTGGCTGCCTTGTGCATGCCCCCCACTGAGGATTGAGCCTGCAACCCAGGCGTGTGCCCTGACGGGATCAAACTGGTGACCTCTTGGTGCGTGGGTTGACGCTCAACCATTGAGCCACACCGGCTGGGCGGCAACAGTTTTTTTGGTTTATAATTGACATGTAATTCCACGTGGCCAGGTTTTAAAAAATACTTTAAATTGCTTTTCTCCTTCTCAATATAGGTTAAAGATGAATCCTTGTTCTATTCCAAGAGAATGGACCTGAGGATAGATGGGGAACAGCTGGATCTGGATCCTGGTCGAACTGCCATTTACTATGTTGATGAAAAACCACCTGAATTTTCAATGCAGGGTCTAAAAGCTGGCATTATTGCTGTCATCGTGGTTGTGTCAATAGCACTTATTGCTGGAATCGTCGTTCTGGTGAGTATACAACAAGTAAAGTTTTATTTAAGGTTGTATTCTTTCACGGAAAGGTGACAATATCAAAAGGCTACATCCATGTTCCAAAATGATATAAATGAAATGGAAATCTTTCTTTCTTCTTAATCATTCTCTATAGTGAGTGAATCTATTGCATTTCTGGTCCCTTTTTATTAAAAAATCACCTTATGAAGCAAGGAAGGGTACTAATCAGAAAAGCTTGTAGCTGCGCACCTCACAGGTCAGTTAGGTTGCTGTCAAGCAGCAAATGTCCTTCAGTTCTCGCTGCAAACTGTTGAACACTCCTGCCAGGATTAGTGCAATACACCTGCACTTCCAGCCCTTCAGTGAGATGAAATGACACAACACAGGTTAAGGTTAGCATAGCAAGAAGTTAAAAGTGATAAATGTGAAGCCAATGGAATTTATCAGTGCTTCAGGAGAAGGATGTGCCACGCGAAGGAGCGGGGCTTATTCTAGAAATGTACGGGTGCTTCAGCTTCAGGGAATCGTACCCACATAAAGAATTCAGAGATGGATTTGAAGGTCCATGGGAATTTACATTGTCCGTTCGATGGGATGGTCGCACTTGGCGCTCCACCTGGAAGAAAATAGAAGTTTCGTTCCAGTTTCACCCCAGCAGGGCCGACCACCTTGTCCAGCTGTGTGATTGGCAAAGCGCCTGGGAGAGGAGTCAGGCAGTGCATGTTGAAATAACCTGTGGTAAAGAAAACCAAGTAAGACAAGAAATCTGGAATCTGTGAGGGAGAAGATACATATTTGACATCATTGAAATTAACATCTGTATGGCAAAGAGACTGTAAAGTAGAAAATACCGCCCTAGCTGGTTTGGCTCAGTGGATCGAGCGTTGGCCTACAGACCGAAGGGTCCAGAGTTCAGTTCCGGTCAAGAGCACATGCCTGGGTTTTGGGCTCGGTCCCCAGTAGGGGGCATGCAGGAGGCAGCCAATCAATGATTCTCTCTCATCATTGATGTTTTTATCTCTTTCTCTCTCTCTCTGCCTTTCTGAAATCAATAAAAATATATATTAAGAGAAAATATCAATGATAGGCTGGGGGAAATATTCACCATGCATAATTAAAAAAAAGGTATTATGCATAATGTATATAGAGCTCTTACAAATTGATGAGGAAACTAAAGAAGGAATGGCAGCGGGTATGGATAGACAATTTACAGAAGAGGAATTCCAGATGGCAAAAATAAACACATGAAAGATGAGTCATAGGGTGGCGGGGGTAGGGTGCATTTAAAATAAAAAAAAAGATTAGTCATAGAAATCATTGGATTTGTCCTGTATAAATGAAAGCACGAGTACATAAGGAAGCATGGTCAGGTTATATATTGCAGTGTTGCTAGTAATGGTCAATCTGCAAACAACCTGACATTGTATATCCAGGCCATGGAATAAAGTGGCTGTGGAAAAGAATGAGTTCAATCTATAGCTTTTGATTTGGTAGGGTTCCTATGACAATACAGGCTGTGCAAAAACATTGCATGATTCCATAGTTTATGTTTGTATTAGGATGGAACAGTATGTGGAAGAATGCACATCAGGCTTTTACATTTCATTAAAGATGATTAATTTTCTTTTTTAAATATATTTTTATTGATTTCAGAGAGGAAGGGAGTAAGAGAGAGATAGAAATATCAGTGATGAGAGAGAATCGTCGATCTGCCTCCTGGACACCCCCCACTGGGGACCAAGCCCACAACCTAGGCATGTGCCCTGACCAGGAACCTAACTGTGACCTTCTGGTTCATAGGTCGACGCTCAACCACTGAGCCACATCAGTCGGGCTGTTTTTATTGATTTTTGAGAGAGAGGAAGGGAGAGAGAGACAGAAAGAAATCAATAGGTTGCCTCCCACATGCACCGCACCCTGGGCAGGTGTCCTTTCAGGCATGGGACCATGTTCAAACAACTGAGCTACACTGGTCAGTGCTTCAACCTTTTTCATCTCATGGCACACATAAACTAATGACTAAAATTCTGCAGCACACCAAAAAATACATTTTTTGCTGATCTTAAAAGATTAAAAAAAGAAGGTATAATTTTTATTCATTTTTACTGGATGGCTATTGTGTTGGCCATTGTCATTTTTTTTGTTTGACAATCTAAGGGAAAAGAGGTCAGTGCCCCTGAGTAAGTAGTCAGGTATTGTATGTTTTTAAAATTCTTGTGGCACACCGGTTAAAAACTGCTGATTTAGACCAACTTTTTGTTTGGGTAGCAGTCCTAAAATTGTAATAATTTTTCTTTCATTCAGATTATTTCCAGAAAGAAAAGAACGGCAAAGTATGAGAAGGCTGAGGTAAATGGATTACTTCATAAAAAGACCCTTGTTTAATCTTTTATTCCTAATAATCTCTGTATCTTCCTAGACACTGACAGGTTTCAGTTACACGGGAGTCCTTTTGTAATATTGTCCATAGAGTCGAAGGAGCAGTCTTACAATGCTCCCTTACCTAAATTTTCTTGCTCAAGTTTCATGGCAGATCAACTTGTAATGAGTTCTGTCTCATATAATAATGGGATAGGAAGCCTGTATTACATATATATATATATTTTTTACAAAGTGTTAACGTTTAGTGGAATCTTTTAGAAGCATACTCTCGTGGATTCATTTTAGAGAAACTCAGTATGACTAATCACCTGACTTATTGTCTTTATGCTAGTGAAATTATTAATAATCATTAAAAATGAACTTAATTTATGTCCTGCTTAATTGGTTGCATACTAACTAGTCATTAGTGTGAAATCTAAATGTGAGATTGCTAGTATGATTCAGTCACTTGGAATTTGATACGAATACACTTGTTCTTAAATCCATCAATAACGTTTTCAGTATACCCACCAATTTTTGTATATTTATGTATTTTTGTAATTGTATATGTGCTATTTACTGATATTTTACCAAATAATACAGAAATGTAAAAGAATATTGAAAAAATCTAATAATGGAACTAGAAAGTTCTACCATTTTCTTCCCATACCATAATCATGTGGCTTACCTGGTTTGGTGACCACTGGTCTAGAGGACTATCCCTAAACTGAATCATATCAGAAATTCAGAATGACAATAATAGTGTTGTGGTTAAGAACAATATAGACCTGGGTTTGACCTCTTATTAGCTGAACAAATTATTTAACTTCTTTAAGCCTCCATGTTTCCCTATGTATAAAGCGAGATAATAGTGCAGACTCATGAGGATTAAACAAAGTAATCCATGCACAATTTTGGTCTCAGGCTTGCCACAGGGCAAAATGTTTGTCAGGTGTACTTGTTGTAACCATGTCTCAGTTCTGCCTATAACTAATTGTGTAGTCTGGGACGAGCTACTTAATTCTGAACTTCAATTTCCTCACCCATAAAATAAAAGATTGATAATAGAAAATGGATTGGTTCTTCCTAGATGTAAAAATGGTATACATGTAATAAAAATCTTATCCATTCTTAACGACATTAGCTTACCTGCTACTTTCCCCCGTCACTTTGGCCATCTTCGCTCTCTAAACAGAAGTTTGAATCATGTACCCAGTGTGTGCTTCCTTGTATGATAGCTTTCTTTTTTTTTAGTTTAAATAAGTCTCATAAATGTGGAAGAGAAGCATCTTGCTTTCTCTTGGTTTTGTTTTAACTTTTCAGAAAGAACAAAAGATTGGAAAATTATTTTAATGTTGTTTTCTCTTTTTGCCTCTATTGCAGATAAAGGAGATGGGTGAGATGCATAGGGAACTCCACGGATAACTGCTGTAATTTGAAAAGTAACTCGAAGAAGGGAAATTAGCAGATGGACTCAGATTACAAATGTATGAGCGTGGGACAGAGAAATCTTTGCAGACTATTTTATTAGTTAACATATATTTGTATTTGTAATAGTGAAACCTATACTCAAAATATAAGAGCTTGAAATTGACTTTACCAATCTTAAAATTGACCACAAGTGTCATGTATATGCAGTTCTGATAGTCCCGGAACTTGGGCTGCATAGTTAAAATTATTTATACACAACAGTGAAGAGTATGCATTAAATATGCTTCCACAGTAGAGTTTGAATGACTGCTGACTCATCCATTTGTGATTGAAAGCTGCCTTCCTATTTACTTTTGAGTCTTGTACATAAAAACCTTTTTTTTATGAACTATGAAATAAACATTTTAAAACTGAATTCTAACTTTGTTTGAATCATATAGAATCAAATTTCCTAGTATATACATAAGATAATAGTTTAAGAAATGTTCTGAATGCTAACTACAAATTGGAGTTTTGCATGAGTCATGCATATCTTATATAATAAAACCCTAATATGCAAATTGACCAAACAGTGGAACAACTGGTCTCTATGATACGCACTGACCACCAGGGGGCAGACGCTCAACGCAGGAGCTGACCCCTGGTGGTCAGTGTGCTCCCACAGGGGGAGCACTGCTCAGCCAGAAGCCAGCCTCATGGCTGGTGAGCCCAGCAGTAGTGGTGGGAGCCTCTTCCGCATCCGCTGCAGGCGGATTGTAAGGAGCGAGGGGTCTAGGACTGCGAGAGGGATGTCCGACTGCCAGCTTAGGCCCGATCCCCCTAGGGATCGGGCCTAAGCCGGCAGGTGGACATCCCCCGAAGGGTTCCAGACTGTGAGAGGGCGCAGGCTGGGCTGAGGAACCCTCCCTCCCCGCCCAGTGCACAATTTTTGTGCACCAGGCCTCTAGTTCAGTATAAAATGCATAACATTATGTAACTTGACAGAAAAATCAAGTTTTATTCAGAATGAATCTAAAGATTCTGCTTTAGACAAATTGGCATTTTGGCAAATATACCTTGAGGCAGAATTGATAGAAAATGTTGTGAACCATGAATTCTATGGTTGGTCAAATTAGAAGCACCAGTTTTTCAACATGTATAATGAATAATTATGGTACAAATATACAGGATGGGGAAAAAGTAGGTTTAGTTTGTATGGAAAATAATACAAAAATTAATAAAGAATAATACAAGAATAAACTTTCACATATAACTATAAACCTACTTTTGCCCCACCCGGTATTTTATATGAAGTCAAATATTTTCCTTTTGATAGGAAAAATGTAAAAATACGATGAAAAATAACATTAAAGAAAATGTAAAAAGTATATTTAAGCATGATTTTTATCCCATCTGTAGTAGGTAGAATTCTAGATGGTCCCCAAGATTTCTTACCCTGGATGTATATGCCCTCTATACATCATTCCCAATATTAAATTACGTTATATGGCAAAGGTGAAGGGATTTTGTAGATGTAATTAAAGAACCCTAATCAGTTGACTGAATTCAAAGGGAGGTTACTGTGGGTGGGCCTGACTTAATCAGATGATCCTTTTAAAAGAATGTCTGAAGGTGAACAGCAACAGCAGAGGTGCTCTCCTGTTAGCCGTACAGCAAACTGCCATATTGTAGAGAGGGTCACCTATCAGCAAACGCCCAGCAGACTAGGGGCTGAGGCCTCAATCTCAGAGCCATAGGAACTGAATTCTGCCAAAAGCCAGTGAGCTTGGAAGAGACCCCAGCTCCAAGTGATATCATAGCCCTGGCTGACATCTTCAGCAATCTTAAGACCCCAAGAGAAGGACCCAGTTATGCTATGCCTGGACTCCTGACCCATGGAAACAGATAAATGCTTATTGTCTTAAGATGCTAAATATGGTCATTTGTTATATAGTGATAGAAATGGACATAGTAGAAAGTAACAAGAACTTTAAAGACAATAGGAATAGCAGATATAGGGAACAGCCACTACCTTAGGGCTGAGATAGTGCAGCACCCAAGGAAGAGACCTTTAACTGCCCCTAAGCCCCGTACATACCCTGGGCCCCCGAGTTCGAGGGAGAGGCAGAAAGGTTGCTGCAGTATGGCACTGGCATCACTGGAAAGTCAGTCTTGTGAAACTTGATGAAAATCTTCCCTCTAGGACAGGAGTCATCAAACTACAGCCTACAGGCTGGCCCATCACCACCAGTTTTTATACAGCCCAGAAGTTAGGATTGGTTTTTGCATTTTTAAATGGTTAGGGGAAAAATAATATATTGTGATATGTGAAAATTAGATGAAATACAAATTTCAATGTCTATAAATAAAGTTTTATTGTTTACATAAGGTGTGTGGCTTTTTCAAACTACAGTGGTAGAGCTGAGCAGTTGTGACAGAACCTATCGATGGGGTCTGTCCTTTACAGAAAAAGTTTGTTGAACCGGGCTCTAGGGTGCTGGGGAAAGCTCACTCTTTTTTTAAAAAATATATTTTATTGATTTTTTTTTTTTTTTTTTTACAGAGAGGAAGGGAGAGGGATAGAGAGAAACATCAATGAGAGAGAAAAATCAATCAGCTGCCTCCTGCACACCCTCCACTGGGTATGTGCCCACAACCAAGGTACATGCCCTTGACCAGAATCGAACCTGGGACCCTTCAGTCCACAGGCCAACACTCTATCCACTGAGCCAAACCGGTTAGGGTGGGTGCCTGGGAAAGCTCTTTATAGGGAGATGTCTCACCAGACACCAAAGCCACTCTATAAAGCTACCTTTAATATTTGGGGTGTGAGGCAGGTTCTCAGAAGCTGCTGGAGGCCCAGCATTGTGCTGGAGAAGCCACCCATGCTCTCAGAGCCAGACGAAGTCCTGGGTCTGCAGGAGCTGGGCACTGGGGAAGCCAACAGTGCTGCAAGGGGACTACACTCTCCTCTTGCAGTGTCTCTCCAGCACCCTCTGCTGACGAAGCTTCAGATCCATTTTTACAGAGCAGGCAAAAGGTGAATTTGGAGCTAAGTGGCACACTAATCCAGGGGTCCTCAAACTTTTTAAACAGGGGGCCAGTTCACTGTCCCTCAGACGGTTGGAGGGCCGGACTATAGTTTAAAAAAAACTATGAACAAATTCCTATGCACACTGCACATATCTTATTTTGAAGTAAAAAAACAAAACGGCAAAAACACCCGCATGTGGCCCTCGGGCCGTAGTTTGAGGACGCCTGCTCTAATCCAATGCCCTCTAGTTTCAGTCTGATCTCTAAAAAGCTACTCTTGCTAAGCTCAACACTGACCTGCTAATTGCCAATGGCCTTTTTACCCCCAGTGTTTCATCATTTGATCTCTCCACAGCGTATCACCATGTTGACTGCTCCATGTCCTACCCCAGTATGTTGCTTACACATTTTCTCTGGCTTCATGGACCTTAGTCTCTCGTGGTTGTTTTCCTCTTCCACTGACTCTGAAATACTGATGTTCTCAGGATTTATCTTTACTTCTATTTTTCCTCTTTTTTCTTCCTGGAGGATTTCAGCCATTCCCTTGTCTTAGATCATAGAGTTTGGGTGAGAGGAGGGAGAATGGCTGGAAGTAGCATTGCTGGATAGTCAACAGTCAAATGATCCAAACTTTGCTTCCTGCCACGAAAGGTATTTTAACATGTGGGTCAATGGTTTTTAAACTGAGTTGATTATCAGGCATACCTAGGGAGCTTTTTAAGAGATCCCAAGACCCCACCTTCAGAAATTCCAACCCATTATATGTGGGTGGGACCTGGGAATTCGTTTGAAACCCCCCCCCCCCCCCATTCTATTTGCTTAATCCGGGTTTGGGGCAGCTTCCTAGGCTTTCTTGGCAGAAGGGAAGCCAAACAGGAGCGTGTAATACTTTTCGAAGGCAGGTAACTGTGCAGGACAGGACGTCCTTCAGGTCTTTGATCAACATTTTAACAATTTCAACCCCACTTCCCCATCTTTATTTATTTATTTTTTAACTAAACGCTTATCTTCTAACATTTAGTTTATTTACTGTATTATCTAAAGCCATTCACTAGAATTAAGCGCAAAGGCACTGTTTATTTATTTTTTTTACTAGTAATCTTTAGATCCTAGAAGAGTCTGGTATATAAACATTTTCAAATTAATGAATCAACCAAGGAGTGAACTAAATGGCTAGTATGAAGCAATAAGAAGGTTGTGGAGAATAAACCTGTAATCTTTTTATTATTTATTGGTTTTAGAGAAAGTAAGGAAGAGAGAGAAACATCCATTTTTGTTCCACGTAAGTTATGCTTTCATTGGTTGCCTCTTGTATGTGCCGGGACCTTGGGGATCAAACCCTCAACCTTGGCGTATCGGGAGGACGCTCTAAACTACTGAGCTACCTATCTGGCCAGGGCTTTAGATTTGTAATCTTGATGTTGGCAGTTTACTTAAAAAGGGAAAGGGAGGCAGTTGGGGGAGAAGGGAGCAAGTTTTAAAAAAAACTACTGGGAATGGAGAAGACCAGTTTTTCCTTGTTTTCAAGTTTCTTTCTGATTCCACTTCCAAGCTTCCGGGTACGTAAAAAACGCATAGCCTGCCAGAACATCCCACCTATTGGCTCTCCCTGTCTGCCGTCCATCCCCGGGATCCCAGCCCTTAAGAGTCGGAAAAAAACCGGGGAGAACAAAATTATCTTCAGAATGGACGTCTGCAGGGCCGGCGTACGACCTGGGCTCACGCAGGCGCAGTAGGCAGTCACCTGCGTGCGCGGGAAGCTGGGCCGCGTCCGTTTGTGATTGGCTGCGGCAGCGGACTCCCACCCACCGAAACGCAGCGCCGGGTGCTGATTGGTCGGGCTGCAGAGGCCGGACGCTGCCCGGGGGGCGAGGGAGGGGAGGCGGGAAACAGCTTCGTGGGTGTGGGGTCGCGCAGTTCCCCCGCCGGGCTGTGGAGAGGTTCCGACATGGCGGTGCAGCCGAGGGAAACGCTGCAGCTGGAGAGCGTGGCCGAGTATGCCTTCGTGCGCTTCTTCCAGGGCATGCCGGAGAAGCCGAGCACCACGGTGCGCCTCTTCGACCGGGGCGACTTCTACACGGCGCACCGGGAGGATGCGCTGCTGGCCGCCCGCGAGGTGTTCAAGACGCAGGGGGTGGTCAAGTACATAGGGCCGGCAGGTGAGGACTCGACGGCCGAGGCCGCAGGGACCCTGCGGAGGGGCCTCTTCTCAGGCAGCGGGCGGCCAGCGGGCTCGGGCGAGGAGGGCCCCGGGTTGGGGGTGTGGGGGCCCCGGGTTGGGGATGTGGGGGCCCCGTGCGAAATTGCGCTTTCCCCGGCCCCCGCCTGGCCAGGTGGGGCGCCCCCGCCCGGAGCCTGTTCCTCTGCAGCCGCCCCAAAGCCGAACTTACAACGAACACGTAGGGGGCGTTTTAATGGTTCGGTTTAACAGCATTCGGGTGGGTCTGTGCCCTCCGTCCCCACCTGGGTCCTGTGACTGACTCATCATAAGCAGCGCCAAGTCTCTGTGATATAAACACCGGTGCAGACGTGAGGCGAGAGTGGAAGTGGGTTTGGGAGGCCGTTTTCTGTCGGCTTACCCCGCCGGGGCAGCGCAGGGACCCGTGAAGGGCTGTTGGGAAGCCGTGTTGCCCAGCGGTCAGGACGGTACTCGGTCTGGAGCCAGGTGACCTGGGTGAAAGTTGCCGCTCCTCCATGTGTGAGCTGTGCCCTTGGGCCTGTAATGCCGGTTTGAGCCTCAGCTCAGCATCCAGGGCCCTCTACAGCTCGGCCCCATCCATCTCCCCAGCATCATCTCTCCCCGGAAAGCCACAAACTCCCCACCCCATGTGGGCTAGGTGTTCTGTCCGTTTGATGTGGATCTCTTTCCTCCCTGGCTCCATTGTGATAGTGGAAAGAGCTTCCTGGCGGGGGCGTAAGGAGTTGTGGATTTCTCCTCTTGCTGTTGCCACATGCAAATTGGATGTTACTGACAAAAGATTCATTAGGTGGGGATTTCTTTTTTTGTTGTTTTTGTTTTTCTTTTTAAATTTCTTTATTGATTAAGGTATCACATATTTGTCCTCATCCCCCCATTCCCATCCCACACCCCTCTCCACGCATGCCCCCACCCCTCTGTTGTCCTTAACCGCTGGTTAGGCTCATATGCATGCACACAAGTCCTTTGGTTGATCTCTCCCCTTTACCCCCACCCTTCCCTACCCTCCCTCTGAGGCCCGACAGTCTGATGATCCATGCCTCCTTGTTTCTGGGTCTGTTCTTGTTCATCAGTCTATGTTGTTCATTATTTCCCCTAGATGAGTGAGATCATGTGCTATTCGAAATACACTTATAAGTAGGTGGGGATTTCTTGAGGGCTGGCGTGTCAGCCAGGGTTGTGGACACCAGGAGTACATAGATGTAAAGGCAATATCCCTGCCTTCACAGAGTTCACTCTAGTGGAGAGCAAGGCATAAATAATTAACCATGCAAGGTGAAGAACTGGGCGTTGCATGACCCATAACAAGTTGTTGAAGAGGCATAGAGGCAGGAGTACCAAAGACGAGCCATCAGAAGAGGTAGTGTCTGAGAGGCTAAATTCCACTCGAGCCTTGAAGAACAAGGAATTTGCCAGGGAGAGGGCCTGAAAAAGAGGTAGATGGGTGTTGCAGGAGCAGAAAATGATGAGCGAGGAGAGTGGCCCAGGTAGGTGGGGTCAGATGATAAAAGGCTTTTTAATGTTGTGCTGAGTGAGATGCTAGAACTGTCTGTTGTAGGTAGGCGGTGGGAGTTCTGAAGACTTAATTTAAGGTGGAAGTGGTGTGTTGGCTCATTTCCACTGTAGTGTGGAGGATGGGGCAGAAGGAGCAAGATTAGAGGTATGGGGACCAGTTGAGACCAGCCAGAGGCAGTGTTATGGTGGCTTCATAGTTAATGACGGTCTAAATTACTTTCCAGGCTTAAAGTGATGATACGATTCCTTTTATTCTAGGCTAGTACACTTTTCTTTGTTTTCTTGTGGTTTAGAATAATTTAAGCATTTAAAATGTGTAAAGTTCTAAATGTACTTCTTTGTGTAAATTGGATAACTGATTTTTCTAAGTACCTGTTAATACAAATAGTTGGTGGTTTTTTTGTTTTTGGTCTAAGTTAGATTATGAAAGGAATAATGGATGGATGCTAAGCAATACATCCATTTATTAGGCAGGAAATTTAGTATGAACATCCAGGAATCTTTAATATTGGAGTGTAGATTTTGTTTTTTTGAAGTGCAATTTCCATTTATTTTCCCCCTAGAGAACTTTTCACTCCTTAAAGATTTAGCTCCTTACATGGACTTTGGGTGGAGGTTGTGGGGCAGCACCCGAAGGTCTAAATGGGGTGGGGGTGTCCCGGGCTTCACGAGAGTGATTCCTGACTACCTTGCTGTGAATGGCACAGCTCACACAAGTAATTTAGTTTCACATACAGCTTGGGAAGCACGTAAGTGTCGAATGTCCCTAATGGCTGCAGCCTCTACTATGTTTCGAATGATAAACTTCTTAATGGCCTTGCCCTTGGGCACACGCCTGGCGCAGTTGATGCAGCAGTTGATGCAACGAATAGGCTGCACATGGCCTCGGCCTTTTTTGGCACGATCTTTATTCCTTCTTTTCTTGGTCATCTTGGAAACGAGGGCCAAAGAGAGCTAGATTTTTTTTTTAACATAATTTTTTCTTTTGTTGACCATGAAAGTTAAAATGTTGGTTTTTGCCAAGGACATTTCCAAGAATAGAATAACCTAGAAAGTCACCTTATCTTATTCCTATTGGGAATGTGGTTAAGGTGATTAGAAGTGAATGTGAGGCGCTGGCCGAGTAGCTCAGTTGGTTGGAGCTTGTCCTGATACCCCAAGGTTGTGGGTTCCATCCCTGGTCAGGGCACATACAAGAAGCAACCAATCCTCCTATATAATAAAAGCCTAATACGCAAATTGTCCAACCGGGAGTTCGACATGCGCTGACCACCAGGGGGCGGCGCAGCAGTGAAGGCACTGCCAGCCAGATGGGCCCCAGCAGGACCCCTGCAGGATGGTGGAGCAGGTAAGCGGGCGGCGTCAGGCCAAGGTGGGGGTGGGGGTGGGGGGACGGCAACCAGCAAGGGGGCGGGGGCGGCTCTGACTAAATGGAATCATACAATGTATGGTGTGTGGACTTTGTGACTGGCTTTTTTTTTTTTTTAAGTATGTGTTGATTTTTTAACTTTTTGCACTCGGATGTCTAGTGTGACTCGACACCGTTAGCATTAGAATAAAGGAATCAAGAAAAAAGCAAGTGAGTGCAAAGGGTTAATTTAAGTTTTTAGAGAGAGGAAGAGACATTTATCAGCTGCCTCCTGCATGCCCCACCAGGGATTGAGCCCAAAACCCAGGCTTGTGTCCTGACTGGGAATGGAACCCTTGATCTCTTGGTTCATGGGCCGATGCTCAATTACTGAGCCATGTTGCCAAGGCCTGGCTGCTGCTGCTTCTTTTTTTTTTTTTTTTTTAATTATTTTTATTTTATTGATTTTTTTTACAGAGAGGAAGGGAGAGGGAGAGAGAGTTAGAAACATTGATGAGAGAGAAACATCAATCAGCTGCCTCCTGCACACCCCCTACTAGTGATGTGCCCGCAACCAAGGTACATGCCCTTGACTGGAATCGAACCTGGGACCCTTGAGTCCGAAGGCTGACGCTCTATCTGCTGAGCCAAACCAGTCAGGGCGGCTTCTTTCACTTAACATTTTATGGATGTAGCGTATTTCGATCAGTTGATGGACATTTGGGTTATTACTTTTTTGTTGTTAATCCTCACCTGAGGATTTTTTTGCATTAATTTTTAGAGAGAGTGGAAAGAAAGGAGGGAGGAAGGGACAGAGGCAGGCAGGCAGAGAGAGAGAGAAACATCGACGTGAGAGAAACACATGGATTGGTTGCCTCCTCCACATTCCCCAACCTGGGTCAGGGATTGAACCTGCAACCCAGGTAGGTGCCCTTGATTGGAATCGAACCCGGGACCCTTCAGTGCATGGGTCGACAGGGCCTACATTATTATTATTTTTTTTAAATAATGTTATTATTAATTTTTATTGAGAGGAAGTAAGAGGGATAGAGAAATGGATGAGAGAGAAACATCACTGATTGGTTGCCTCCTACACACCCCCTCCTGGGGATCAAGCCCATGACACAGGCATGTGCCCTGGCAGGGGATTGAACCATGTCCCAATTATGTCTCAATTAATTGATTATCTGTCTAGACTTAGTGGGACAAATGCAGGTGACCAGGAGTCAGCAATAACGGCCTATCCCCTGGTACTTCAATGTCTAGACAGCTGAGCCGGACCAGAACACATGACACACAGACAGAATTAGTATGCAATCACACAGGGTTTATTTACCTATTCCTAGTGGGTCCTAGGCTCCAGCAAAGGCCACCCGGCGATGCACACTGAAGGACAGACGACGAAAACAGAGACAGGCAGGTGGTTCAGGCTCACACAGCAGAGCAATCAGGGGCTTGTCTCTCGGAGCGACGTGGAGTCCTCTTATCGGGCAGGAGACCTCAACTGAAGATGGTCTCCAGGTTATATAGACTGTGGTAAACAACTTGTGTCCTTATTAGTGTGGGCCAGACGGTGTTGCCTTATGCTGGAGCAGGGCGTTTACACTTTTAAGGGTGCAGAGCTTTTACATCAAGATATTGGGGTGTTCATTAATTTTGGAAGTTACAGAGTATTGGAGGTTTCCATACAGCAAACATTTCACACAATAATTATTTCATACATTAGAGGGGTTACATTATTATAACAAACCATTATCAGGACACTCAACCAGCTTGAGCCATGGCTGGGCATCCAGGTTTGCATCCACATTCTTCAAGAAAATGAATGTTGCACCATCCTGAGGGTATTCTTTCTGCTATAACCAGGTGGAGGCTGGGTAGCTTTCTCTTCCTGTTCCTCTTATTTCACAGCAGAGGGTCAGTCCTACTTTCCAGCTATTCTGACTGGAAGCATATGGTCTTAGCTCTTCACCAGAAGTAGCTGCACTTCAGGTGCTTCTTGGTAAATATGACTTAAAATGCATTGCCACCCAATGTGTCACAAAACCCCTTTGAGAGTAGTATCTTGGGAGGATAACTTGGGAGTTTGGGCAACTTAATCTGTAGGTTAGTAATGGAGGTAGAGGAGGCCTTGGGAGGGAGGGGAATCACCTTATTCATTGCCTCTTTTCCCCACCCACTGTTAAGACATTACCAAGCCTGTATTGTTCTGGATACTTCCACTCCCGGCCAGGCAGATAACATTGATATGCAAAGTAGTCAGGTATAAAAATGGGGAGTGGTGTTGCTTGTAGATCTGAGAGGGCTTGTTCATCTTGTGGTAAGTATTCAAATTCAAATGCTGGCAAATCCAACTGGACTGATTACTTAAGAGCTGTTAAAGAATTATGCCAGATCAGTGTGTTTTTTCCCCTCCCCAGAATTGGTTTTGCTGGGTTGCACTTTATATTTTGCCTTCAAAATTGAAGGATGATAGGAAAAACACTGTTTTGAAACTCACTGCCATATTTGCTAGAAGTTGCTGACTATATTCACAATGGCATTTTTAAGTGTTTCTGGGACAAATTCCTCTTTGATTTTGTATTAACTCTGGTTCAGTGCTTTTCTTGAGCAAGTTTTTTTTTTTTTTTATGTTTCATCATAGGAATAATGTTGCCTATGTGGAATTCAGCTAGATGGGCTGATAGGGTTTGCCAATCATTCTGGTTTGCCTAGGAATGAGGGGGCTTCTGGGATGCTGAACTTTCAGTACTAAAACTGGAGAAATCTTGGGCAAACCAGCATGGTCCCCCTATGTTTTAGGCAAAAACAGGGAAGAATTAAAATGGAGCCTCCCATTTCATGTTGTGGTTCTGAATCTGAGTATTAGTTGGGAGATTTGAGTCTGCTGCAACCTGGATAGGCCTTAATTCCTGCATATGCTTGTGAGAATGTGAGTACATGCCTTACTGAATGTGATTCTAGAGTAAACATAATTTTTATTTGTTAACGTAAAAACACATTGAAACCTGTAAAGAATTTTTGTGAGTTTATTTGAGCCAAACTGTTGACATATGCCTGGAAGCAGAACCTCAACGAATTGAGATAATGCTCCGTTGGAGAATGGCAGGTTACATTTGTATTTATACATTGCAATCAAAGGAGGGATGTAGGTGGGTTACATGAAATTCATTGGTGATAGATTAACGAGGTGGAATAAAGCAAAGGGGGGCGGGAATTCCTGGGATTGGATTAAAAGTAAAATGATGGGCACATACTTAGGTGGGTGCAGGAACAATTAACATGATAATGAAGGAATTTGTGGTATCTGTCCTGGCACCCACCACATTGGGTTGTGCCCCAAGGGGTCCAGAAATAGGGAAGTTACAACTTACCCAGACATTTCAAGGGTATGTTATCATAGATGCAAAAAGACAGGCTCAGTTAAGGTAAAGGTTGACCTTGTCAGTGAAGATACTGGCCTAGGATGTAACTGCCCACCATAACTGCTTTTAGTTAAAGTTTAATTTCAGACCATCCTTTGTGGTTACTGTAGGTCTCTGAGTTTGCAAGACTGCCATGCAGGCCTCCCCTGAGCTTGTCAGGTCAGCATGTGGCCCCTTTCGTCCACACATTCAACTTGATTTTTTTCTTTTTTTTTTCTAACTTGTTTTTTTCTTTTAAATATTTTTATTGCTTTCAGAGAGGAAAAAAAAGAGAGAGATAGAAACATCAGTGATGAGAGAAAATCATTGATTGGCTGCCTCCTATACTCCTCCTAGTGGGGATCAAGCTTGCAACTGGGGCATGTCCCCTGACCGGGAATCAAACCAATTGAACCATGACCTTCTGGCTCATAGGTCAATGCACAACCACTGAGCTAGGCCAGCTGGGCTCAAGCTTCTTTTTTATAATTAAAATTTTTATTTATTGATAATGAAAGAGAGATTGATTGATTTGTTGTTCCACTTATTGATGCATTTATTGGTTCACTAGAAGCCTGGTGCATGAAATTTGTGCACTTGGGGGAGGGTTCCTCAGTCTGGCCTGTACCCTCTTGCAGTCCGGAAACCCTTGTGGGATGTCTGACTGACGTGGGGAGTGGGCCTAAGCCGGCAGTCGGACATCCTTAGCACTGCCGTGGAGGCGGGAGAGGCACCCGCCACCACCACTGCACTTGCCAGCCGTGAGCCCAACTTCTGGCTGAGCAGCGCTCCTCCTATGGGAGTGCACTGACCACCCGGGGGCAGCTCCTGCATTGAGCGTTTGTCCCCTGGTGGTCAGTGCGTGTCATAGCGACCGTTCAGTTGATTTGCATATTAGCCTTTTATTATATAGGATTCTTGTGTGTACCCTGACTGGGGAGTGAGCCTGCGACCTTGGCACATCTAACCAACTGAGCTAGCCAGCCAGGGCTTCGAGCTTCTTTTTAAGAAATCTGCACAGTTGGAAACTCTGGGCAAAAATATCCCTGCACTTCAGTAGCTGCTCTCAGACCTAGTGAGTCTAGATTCCTTCTTTATCTGATGTACTTTTCTCATTTTGTCAGTTCTCACCATATCTTTGTTGTAATTCTTCCTTTAGCTTCCTTTGCTAATTTGTTACCTGCCTGATCCCTGTAGATCAAGCATGTCAAACTTTTGGCTGGTGGGCCGCGAGTTTGACATGCTTGCTGTAGATATTTGCCAGTCCTGTGTTAGATCATAAGGATTAACCTTAGGCAAGATTTGAGCCAATTTTCAGGGTGTCTGTGACAGTGGAGATTCTTGTCTGTTACGTATAACTAATATTGGAAGTATCAGCTGTGTCTCAAGTGCTGTACAAAATAAATCTTATGTCATAATCTTTTAAAAATCTTTTTTCACAGTTTATCTTTTTTATTGATTTCAGAGAGGAAGGGAGGGGGAGAGATAGATAGAAACATCAGTGATGACAGAGAATCATTGATTGGCTGCCTCCTGCACACCCCACACTGGGGATTGAGCCCACAACCTGGGTATGTGCCCTTGGCTGGAATTGAACCTGGGACCCTTCAATTTGCAGGCCGACGCTCTGTCCACTGAGCCAAACCGGCTAGGGCTGTCATAATTAATCTTTATGCTTATTTGTATTTGATATGTGTACTTGACATGATCTACTGTTAAATTTAGGTTAAATTGTTCATAAGATCTAGAATTGCTGGAATAATCTACAAGTATATTCTGTATTGCCTGTAAGTGAATAATTGGCATTACTTACATGAAAATTGAGTTTTGATTCCATTTGGTAGTGTGGGTGATTTTTGTAAATAAATTGATACTTGCAAATCACAACTAAGCTGAGCCACTATTTTCCATCTAAGATGGATTCTTAGCCTTGGCAATATTGATATTTTGGATGGAATAATTAATTTGTTGTTGTGAGGGGTTGTCCTTTGCATGTTTAACAGCATCCCTGCTTCTACTCACTAGATTCCATTAGTGTTCCCTTGCCCTAAATTGTGACAACCCAAATGTTCCCCAGACATTGCCACATGTCTGCTAGAGGAGCCAGATCACCTCTTGTTGAGGATTAGTGATCAAAGATAAATATCAGAAAGTTTGAAAACTTATGTTGACTGGATAGGGGGAAAGATTATATACATTCATACTTTATGGATGATGGTGTTAATTGGCACAGCCAATCAGGGGCATAGTCTGGCAGTATTTATCAAAATCACACATATCCTTTGATAAAATCCAATTTTAAGACTTTATCTCACAGATAGACTCACACGTTTGGAGAGTGAAGCACAGACAAGGCTGTTCATATAACATTGTTATAATAACAAAGACTAAAAACCTGTATGTCTGTGCATCAGTAAGAGACTAAATTGTAGAACATCCTTAGAGTCATTGGATTGTTTGCAGCTCCAAACTAAAAGAAGCTGATTAAGTACTGATGGAACAATCTTCAAAATATATTAAAGTTAAAAACAACATTGAGATACAGAACAGTGTGTATAATAAGCAACTATTTATGTAAAAGGAAAAAAGTAATGCTTTATTTATATTTGCTCTGTGTGCATATGCTACATTTGAGAATATCCTATATAATAAAAGGGTAATATGCAAATAGACTGAACGGTGGAACGACTGGTCGCTATGACACACACTGACCACCAGGAGGCAGACACTCAATGCAGGAGCTTCCCCCTTATGGTCAGTGTGCTCCCACAAGGGGAATGCCGCTCAGCCAGAAGCCCAGAAGCCAGGCTCATGGCTGGCGAGCAGAGTGGTGGAAGGCTCCGCAGCAGTGCTAAGGATGTTCGACTAAGTTGTCAGTCGGACATCCCCTGAGGGCTCCCAGACTGCGAGAGGGTGCAGGCTGGGCTGAGGGACATGCCCCCCCGCCAAGTGCACTAATCTCGTGCACCGGGTCTTTAGTATTTTTATAAACTGACTAGAGGCCTGGTGCACAAAATTCATGCACTCGGGGAGAGGGGGAGTCCCTCAGCCCAAATTGCGAGAGGGTGCAAGCCAGGCTGAGGGACCCTACTGGTGCATGATTGGGGCTGGGGAGGGGTGCAGGAGGTTGGCCAGCCGGTGAGGGACCGCAAGAGGGCTCTAGGGCATGTCTGGTCCATCTCACTCAGTCCCAATCAGCTGGACCCCAGGAGCAAGCTAACCTACCAGTCGGAGCATCCTCCCCCTGGTGGTCAGTGCACATCGTAGTGACTGGTCTTCCAGTCGACTGTCTGCCCCCTGGTGGTCAGTTCACGTCATAGTGAGCGATATGCTTAGCATATCATTAGCATATTATGCTTTGATTGGTTGAATGGATGACTGGACAACCGGACACTTAGCACATTAGGCTTTTATTATATAGGATTATATAGGATAACACTATGCTGGTGACCTGGATGTGTAAGGGACATTGGCGAAAATGAAACTTTGCTGCACCTTTTTGAACTTTTGAATTTTTAGCTATGTGAATATATTATCCGGGGCATTTTATAGTGCATAATTACTAATTCATTTTTATGAACCTTTTGAAAAATTAATTCCATTCCATACAAATACTGTATAGCTATTATATGGCTTGTATTCAATATTGTGAAAAACAAATTATAAGAAAGAACAAGTAAAGTTAACTGTATTTTTACTCATTCTTTTCTCTTTATATCTTGTCAGTTTTTTGTTTTTTTAAATGTATTTTTATTGATTTCAGAGAGGAAGGGAGAGGAAGAGAGAGAGAGAGAGAGAGAAACATCAGTGATAAGAGAGAATCATTGATCTGCTGCCTCCTGCACGCCCCGTACTGGGGATCGAGCCCACAACCTGGGCATGTGCCCTTGATGCGAATTGAACCTGGGACCTTTCAGCCTGCAGACTGACGCTCTATCCACTGAGCCAAACCAGCTAGGGCTCTTCTCAGTTTTTTATTTTAATTTATAGGCTTCATAGAAGCAGAAGGCTATGTCTGTTCACCGTTTTAGAGAGAGAGGGAGGGGAAGGGAGAGAAATAGATAGAAACTTCGGTGAGAAACATCATTGAGCCCTAGCCGGCTTGGCTCAGTGGATAGAGCGTCAGCCTGTGGACTGAAGAGTCCCAGGTTCGATTCCGGCCAAGGGCACATGCCTGGGTTGCGGGCTCAATCCCCAGTAGGGGTGTGCAGGAGGCAGCCGATCAATGATTCTCTCTCATCATTGATGTTTCTATCTCTCTCTCCTCCCTTCCTCTCTGAAATCAATAAAGAAATATATTTAAAAAAACAACAAACATCATTGATCAGCTGCCTCCTGCACGCCCCCTATTGGGGATCGAGCCCAAAACCCAGGCATGTGCCCTAACTGAGAATCAACCAGTGAACCTCTTGGTTCATGAGTCAATGCTCGGCCACTGAGCCACACTGGCTGGGCTCTATTCACCATTTTATACTTCTCATCTACCAAAATCCTGAGGACATATAATATTGTCCTCAGGATTTTGGTAAGCAGTTTATTGAATGAATGAATTACTGTGAGAACTGTAGTTTTGGGGGGAAATATTGGGTTAGGTACTTGGAACACATTACTTCAAATTCTCAAATCTGTAACATATTTTTAATATTTTTCTTTAGGAGCAAAGACTCTGGAGAGTGTTGTGCTTAGTAAAATGAATTTTGAGTCCTTTGTAAAAGATCTTCTTCTAGTTCGGCAGTATAGAGTTGAAGTTTATAAGAATAGAGCTGGAAATAAGGCCTCCAAGGAGAATGATTGGTATTTGGCATTTAAGGTAATTATTTAATTAATTAATTTATTTTTAAGCATAGAAAAATTAAAATCTAAGGAGATTCTTTATGTTTTAATATTTTAACCAGGTCTGATACTAAAATGCTTTGAGAAATTTTAATTTTTAGCATGTGATTTTTAAAAACTATAGTTTAAAAGTAACTCAGAAATTCAGTAAATCCTTGTAAGTATGAACACTGATCTTTGTCACTGTCCCTAAAAGATAAGTAATAAATGGCTGTTACATAAAGTTGAATGCAGCATTAAATAAGGATTTGATTTTACTGTTTGTGAAATAATTTCACACAAATTTACAGTATTCCAAATATCTCACTTATACACATTTGTAATGTGTTTGTATCTTTGTATGTGCCTTTCTCCCATTAGATGGTAAGTTTTTGTAAGTCTGGGACTTTAATGGTGATCATGTTTTGTAGCCCAGCAAACGTATGACTCTTTGTTGTTGTTGCTGAGTTCTATGAGGAATGAGATAGAAAACATCCTTTGTGGTGCCCTTAACTTTTTATTAAAATCTTTCAAGATATAGGCTAAATAAAACCTATAGGTAAAAGACCCACTTCTCTTAGTAAGCAATGGAAAATTCCCATAGTGTAGAATGCTAAATTCTCTCAGATATAATCTTCAGTAAATGTCTAGTTTTACAAATGCAGTGGGGTTGGGAGGGGTAATGAAATGAAGGTTGAAAAATATTATATTTGAAGCAGCACCAACATCAAATGTTTAAATATTACATTAAACTCCACAAGAAAAAAACTCATAGAACTTTCAGAAAAAAAATGTATCTTAAGCCTTGCCCGGTGTGGCTCAGTGGTTGAACGTCAACCTATGCATTAGGAAGTCACAGTTCAATTTCCGGTCAGGGCACATGCCTGAGTTGAGGACTCAGTCCCCCAGTAGGGGATGTGCAGGAGGCGGCTGATCAATGATTCTCATCATTGATGTTTCTACCTCTCCTCCCTTCTGAAATCAATAAAAATAATCAATAAAAATAAAGAGTCATAAGTTTAAGTGAGTACTATGGTTATCAGTTAATCACATCTCAGTCCTTTATGTCATCAGAATCTTACAAGATGAACTAAAATTTTTTTTTTAATTATTGATTTTAGGGAGAGAGAAAGAGAAACATTGATTTGTTGTTCCACTTAATTATGCATTCATTGTTTGACTCTTGCTTGTGGCCTGACCAGGGATTGAACCCCAAACGGCATATCAGGACAATGCTCTTATTAACTAAACTACCCAGTCAGGACAGGATGAATTCTTTTTACTTCTTTTTAAGGGGGAAGGGAGGATGTTTAAGTAGTATCTTCATCAGGTTAAAAAGGTGATATCTTCATCTTGACTTTTAAGAAATTCAGATCTAAAACTGCTATTTTTAGCTTATTGATTCTATTGTAAAGTATTAGTGATATTTAAAATAGTTGATCTGTGATTTTCTTTTCATGTTCTCAGTAGTTTGTATGTTCAGAGATTACCAATCATATCATTTTTCATCTTCAAGAATCCAATTTTATTAGCTACTGGTTCACTTTGAAGGGTATGTAAGGTGTGTTTCATAAGCTCTGTGTGTAAATTCAAAGCTTGTATGTGAAAATAGGACGTTTACATTTATGATTGAATCGGTGCTTTTAAAAAATAGCAGATAATTTTTCTTTTTTGATCTAGATTTTAATCAATCCATAGTTACAGGAGATTCAGAATCATACTGTGATAAAATAAATGATTATGATGCCAACCACATTTAAGAACTGTTGATGGCTACTGGTTGCTTTGACTATTACTGTGCTCATTTGAACTATTTGTGACTATCTCATGTTTTATTACCATGGTTGTCAATTGCCTCAGAATGCCTCTGGTTGAAGTTTTTAGTGTCACCCACAGACTTGTTCAGCCAAAAGCAAAGAAACTAGACACTAGTTAGTCTATGCAGTCTTAAAGAGCTATTTCTAATCTTTTTGAATTATTGAAAATAGGTCAAGGACCCTTTATTTGGAAAATCACTGATCTAGAATAATCTGCATTTTACACATAAGTATATTGATATAGAGAGACTTTTCAAGGTGAGTATTTAAGCTAATAATACTGCTCTTCTATGTGGAATAGCTACGTAGTGAAAATACTGATATGTGCAACCAGTGGGTAGTTTGGCAGAATGTAGAAATTTAAGCCTAGCAATGACAGGATGATCACTTTGGGTTCCTTAATGATTGTGTGTATATAAACTCAGTTGTCAAATTACAAATTGAAAATCACTTGATACAATTAATTTTAGATACGCCCAAATGCTCTGAAAATAACTGGAAAAGTATGGATACTTTATTGAACATTGGTGATAATTGTTGGAATATATGGTTATAAGCTTCTTTTTTTTTTTGGAAGGGGGGTAAAAATCATTTCGTTAATTCATCCAGGTTGGGTAATTCTTGTTTGCTAGTAAAATTTTCAAGTACATCCAACAGTTTCTTAAACTTTTTCTTTGTTATTGCTTAGGCTTCTCCTGGTAATCTTTCTCAGTTTGAAGATATTCTCTTCGGTAACAATGATGTGTCAACTTCAATTGGTACTGTGGGTGTTAAAATGTCTACAGTTGATGGCCAAAGACAGGTCGGAGTTGGGTATGTTGATTCCATACAAAGGAAGCTAGGACTGTGTGAGTTCCCTGATAATGATCAGTTCTCCAATCTGGAGGCTCTCATGATTCAAATTGGACCAAAGGAATGTGTTTTAGCAGGAGGAGAGACTGCTGGAGACATGGGGAAACTGAGGCAGGTAAGATAATTGGTCTAGTGACAGAGCTGAAACCAAGCCTAGGAAAGGTGCTAATTAACATACTATTGTATTTAAGGACAAGAGTAATTTAAAAGTATCTAATTTCAATAATGCTTTATTTTGAGGAATGTCTTGATTTTTATGTTTGACAAATTTTGTGCTTAATAGGACTTTAGAATAAGCTGTTTCTTATTTAAGACTTATTCTACTTCAGATCATTTCCCCTCTCGCCCTCCCTCCCTCCTTAAAGGGTAACAGAATGGGAGCCATAGAGGGTTCAAATCAACTCACAATTGATAAAGGGAATGCTTTCACAGTTCAGGGGAAAAACAAGGTGATTTAAAAAACTCCACAATTTATTATTGTATCTAGCATGGATTTATCAAATAAATATGATGCAATTCTTCAGGACTATTATTATTTTTAAATTTTATTTACATTTTTTTCCATCACCATTTATCCCCCCTATACCTCCTACTCACCCCGCCCCTTTCCCCCATAGTCACCTCACTGTCAGGATTATTATTATTAATTTTTTTAAGATTTTAAAAATTGATTTTTAGAGAGAGCGGAAGGGAGAGAGATCGATATGAGAAGGAAATAATCAATCAGCTGCCTCCTGCACACACCCCTACCAGGGATTAAGCCTGCAACTCGGGCATATGCCCCAACCGGTAATCGAACTGGCAACCTTTCAGTGCACGGGTTGACACCCAGCCGCCTGAGACATACCAGCCAGGGCAGGATTTTTTTTTTGATAGTTCAAGTGGAACTTTAGCTGATTTTTTAAACAAAATTTTGATTGTGCCATTTGTATAAGTCAGGGGTCCTCAAACTTTTTAAACGGGGCCAGTTCACTGTTCCTCAGACCGTTGGAGGGCCAGACTATAGTTTAAAAAAAACTATGAACAAATTCCTATGCACACTGCACAGGAATTTAATTATGCATTCATAATTATTTTGAAGTAAAAAAACAAAACGGCAAAAACACCTGCATGTGGCCCGCGGTCCATAATTTGAGGACGCCTGGTATAAGTGTATGGTTTATTAGATATTTCTTAAGGGATGTTGTATTGCCCTAGGGTTCTTTTATTTTTGTGGGCCTCAAATACCATAAGAACTGGGCATTTTTAGCATAGATAGTATCTAAATAATTTTCTGAGAGTATTACTCTGTTAAGATTTTTTTACCTTTGGGAATATTTTTTGAAAGCGTCATGTGAACATAATTTTAAATATCCATGAAAATTTCATTTATATATTTTTAAAATACTTGTTAATACATACATATTTTAGCAATATCTTGCATGTAGTATGAAAATTTAAGGTGGGTTAATAATTTGTTAGATATTGTCACTTTATATTTGTCAGTGTTACAGTTTTCCTTTACTTACAGCTTTTCTCAAAGTAATTTAAAATATTTCTTGTAAAATAGGTTATTCAGAGAGGAGGAATTCTGATCACAGAAAGAAAAAGAGCTGACTTTTCCACAAAAGATATTTATCAAGACCTTAACCGGTTATTGAAAGGCAAAAAGGGAGAACAGGTGAATAGTGCTGTCTTGCCAGAAATGGAGAATCAGGTATGTGAATTACAATGTGAATTTGTCCTAATTGTAATAGTGACTTTTTGAGAAGGCTAATTCTGTCACAAAAATCTTGAACCTGAACTGTGGGTCACAGATATTAAGCTTATTTTTATGATGAAGCTTGAGAAAAACTCAAGGAAATGACTAAAAAATTTTAAACATAACCTTAAACATAATTCCATAATACTTACATAACAAATGTCTCTGGGACAAGGAAGAGTTTTCTTGGTTTCATGTGAAAGAGCCTGATTACTGTCACTAAGATTGTGAGAAAGCTTATTGACTGAAGGGGAAAAAAGACCTATCAAAGCTTTACAGTTTACAAGCTGTAGAATAATTTATGAACTAGAGGCCTGGTGCACGGAATTCGTGCATGGGTGGGGGTCCCTAGGCCTGGCCAGCGATCAGGGTCAATCAGGGCTGGGCTGGAGAGGAGGCGACGGTCGCTGGGCCGGGCGCGGAAGGAATGGATGCCAGATGCTGACCCTGACATCGTCGGCACCCTGCCACCATGCTGTCCCCCCCCACCCCCCACCTTCCCTTGAGGCCACGCCGCCACCACAGTGGGCGGGTGGCAGGCGGGCAGATCAGGGGGGAAGAACAGAGCACAGAGATGGGCTGTTGGCCCCAAGGAGGGAGCCGGCTCTCAGCCCCCCTGAGAAAGGGGCTGCGTCTGCTGCCACCCATCCCTGGTTCCCCATCCCAGCCTGGGGCCTGGCCTGGGAGAGGGACTGCAGGAGGTTGTCCGGCTGCAGGAGGTTGGCTGTGGGAGCACACTGACCACCAGGGGGCAGCTTCTGTGTTGAGCGTCTGCCCCCTGATGGTCATTGCACTTCATAGTGACCCATCATTCTGGTTGCTTAGGCTTTTATATATAAAGACTAGCGTTCCCGTTGCAGGAAAAATCCTGCAATAGGGTTTCCTGCTGCACTCTACCCCACCCTGCCTGCTCTCCTCCCTTGTCCCCCGCCCCGCGATCTCCGCCAGCCCCCGTGCTTTTCTAACTTCTCCGCCAGCCCGCTCTCCTTCCTTCTTCCCTGGCCCCGCCTCCGCTCCTCCCTTCTCCCCCGGCCCGCCTTCTTTGCCAGCCCGCCTGCTTTTCCCTTCTCCCCTGGCCCCGCCTTCGCTCTTCCCTTCTCCCCCGGCCCCGCCTCCGCTCCTTCCTTCTCCCCCGCCCCGCCTTCTCCGCCAGCCCCCCTGCTTTTCTAACTTCTCCGCCAGCCCGCTCTCCTTCCTTCTCCCCTGGCCCCACCTCCGCTCCTCCCTTCTCCCCTGGCCCCGCCTCCGCTCCTCCCTTCTCCCCCGGCCCCGCCTCCACTCCTCCCTTCTCCCCCAGCCCCACCTCCACTCCTCCCTTCTCCCCCAGCCCCGCCTCCACTCCTCCCTTCTCCCCTGGCCCCGCCTCCGCTCTTCCCTTCTCCCCCGGCCCCGCCCCTTCTCCCCCGGCCCCGCCTGCTCAACTTCCTTCTCCCCCGGCCCCGCCTCCGCTCCTCCCTTCTCCTCCCCCCCACCCCCGGCTTGCTTGCTTCTCTGCAGCTTTGCTCCCTTATGCAGCTCTTGGCTTCTTTCTAGGCTGTCGCGATATGCAAATTAGCTGCCATCTTTGTTTGGATAATTTGCATATTCGTCCTGATTGGTTGGTGGGCGTGGCTTGGCTGGTGGGCGTAGTGAAGGTGCGGTCAATTTGCATATTTGTCTATTATTAGATTAGATTATTTCTGAGAGGCAGTTTCATTACATGCTAAATAAGGTTAAAAATATCTGTCTTAAGGATTATTATATAGATTAGAAAGCATAGGGGTGAAAATATATACATCACATAATAATTGCATAATAAAAGTTATATTTAAACAAATTGACTTAAAAATTGGCACTAGTTATAATGTCTTCAGTGGTAGAAATGAATATGCATAATAATGTAATTTATGGCATTTTCAGTGGTTAAAGTTTATCTTACTGTTCAACTCTTTGAGGTGGATATGGCTTGAGAGAGGTATTTTTATGGTAAAATATTGAAAGCTCTTGACAAGATATTTGTGGAGTAAAATGAAATAAAATGGAAAATTCTGTTGTGTATTTAAATAAGACAGAGCAAACTTTGTAATTTTCAAAGTAGATTTCAAACTCGAACTAACAGAGACTGTTATGACTATCATGATTTTGTAGTGATTACCAGATAATAGTTTGGTCATTATAAACTAAGTTTATCCTTTTTACTTTTTTTTGGTGAATAATCAAAAGCCAATAAGGATGAGCAATAATTCCAATATTAGAGAAACTTACCTCTGTTGAAAATATGAAGAAGCTTTTAGGGTACAAGAAACTGTTTTTATCTGTGTCTTCTGGTGACAGGAGATTCTTGTGGCAACCGTATACATTTGTTAGCGTTTGGCAAGGAAAAACATTCATTTATAATGAATCTAGTATCACGTATATTTTAATAAGTAGAATTTGTCAATTGGCTATCGTTTGCTCTGCTGAACTTCTTATTTTATGTTCAGTATCGGCATACCTTGGAGATACTACAGGTTCACTTTAAACTACCACATAAAGTGAATATGTGAAAAAGTGACTCATAAATTTTTTTGGTTTCCCAGTGCATATAAAAGTTACGTTTACACTCTAATCTATTTAGTGCAATAGCATTATATCTAAAAATAGCACATACCTTAATTAAAATATACTTTATTGCTAACAATTATTTGAGCCTGCAGGTAGTTGTAATCTTTTTGCTGGTGGAGGGTCTTGCTTTGATGTTGATGGCTGCTAACTATGGCTGTGACAATTTCTTAAAATAAAAACACAGTGAAGTTTGCCACATTGATTCACTTTTTCGTTCATTAATGATTTCTCTGTACCTTGCGATACTATTTGATAGCACTTTACTCCCAGTAGAACTTCTTTCAAAATCGGAGTCAATCCTCTTAAACTCTGCCTCTTTATTAACTAAGTTTATGTAATAGTCTAAATCCTTTGCTGTCATTTTAACAGTCTTCCCAGCATCTTCACCAGGAGTAGGTTCCATCTCAAGAAACCATTTTGTTTGTTCATGGTTAAGAAGCAATTCCTCATCTGTTAAAAGTTTTATCATGAGATTGCAGCAATTCAGTCACATCTTCAGGCTCCACTTCTAATTCTAGTTCTGTTATTTCCACCACGTCAGCAATTACTTCCTCCACTGAAGTCTTGAACTTTTAAAAGTCATCTTTGAGTTTGAGTCATCCTTCCAAACTCCCGTTAATGTTTATTTTCACCTTTTCCCATGAATTAGGAATGTTCTTAATGATATTTAGAATAGTGAGTCCTTTCCAGAAGGCTTTAAATGTACTTTGCCTAAATCCATCACAGGAATCACTATTAATGGCAGCTGTAGCCTTATGAAATGTATTTCTTAAATAATAAGACTTGAGAGTTGAAAATATTCTTTTTTTTTTCTTTTTCTTTTTTTAAATATATTTTATTGATTTTTTTTACAGAGAGAAAGGGAGAGGGATAGAAAGTTAGAAACATCGATCAGCTGCCTCCTGCACACTCCCTACTGGGTATGTGCCCGCAACCAAGGTACATGCCCTTGACCGGAATTGAACCTGGGACCCTTGAGTCCGCAGGCTGACGCTCTATCCACTGAGCCAAATCGGTTAGGGCGAAAATATTCTTAATATTCTTTAATCCGTAGGCTGCAGAATGAATGTTGTGTTAGCAGTCATGAAAACAACATCAATCTAATCAGTATACCTCCATCAGTGCTCTTGGGCAGTGGTCGGCAAACTGTGGCTCACAAGCCACATGCGGCTCTTTGGACCCTTGAGTGTGGCTCTTCCACAAAATACCACGTGCGGGCACGCACGTACAGTGCGATTGAAACTTCGTGGCCCATGCGCAGAAGTCGGTTTTCGGCCTGGGCAAGTCTATTTTGAAGAAGTGGCGTTAGAACACTCCAGGGGCCAAAGAGCCGCATGTGACTCGCGAGCCGCAGTTTTCCGACCACTGCTCTTGGGTGACCAGGTGCATTGTCGGTGAGCAGTAATTATATATATATATTTTCAGTATATTTTTATTGATTTCAAAGAGAAAGGGAGAGAGAGAGATTGATATAAGCATCAATGATGAGAGAGAATCATTGATCAGCTGCCTCCGGCATGCCCCCTACTGGGGATTGAGCCCCCAACCTGGGCATATGCCCTCAACTGGAATGGAACCTGGGACCCTTCAGTCCGCAGGATGACACTCTACCACTGAGCCAAACCGGCTAGGGCAGCAGTAATATTTTGAAAGGAATCTTTTTTCCCCTGAGCAATAAGTCCCAACAGTGAGCTTAAAATATTCAGTACAGATGTGCTGTCATCCAGGTTTTGTTGTTCATTTTTAGAGCACAGGCAGAGTAGAGTCAGCATAATTCTTAAGGGCCCTAAATTTTCAGAATGGTGAATGAGCACTGGCTTCAACTTAGTCACCAGCTGCATTAGCTCCTAAGGAGAGTCTGTCCTTTGAAGCTTTGAGGCGAGGCATTGACTTCTCTTTAGCTATGAATCCTTTTCCAATATAAGGCTGTTTCATCTACACTGAAAATGTGATGTTTATGTAGTTACCTTCGTTCATTATCTTACCTAGATCTATTGGAGAACTTGCTGTAGCTTCTACATTAGCACTTGCTGCTTCACCTTACACTTCTATTGTTATAGAGAGAGCTTCTTTCCTTAAATCTCATAAACCAACCTTCGTAGGCTTCAAGCTTCTGCAGCTTCTTCACAGAATTCAAGAGTTAGGGCCTTGCTCTGGATTAAGCTTTGACTTAAGGATGTGACTGGTTTACTCTTCTATCCGGACTACTAAAACTTTCTCCATATTGCAAAAAGTCTTTGCTTTTTTTTTTTTTAATCATTCATGTATTCACTGGAGTAGCACTTCCAATTTTCTTCAAGAACTTGTCCTTTGCATTCACTACTTGGCTTGCCTCTTTGGCACAAGAAGACTAGCTTTCGGCCTATGTTGGCTTTTGACATGCCTTCATCACTAAGCGTAATCGTTTCTAGCTTTTGATTTAAAGTGAGAGATTGGGGACCCTTCCTTTCACTGGAACACCTAGAGGCCATTGTAGGATTATTAATTGCCTTGATTTCAGTTTTGTTATGTCTCAGGAAAGAGGGAGGCCTGAGGAGAGGGAGACCAGAGGAATGGCTGGATGATGGAGCAGTCAGTATATATAATAATTTATTTAAACTTCTTATTTAAATGTACATATAGGAAAGTATATGAACTTTAGTCATTACCCCCACCCAGGGTAAGCTGGTTCTTACCTCTGACTATAGATTAGTTTGGCCTGTTTTTGTTGTTTATGTAAATGGAATCATATAGTTATACATACTCTTTGTATCTGGTTTCTTTTATTCAGTATTATGTTTGTGAGATTTATCCATATTGCATGTAGTTGCAGATTGTTTGTGCCTATATTGTGTGTAGTATTCCGTAGGGTGAACATTGAACATGCCAGACTTTAAGTTTGCTCTTAATAGGCATTTGACTATTTTCTATTTTTGGCTGTTATGAACAGTGCTACTATTACAGTATATTTTCATTTTCTAAAAATCATTTTCTAATGTTAAGATATTTATTTAAACTTTCATTTTCTTAGTTTGGATTGGGAAGAAACACCAAGAAAATGATGTGCTTGGCATTTTTTTCCCCCATTGCCTTATAAAAAATTTCTAGAATCCTAGTGATGACAATCTTTTATTTTACATTCTTAATCTTAGGTTGCAGTTGCATCATTGTCTGCAGTTATCAAGTTTTTAGAACTCTTATCAGATGATTCAAACTTTGGACAGTTTGAACTGACTACTTTTGACTTTCACCAGTACATGAAATTGGATATTGCAGCAGTCAGAGCCCTTAACCTTTTCCAGGTAAAAAAATAATACATGGATTAAAAACATTGAAAGGTATGCCCTGGCCATGAGGCTCAGTTGGTTGAGTGTCATCCCATGCGCCCAGAATTTGCAGGTTCTATTCCTGGTCAGTGCACTTGCTCGGGTTGTGGGATCGATCCCCAGTAGGGGGAGTGCAGGAGGCAGCTGATAGATGTTTCTCTCATCAATGTTTCTCTCTCTCTCTACCGTCTTTTCTTTCTAAAACTCAATAAGAATGCATATTTTAAAAGACCACATTGAATGGTAAAATTTATAGACACAGATAACAATAGTATGGTGAGTACTACAGGGAAAGGGGTGGGGAAGGTAGAAGAGGGTAAAGGAGGGTAAGTGGTGATGGAAGAAGACTTGGGGTGGTGAAAACAATATAATATACAGATGACTATTAAAAAAGAAGTCTCAAATAAAAGAAGAACCATTGGATGGTTAAAAATGTTTCCTCTGACATATCCCGAGGAATCTTTCTTTTTTGTTAATCCTTACCCCAGGATATTTTTCCATTGATTTTTAGAGAGTGGAAAGGAGGAGGAGGAGGAGAGAGAAGGAGAAAGAGAAACATCAGTGTGAGAGAGACAGATCCCTTGGTTGCCTCCCTCATGCGCCCCGACGGGCCCAGGATTGAGCCTGCAACCGAGGTGTGTGCCCTTGACCAGAATTGAACCTGCGGCTTGCGATGCTCTATTCACTGAGTCAGCCTGGCTAGGGCCTGAAGAATCTTTCTAAGGAGCTTAAATATTCTGAAATATTGTTATACTTGAATAGGTAGTTTTGAGTTAGTATACACACCTTCCCCCCCTGCCCCCTGCTCCATCCAAGCACACTGTTCCCTGACCCTGGCCTGCTCGGACCTCACCCTTGAATTACTATATTTGTCTAGTTGTAAATTATATAAACAGTATTTGCCCTGACTTTATAAATAATTTTTAATATAGTAGTTTTTAAAAATTACATCTTAATAAGTTTTATGTCTAAAACTGCAGTAAATACAAAGCGGTTTTGGTTTGGGTAATACACAGCAGAAAATACAGATTAGCGGATTAAAAATTGGACCTTAGGAAGAACTTTTGTGCAGATTTCTTATTTAATATTTGAAGAATATTAAATGTTCTTGGTTCTCAAAATTATTTTTCATGGCATAGTAAGATTTTTTCACTAATGAGAACACCATTCTTTTTCATTTTTTGTTTACTAGGGTTCTGTTGAAGATACCACTGGCTCTCAGTCTCTGGCTGCATTGCTGAATAAGTGCAAAACCCCGCAAGGACAAAGACTGGTTAACCAGTGGATTAAGCAGCCTCTCATGGATAAGAACAGAATAGAAGAGAGGTATATGACTAGCTTTGAGTGACATTCAGTTGCTCCATTTGATTATACCATTTATACTTACATGCAATTTTTTTTAGCATCCAGCTTCATGGAAACTAAATAGTAATAATAGGATGATAATTATTTAGATTGATTAAATAATGTATTTTCTTAATTACGTTTTTCTCGCTATAAAGTACAATTTTATTGGAGAGATGGTATGGATAGTGTTTCAGAGCATGAACTTGGGAGCCAGAGTACCTTGTTTTAAATTATGGCTTTGCCACTTTTCAGCTGTTATCTTGGGCAAGTTATTCAACCTCAGTGTCACAGTTTCTTCAGTTTTACTAGTAAAGTGAAGCAATAACATACCAAATTCATAGGGTTGTTGTTACGAGGATTTGGTGATTCAATATGTATAAAGTACTTTGAACAAGGTCTGGCACATAGGAAGTATTTGATTATTCTAGAAAGGACTAAGTCTAAAAATGTATTTCAGATACTTTTTTAAATTGAGGAAATAAAAGAAAATTATATAATGCTACCCTAATACAATTAGCAATTTGAGTATATTTTATTTTTCTTTTGTTTTAGATAAGTGTTTTAAAACTTTTAAATGAAGTATAATATACATAAAAGCATATGTCTTAAATGTGCTTGATGAATTTTCACAAAGTAGATACATTGGTGTAACAACACATAAGTCAAAAAACAACCTAACTAGCATCCCAGAAACTCCCCTTCTAGTTTCTACTCCGCCGTAGTCCAAGAATAATAATCACTGTTCTGGCCTCACAGTTTAATTAGTTTTGCCTATTTTTGAACTCTATGAATAGAATCATTTTATATACAGACAGTCCTCGGGTTACGTCAGACTCGACATATCTCGTTTCGAGGTTACGTCGCCATCTCCCATTTATTTATAAAAAAAAAAAGTTCCGTCATTTTGATGTCTGTACATATGTGCTTTATGTTATTTATTTATTTATTTACTGCAAGTAAAGGTCAGGAATTGTTATCTTTCTTTTAAATTTTTTTTACTGTTTCACTTCATTACTGCTGTGTATGTGCTCCATGTGAGTGAACGTAGGTGCTTATGTAGGTGGGTTCCGACTTGGGTGAAAATCGCGTTACGTCGCACCGTAGGAACGGATCTCCAATGTAACCCGAGGACCTACTGTAGTCAATTCTTGCATTAGCAGGTTTTTTTTAATTGATTGATTGATTATTTTTTTTAGAGAGACATTGATTTGTTTTTCCACTTATTAATGTATTCATTGGTTGATTCTTGTTATGTGCCCTGACCAGGGATGGAATCCGAAACCCTGGCTCATCAAGAGGCCACCCCAACCAACGGAGCCACCTGGCCAGGGCTGTTTGCTAGTCTTCTTATTTTTATTTTATATTTTTATTGATTTCAGACAGAGGAAAGGAGGGGGGGAGAGAGGTAGAAACCTCAATGATGACAGAGAATCATTGGTCAGCTGTCTCCTGCACGCCCCACACTGGGAATCAAGCCCACAGCCCAGGCCTGTGCCCTGACTGGGAATTGAACTATGACCTGGTTCATAGGTTGATGCTCAACCACGGGTTATACCGGCTGGGCTCAATTTTTAAATTTTTATGAACACTTCTTTTTATATAAAATTTAATGTGACTAATGTAGCAGTCTTAGTAGAAACATAAGCTACAAATAAAAGTATGACTCCTGTAAATTTAGAGATGGTGGTGGTGCTTATGTGATACTATATCATGTTTTTTGAGGCAGTATACTTATAGAGTCCTTAGTTTCCTACCAGGTTATATTACCCTTTTATGCAAGGATATCTTTAATTAGAATTAATATTCCATGCAAACAGAGATCTGAAGGTCATACAGTGAGTGCAGTTTCTTTGAAATAGTGAAGCACTGCTCTGGCTTCTGAAGAACAGGAGAGCTTCCAGTTCATTGCTTCCCAGCCACTGTTGTCTCCACTTCTAAATCAAGTTTAGTGGAGACTTCTGTATTCTGGTCTCTGGGCTGATCTGCTCCTTTGCATTTTATTTGCCTCCTAATCCAGCCTTCACAGCAAAGGCATTTCTTTTTCCAGGGCTTTCTTGGGGATCATAGAATTTCTTGCCCTAATGGGCCTTTGTCATACTGGCCTCTCCTTAGCTTGCTTTTTCAATTAAAAGTTGCTGGAGAAAGTCACCCAATGTTGATTGGATCCATTGTACTTTGAAGCTGTCTAGCTTTCATTGCCACCTGGTATTACCTTTATTACATGACTCAATACACTGGCCAATCCAAATTTTTTTACCTTCCCTGAAAGCCTTCAGCTGCCTCCTTCCTCTAAGTAAATAATGTCCACTTTAATCCTTCCAATCTCAAAATGTATCTGTATTTTCAGTCTTTCACTTCGTGGCTCTTTCTCAGAAGAAGAAATAACACTTTTGCTTTCCAAAGCCAAGGGCCTTTCCGCTTTACCTCTAGTTAAAATTTTGTCCTATTCCTTCTCTGCTTTGGTTGTTTTTTTCAGTGGATCCTCTGCTTTTCTTTCAAGTTTCAGCTGTTGCCTCTCTTTCCCTCCCTCCCAAGTATTTTCCCCAGAATCCTATCTCTATAAATCCCAACTGTTCAGAGTATTGGCAAATGAAATACTTCAAAATGAAGTTTCCCAGCTCTCATGGGAATTCCTTGCTTTCTTGTCCATATCACATTTCATTTCATTTTGTATATAATTGTTACTCAGCACTAACTGAAAGATGGAACATGTCCTTGTCCTCCACTAGATTGAATATTCCTTGAAAGCATTTCTCTTTTTTCTTGCCATACTGTTTTCTTTTATCTTAAGCCTAGCAGAATATTTGCTACTTAATGTATCAAATAAGTGGTTCTTCTTGCATTAAACTATGTGAAATAAAGAAGAGACTCAAAACTTACCATTGCTATTTTTTAAAAAATATATATTTTATTGATTTTTTTACAGAGAGGAAGGGAGAGAGATAGAGAGTCAGAAACATCGATGTGAGAGAAACATCGATCAGCTGCCTCCTGCACAGATGTGCCCGCAACCAAGGTACATGCCCTTGACCGGAATCGAACCTGGGACCCTTCAGTCCGCAGGCCGAAGCTCTATCCACTGAGCCAAACCGGTTTCGGCACCATTGCTATTCTTTAGGTACCAAATTTGTTCTTAGCCATGTAAATATGCTGTCATGAACTTCCAGTCATGTTTTTACAATGAAAGATCAGAAATGCTACTTAATGAAAGGACAGTCTTGATATTCAAAATACCAAAAATTCCATGAGTTAATCTGTTGGAATTTTAGAAGTTAAGTGACCCTAAAACATTATCTTGTATTCCAGTCAATTTGAAAATTAATGTAGCGAATGGTGTACAGCTGAATAATTTTATTGAGTAGGGTTGACAGGTATATTTATGCTATGCCAACAGTCACTTTGGTACTTCTAAAATTGTGATGTGAAAATGGCATTGTCATGGAACCAGTGAGTAGAGCAATCATTAAAAAAAAAGGTCTGTTAGCCAGAACATTAACTGACACTCTAATTAATTTTGAAGTGGCATACTGAATAGACTTGTGAAACTAGCAATTTATTAGGCTTTTAATGATCCCTGAACCAAAGACTGAGGGGGCTGTGTATGTTGCCTCATGCTGTGTGCTTTAAAAGCTTTTTCTTTCCTTGAGTTTTACTTCTTAATACTCTTTAAAAAATACTTTTTTATTGATTTTTAGAGAGAGGAAGGAAGAGGGAAATTTTTCTGGAGCAGTAAGTGCCTGAATTATTCTCAATGTTTGTTTATAGCCTCAGTGACTGGTTCATAATACAAACTTGGTAGCAGATTATTTTCCCACTAATTTGGCATTTGCCACAACAAATATATCTACTGTCTAGGTACTATCTTGACTTTCTATAGAGTTTTAGTTATTTTTCTCTTTATTTTCATCTTTTAAAAAGTAAATTTTTAGTCAAGTTCCTTTAAACCAGTGGTACCTGGTGCAAATTTCCCTCTAGGGGACATTTGGCAGTTCCTAGAGACATTTTCGGTCATCACTCTGGAGACCGTATAGTGTGTAGAAGCCAGGGATGCTGTTAAACATCACAGAACAGCCCCTTACAACAGATAATGAAAATATTGATGCTGTTGAGAAATCCTGCTTTAAATATATACAATTATGTCATTCTGGGGGCAGCACAATTTTCCCTTATATACTAAAGGCCTGGTGCATGAAATTTGTGCATTGGGGGGTGGGGTCCCCTCAGCCCAGCCTGCCCCCTCTCACAGTCCAGGAGCCCTCAGGGGATGTCCTGTGCAGGAGGCAACCAGGCTGATCAGGGGAAGGCATCACCCCGCTGCTGCTGTCACTGCTGGCCGCCGCAGCCGCCAAGGTGTTTTCATCAACACGGACTCCAGTGCCTTCACCACGAAAAAAATGACAACTTTCTTCAGGCATTTTTAAGATGTCTCTTTCATAGGATATGACATTTCTTCCTTTTTTTTTTAATCCTCACATGAGGATATTTTCTCATTGATTTTTAGGGAGTGTGGAAGAGAGAGGGAAAGACAGAGTAACATCAATGTGAGAGGCATGCTTTGATTGGTTGCCTCCTGCATGAGCCCTGACCTGAGCCCTGGCCAGGGAGGAGCCTGCAACCTAGGTACATGCCCTTGATCAGAATCGCACCCGGCCCCCAGCCACGACTGTGGGGCTGGGGCTGGGGCTGGGGCTGGTGGCCGGCCCCCCTGTGGGTTTGTGTCTCTGCTGCTCCGGCCCCAGCAGCCCAGGGCTGCGGCCATGGGGCTGGGGCTGGGGGCTGGCCCCCCTATCTGTTCTCTCAGGCTCTGGGCCCGCGCCAGGCCCCTCCTCCTGAGCTGATCGTGACTGTTATAGCGTCCTGGCCTAATTTGCATATTACCTCTTTTTAGATAGATAGATAGATAGATAGATAGATAGATAGATTGGATTTACATTTTGATGATGCAGGAATTGTAAATGCTGATGGAGAGACAGTAAATAGTTAAGAGATTTAGAAAGCTAATTTGTTTCCTTACCCTCTCCTTGTGTAAGCCACTGTGGGTTAATTCACTGCTCATATAGTTTACAAATGTAAGGAAAAGGTTGCTCATCTGATAGCCTTCTGACTTTGGGTCATTTGCTGTGCCTCTGGCCATTTTCCCTACCGTTTAAAAAATATATATGTATTTTAAATTGATTTTTAAAAAGAGAGGAAGGGGAGGTGAGAGAGAGAAAAACACATTGATATGAGAGTGAAATATCGATCAGATGCCTCCTGCACACCACCCCACTGGGGATCGAACCCCAAACCCTACAACCCCTCAGTGCACAGTAGGATGTCCAGCCAACAGCCCCACTGGCCAGGGCCATTTTCCCTACCTTTGATTATTAAAATTTACCTTTCAGCTATTAACTTCAGTAACATCTACAACATTGTTTTCAAACTGCAAATTGTGACCAGTAGTGGGTTGTGAAATTAGTGTAGTGGGTGATAACCAGCATTTTTGAAAAGTCAGATGTGATAGAAAAATAACACTGCATCACATATAGTAAGTGTTGTTTTGTGACAACTATTATAATTATGTAGGGTAGTGAAATTCCTTTTTTCTGCTATCATCCTAGGTTATCTGGCTGGGGCCCTGTAGATTGGACTGACAAAAGACAGATTAACAAGAGCAAAACACAATTTTATGTTTACACATGGGAACACTCAGAGATGAATAATAATAGGGTTGGTTAGAACTTGGGCTTATATGACATTTTAGCAAAAGAACAAAAAATTTTTAAAGAAGTGATAAGATTGAGTTTCTAGGGCTATAAATTGTGGGAAGGCAACTATTTGAGAAGCTATTAGTAAAGTTTGTTAGGGAGGTTCCTCTGGTGCCATTTCTAGGCTGATAAGCGTCTAAGGTCGTCTAGGGTGATAAATTTTTGTCCTTCCTGGTACAGAAGGAAGGAGGTGAGGGGAACCTTTAGAGATTTACTAGAGGTCCGGTGCATGAAATTCATGCACTCGGGATGGTGGGGGGGCTCCCTCAGCCCAGCCTGCTCCCTCTCACAGTCTGGGAGCCCCATGATCGATCACCCTTCTCCCCCGATTGATTGCCTTGCTGACCGGTGGTGGGGGGGCCCCCCAACCAATCTCATTGCACCCGCCTTGGCTGGCCTGGCACCAGTGCGTGTCATAGCATGGTTGTCCAGATGGTCGTTCTGCTGTTTGGTCATTCGGTCGGTTTGCATATTATGCCTTTTTTTTTATTATAGATGTCCTGCTTTTATTCAAATGAGAAGACAGAGAGCTTTACTTTTTTTCTGCTTCTTAGTTGTTTTCAGCTCAAAATAGTTCTTATGCCAGAGTAGCATATTTTGAGATGACATATTCTGCTCCCTACAGAATCTATGCATACATGTGCTTGATTATGATGTGAAAACAATCCTTGCTATAGATTACAGTGAAAAAAATGGAAAGCCACTGATTCCAAAAATTTGCAAAAGCAATATGAGCTGCATGTGTTTTTTTTTTTAGTTTTTGTTGTTGTTTTTTAGAACATTTTATTGATTTTTTACAGAGAGGAAGGGAGAGGGATAGAGAGTTAGAAACATTGATGGGAGAGAAACATCAATCAGCTGTCTCTTGCACATCTCCCACTGGGGATGTGCCCTCAACCACGGTACATGCCCTTGACCGGAATCAAACCTGGGACCTTTCAGTCCACAGTTCCGATGCTCTATCCACTGAGCCAAATCAGTTAGGGCTGAGCTGCATGTTTTATAGATATTAAAACAAGCTAAGATTTTATTTATTAACTTTGGAAAGAAACAAACATTTCAGTTTTTTAATTAGAAAATTTTACCTTTGTTTTGTCAGGTAATTTTAGAATGCATTTTGAAAATTTATAAAATCTCTGATAGAATAAATATTGGATTTGGCAACCTTCTTGAATTGTAATTCTCTTTCACTTAAGATTATTGTGACCCTTTGAGAGGGCATGAAGGGATCTGGAAAGTATTAGGCTAACTGAAATAAGCCAGTCAAAGAAAGACAAGTATCACATGATCTCACTGATATGTGGAATCTAATGATTAAAATAAACCGATGAACAAAATAGATCCAGAGACATAGAAGCATGGAACAGACTGTCAAATCTCAGAGGGAAGGCAGGGACAGGTGGGTGGGAAGAGATCAACCAAAGAACTTATATGCATAACCCATGGACACAGACAGTAGGGTGGTGAAGACCTGGGGCAGGTTAGAAGAGGTCAGTGTGGGGAAAAGGGGCTATATGTAATGCTTTCAACAATAAAGATTTAACATGTGCAGTATGTGTCAGTAACAACAATATCCCAATAATGAAATTCCTCTATTTAAGAAATACCAGTTTGATGAAAGTTAAACAAATTGGGTATATTTTATTACCTTATACTATTTAACTAAACATTAATTTGGTTAACAACAAATTAGAAACTACATTACAGTGTTAACAGAGCCTTCCATCTTCCATAAAAAGCTGATATTTCAGAATAGATTCAAACTCCTCACATGGAGTTTTTTAGTTCATTTAGTTTAAAATTATATACATCGTTGACAAATCTTAATTCTGTACTAAAATATTTATAATTAATACTAATGTAATGTATTTCAGATTAAATTTAGTGGAAGCTTTTGTAGAAGATGCAGAATTGAGACAATGTTTACAAGAAGATATACTTCGTCGATTCCCAGATCTTAACCGACTTGCCAAGAAATTTCAAAGACAAGCAGCAAACTTACAAGATTGTTACCGACTTTATCAGGGTATAAATCAACTCCCTAATGTTATACAGGCTCTGGAAAACTATAAAGGTAACAAAATGATTTTGTTTTTGTTTTCCTTCACTCTTGATATACTTAGCAAATGTGTTGTCCTTATATAATGAATGTGGTTCTGGTGACTCTAAATTTTTCTAATTGCAAGTTTATATTGACCTATAGCTCATTACAGAAGTCATGAGACAACTTTGAATTTTTGCTTTTTAGAAATGAATGTTAGGGTTACTGGGTTTATTAATATGCCCACTGTACCAACAGTGGATGTTGAACAGGACACAGTTGTTAAAGAAGACACATAGGACCCAGAATCTACAGTTTGCTACAGGAAAAGGATTCAATCTAACAGTAGCACTAAAGTAAAGACATGTATTACAGCCTAAAGCCTTCATAGCAAGAGGGCCAGAGAGGTCATGTGCAGGTTCCCAGTGTCCTTGAAAAAGGTCTGTGGTGAAGTACACTTTTTTTCTCAGATCAGGTACCACTAATGTGTATAGGGACCTTAAAATGGAGTCCTGGCTGTACTTTTTAAAATACTTATTTTGTTGGTCTCATGTACATATTTCTGTCCTGCAAGTAGCTTCTCCAGCAGAGCCTCCTCTGGGGTGCTCACTGACACCAGGTGCAAGTCATCAGTCACAGTAAACAATGCTGGCAAGATGAACTGACCACCTGAATATCCTCTGAGCGATGATTACAAAACCAACACAATTAGTATGTTTCATGCCTTCACCAGGGGTTATTGCCATGAATTTGAAGAAAGCAGCACAGGCTATTTCCAGGCCTGCTGGAATTAACCTTTCTGGCACACCTATGAAAAAAAGTTGATAAAGGGTCTTCTGCTCTCAAACAGGTGAAGTCAAAGTGAAGTTAATCAGAATAAAGTGAGCAAAGTCACATGTAGTTAATAATGATAGTATTGGGTACAATCATCTTGCTCTTCTAAGAATAGTTTTTAAGTGAACATAGGTTTCTACAGCAAATCCTATATAATAAAGAGATAATATGCAAATTGACCATCACTCCAACACACAAGATGGCCACCACAAGGTGGCCAGCAGGGGAGGGCAGTTGGGGGCAACCAGGCCACCAGGGGAGGGCAGTTAGGGGCAATCAGGCAGGCAGGTGAGCGATTGGGAGCCAGCAGTCCTGGATTGTGAGAGGAGTCCCAAATTGGAGAGGGTGCAGGCTGGGCTAAGGGACACCACCTCCCCCATGTATGAATTTCCTGCACCAGGCCTCTCGTATATTAATAATTAAAGAGTCTTAATGTCTAATATATAAAGCATTTTAAGTCAGGGTTAAAAATCAACATCTCATAACTATAAACATTTCAATATTATGAGAAAGCTTTATTCTTTTGCAAATAGAATTAAAGAAACAATTTTATGATGACTGGATAAAATAAGTATAGATTTAGTGATATTTTAATGTTGTTCCTGAAAAATAAAAATTCAGAGACAGCAGGGGGCAGCAACAGTGTAGAAAGTTTGTTTGCATATGTTACAATATAACAGAACTGGCTGCATGCAGAAATAGAATATATTGGTGAGATAAACATATATATAATACTAATTGTTAGTTGCCATAATTTAACCTCTATTGTTTGGTATTACTTTAGATCAGTGATGGCGAACCTGTGACACGCGTGTTAGCACTGACACGCGTAGCCATTTCTGATGACACGCGGCCGCTGAGGCGGCCGCATGCCAAGGATGAAATATTTGCGAAATAATGTTTTTTCCTCTAAGTGACACACTACCCGAGTTATGCTCAGTTTTTTGGCGAAGTTTGACACACCAAGCTCAAAAGGTTGCCCATCACTGCTTTAGATATTACAAATTATTCACTATTCTTTGTAATTTATATTAAGCGAACATCTATTGTTATTTTAAAGTATGGGAAATAACTATGCAGAAACTTCTCTAAAAGGTTTGTGTACTTCCCTGGCATTTTGATTTTATTTTATTCTGTTGATACATTAGGGAGAGAGAGTAACATTGCTCAGCTTCCTCCTGCATGCTTCCCACCAGGAACTGAGGCCACAACATGGGCATGTGCTCTGTCTGGGGTACATGGGAGGATGCTCAACCAACTGAACCACAGCAGCCAGGGCTTGCTTAATCTCTTTTAATTGGAACACCGTAGTATTACTAATGGAAATTAGGGATATAAAGTATGTTAGAGGTATTTTATTTTAATGACTTGAGTTACTAGTTTATTAAAAAATGCAGTTTGTTAAGTTATAATGTCACATCTCTGCATCTCTATTCCTCAGGAGGGAGACAGGCAGAAGAGGCAGTGTTTTATTAGTAGGAAGCTTTGGGTGCAAGATTTCTCGCTTTCTATAAAATAAGTACTAAACACTGCCCTAGCTGGTTTGGCTAGTGGATGGAGCTTCAGCCTGCGGACTGAAGGGTCCCGGGTTCGATTCTGGTCAAGGGCACATGCCTGAGTTGAGGGCTTGATCCCCATTAGGGGATGTGCTGGAGGCAGCCAATCGGTGATTCTCTCTCATTATTGATGTTTCTATCTCTCCCTCTCCCTTCCTCTCTGAATCAATAAAGATATATTAAAATAAAAAAAGTACTAAACACATTATACTACCTAGGTAAATAGTAACTTTGGAGACCTGCTGTGCTCTTTGTGCTTTTGGATTAAATGATGTTCATTATCTCAGTCAAATTTTTATCATATGCAGTTTTGTAAAAAATAGGACTTTTGTTTATATATATTTTTATTTCTTTTAGGAAAACACCAGACATTGTTGTTGGCAGTTTTTGTGACTCCTCTTATTGATCTTCGGTCTGATTTCTCCAAGTTTCAGGAAATGATAGAAACAACTTTAGATATGGATCAGGTATGCAATATGCTCTTTAACTCAAGCAGCATAATATTTTTGAAAAGCAAAGGCATAGCTAAACTTTTCCAGATTTCTCCTTTTAGTCTTTAATTTTGACACCTTTATGAGGCTCCTTTGAGATAGTGGATGTAAGATTAAGTGATAGGAAAAGGTTTGTGAGTTTTTTTAAAAAATAATTATTTCAGTGGGCGAAAATTAAGATTAAAAGAGGAAATGAATATTGGGTAAAGGAAACCTCACAAAAAAGAGATTTCACATATGCAAGCTGAGTTTTATTTTGTTTGACTCCGAGAGAGAAGGAAAATTATAGTCATTTAGTTCTTTTTCTAGAGGTTTCTTCTATTCTTTCATTTGTGACATGTTTCTTTGTCTCCGCATTTGACTGCTTCTCTGTGTTTGTTTCTATGAGGTAGAGCTGCTTTGTCTCTGGAACTGGTAGAGTGGCCTTGTATAGTAAGGTGTCCTGTAGGGCCCAGTGGTTCAGCCTCCCCAGTCACCTGAGCTGGGCACTCTATGTACCCCTATGTGGGCTGTGTGCACAGTCTTGTAGTTGAGCTTTGATTGCTGTTGGCGTCACTGGGAGGAATTGACCTCTGGGCCAATTGGCTGTGAGGACCAGCTGCTGTGCAGGAGGCACTCCTGTGGAGCAGGACTTGCTTCAGTGGGGTTTTGGTGCTCACTGAGACTGCCCCTTAAGTGTGTCGCTCATGGATGTGTAGCATTTATAATCTGGTATGGTCTAAAGCTGTCTACCAGGTGCACTGGCTCTGAGGCCTCCCAGGAGGTGCAAAGTTAGCCACTGTCTGGGGCCACCCAGCAGGAGCTATAGAGAAATCTGCAGATGGCTGCTACTATGTTGGGCTTGCAAGTGCCCAGGTGAGTCCAAGCTGTCTTGGGCCTCTTATTGATAGATATGGGGCATGCTGATGCCAGCTGCTGCTTGTTGGAGAGATTTTAGGAAAGTCTGAAGCTTGAGCCAAGACAGGCCATTCATATGGAAAAGCCATTGCAAACATCTTGAGTGGGGCTGCAAATTGGATGGAGCGGGGTCTCAGAATCACCAGGGTAGAGCGAACTGTGTGAGCCAGGCTAATGGAAACTCAGATATGGCTGCTAGTCAACTCGGAGAGGTCTCAGCATAGGAACAGTTATCCCTGCGAGCACTCCTGTCTGGGATATAGCTGTCCCTGAGTTCTTGCTCTGATGCCAGACAATCCCATTCCTCCCCATATGTCCCTGGATCCTCCCCTGCCTCCCTAGCTGTTGCCCCAACACTAAAGCTCAGAGGGAAAGGGGGTCAGTGTAAATTCATGTGCTGGGCCCTTTAAGAGGAACTGCCTGTGTCTCCAGCAGCCTCCATGTCACTCAGCCACAATCCTCACTGGTTTTTACAGCCCGAAGTTACAGGGGCTTCTCTGCTCTGGAACACTGGGCTGGGGGTCTGGTGTGGGGCTGGGACCCCTTGCTCCTCATGGGAGGCCTCCACAGCCAAGATATCCCTCCTGATTGAAAAAATGCCACACATGGGTGTCGGACCAAGCCTGTTCCACGCCTCCACCCCTCCTACCAGTCTCCAGGTAGGACTTCCATTCAGCCAGATTTCAGGCGGTTCTGAATGATGGTGGTTCTGTATTTTTATTGTAATTTTGATGTGGTTGTGGGAGGTGGTGAGTGCCAGCCATTTTGGTTCTCCTCAGGTGTACAATTTTTAGATCAATGGAAGGCAGAAATACTGTTTCAGAGACATTTGGATGCAGACCATCACCACCCCTCTGCAGCTAAGGATGTGGCCTTATCTTTGATTGGACTGATGTGGCCTTATCTTTGATTGGATATTTGTAAACATTCCTTTAAGTGAAAGCAACTGAAGGTGTAGTTCTTGATGGTGAACAAAAATTTTGAATAAAATAGGGACGTGGGAAGATAAGAATTGAGCTTTTCACTGTCACTGCAGCTGTAGCTCACTTGAAGGATCCCAGAAGCAAGGCAAATGCTGCCCTTTGTGGCCACCTTTGTTCTTCGAGCTTGCTATCTCCTTGCCTTACTAATGTGGGTCTCAAGCTTAGCATGTATCAGAGTCACCTGATGGGCTTGTTAAAACACATGGCTGGACTCTGTCCCCAGAATCAGATTCGTATAGGTCTGGGGTGAGGCTGGAGAATTTGTATTTTCAATATGTTCCCATATGGTACTGCTTGTCTGGGGACTACACTTTGAGAACTGCTTGCTTAATAGACTAGTAGTGCAAGTGAGAATGAGTATGTGATTTTCTTCCCAGCAGTTTGTAGCCTACCTGTAATGCTGCACTCTTGGCCATCATGGGCAATATCTGGCCAAAATTAGTTAGTATAATTGAGAATGTTTAAGAGTTTCTTAAAATTTGTAGCTCCTCTATCAATGTACAGGCCCTTTATTAAAGATCCCCGTGCAAGTATCTTTATTTTTAAAAAAAATATTTTTATTGATTTCAGAGAGGAAGGAAGAGGGTGAGAGAGATAGAAACATCAATGATGAGAGAGAATCACTGATCGGCTGCCTCCTGCATGTCCCCCACTGGGGATTGAGCCTGCAACCTGGGCATGTGCCCTGACTAGGAATCGAACTGTGACCTCTTGCTTCATAGGTCGAAGCTCAACCACTGAGCCACACAGGCCAGGCTGTAGCTATCTTTTTTTTTATTTTTTAACAAGTTTTTATTGATTTCAGAGAGGAAGGGAGAGGAAAAGAGAGATAAAAACATAAATGATGAGAGAGAATCATTGATCAGCTACCTCCTGCACACCCCCTACTGGGGATCGAGTCCGCAACCCAGGCATGTGCCCTTGACTGGAATCAAACCTGGGACCCTTCAGTCCATTGGCCGACGCCCTATCCACTGAGCCAGACCAACTAGGGCTGTAGCTATCTTTTTATTCACAGCCTGCCCAAAAGATGTCCTACCTTTTAGGGCCACTCTTTTCACCCTCTCTCCCTCCCTCTTCCCCACACTTGAACAGTAAAAGCTGTATTCCTGCAATAAACCGTTTGTTTTCATTATGTGCAGTATATTAGCCACTACTGTGATAATTATAGAAGGTAGCAGGATGATAAAATCTTGAATACTTTTACTTTATATTATGCCTTTTCCTGTACTTCCTCTCTCCCTGCCTTCCTGTCATGCAGTATTTTGACTGTATAAATCCAACTGTTACCGGTGATGTTGGAACTTGTCTTGAGTTTGGCAAAGAAAGAATTGAGAGCCAGAACTCAAATTATAAGAGAAAGTTTATTTAGAAAGTTACAGAGGTAGTAGAAGTGAGCCAGCTGGAAAGCGTAGGCTTAGAAAACAAGTTACAGAAGGAGGTCCCTTGGAGCTTAGGAGAGAGAAAGGCAAAGGTAGAATAATTGGAGGGAATAATAAGGAGGGGAAAGGTGCAGGCATGCTCCTGGGAGGGAGAGTGCACTTCCAAGGCTGGAGCTTAGGGGAGGATCTCAACAGAATATCTTTAGCTTTATGCTGAAGCACCACAATGAGATTTATTCCCTTACTTCATCTGTCCGTGGGTGTGATTGCCACACGTGGCACCAATTGGATTTCTGCTGTTTCCTTGAGTAGCATGATTTAGCTATTTACCCTCTGGTTGGGGAGGAGAAGTGTAAACCATTTACTCTTAAGTGTCCTTGGTTACGGAAAATAGGATTTTGTGGTTTACTAGATGTCTGTAAACTGCTTGGCCATTTAACTATCAGGTTCATTTTCCCTATTCCACTTGTCCTGGTTTACTAGTCTCTCTCATTCCCCCTCAGAGACTTCCATCCCTGAAATCGTTCAGGAGTGATGAGGGGGGACGGTCTGTCTTTAGTAACTTTTTCCTGCTGACAAAGGCCATGTTCCCTGCCTGTATAGGGTATGGAAGTCTCTCCCTGCCTGATCTAAGGGAGATAAGGGACCCAAGGCTAGAACAGAGAGGCTGTTAGCTGATTCTTCCAAAGTATGGATAGGCTGGAATCCCTGAAGCATCGTCATCTTGCTATGGAATTCTGGTCTCCAGAACTAATTTCTTGATTTGTTTTTTCTTTTGTGATTTAATGGGTCCTCATTTGGTCCTAGGATGGCTATGTACCAGTAGCAATTTGTGCAACATTTCAAGTAAAAGCCCTGCAATACTTAGCTGGAATCCTTTAAGCAGTGATTGAGACCAGGAAAACTACTGATGATTGGCCTAAGATAAACCAGGGGTGGGGATACACGGAAGAGCACTACCCTATCAGGAAGGGGGAAGGAGGGAAACAACTGTTGTATAGGTCACCCCCTGGTGTCTGCTAAGATACTGTCCTGTAACTATAGGCTTTCATGTTTTATGATATGATACTCTCTTTTAAATGAATAAGATTCCTAGTATATAATACCTTTATTCTGTTACAAACCTTTACACTTGTCTCAGGTCATAAGTCAGTGATGGTGAACCTATGACACGCGTGTCAGCACTGACATGCGTAGCCATTTCTGATGACACGCGGCCGCTGAGGCGGCCGCATGCCGAGGATGAAACATTTGCTGCTCCTGAGGATGAAACATTTGCGAAATAATGTTTTTTCCTCAAAGTGACACACTACCCAAGTTATGCTCAGTTTTTTGGCGAAGTTTGACACACCAAGCTCAAAAGGTTGCCCATCACTGTCATAAGTGAATTCAGCCCTTCACTGTCATTGTAGATACTTGTAATGAATTTAGGCATCTAAATTAGTTGACTTAGAACTACTCTGAGAAACTCTCAAGAGGCTATCAATTGTTTCATGTATCTTTTCTGAAAGCTTCACTCATGTTTTTCAGCTGTGCACTTGAGAGTTCATGGAACAGACATTTACATGAATAGTTGGGTTAATTTTTTTTCTAGGCTTAGCTTTGTACATAATGCTTAAGGTATTTTTGTGGCTGCTTTCCATAAATCATATAGAAAGCTTTTCTATTTTTGAAGTAAATGTAGATCAAAACCATCCCAAGACATGGTTCAAAAAGAAGCAATGATTTTTCACAAAATATAAACATTTTCAATTAGATCTGATGACTCAGTGAGAGTGTTAAATTTTTAAACCTTTCTATACAGTATTTGGACCATTTTATCTTTGAATATTAGTTTTTACATACACTTATTTATTTTATCTACTGTTGGAAAAGTAGTAATTTTAGATAAGTTTTTATTGAAAATACTGGGACAGAAAAAATTAAAATAATTAAAAAAAAAACGCAATTGCATGATCCTGGTACAAGATTATTATATGAATAAGTTGTAAAGATAATGTATATAAATGCTTTAAAATGTTCTTGAGCCGAAACCGGTTTGGCTCAGTGGATAGAGCGTCGGCCTGCGGACTCAAGGGTCCCAGGTTCGATTCCGGTCAGGGGCATGTATCTTGGTTGCGGGCACATCCCCAGTGGGGGGTGTGCAAGAGGCAGCTGATCAATGTTTCTCTCTCATCGATGTTTCTAACTCTCTATCCCTCTCTCTTCCTCTCTGTAAAGAATCAATAAAATATATTTTTAAAAAAATGTTCTTGGGACAAAAAATAAATGAAAAAGGAGGAAGTATTCATATTTTCCACCTAAGATTAACTCAAAAGGTGTCAACATTTTTGCTTATAGTTATCTGTACAAATAAAACAGTGTTGTAAAATTGTTATCTATATGGTAAAGCATTCAAATAATGCCGAAAGAAAGAGAAACTTGAAGTGTCTACCACATCTATCACCCAGAAATAACTGAGTTACTATTTAGTCTGTTTTCCATTTTTTAAAAAATATATTTTTATTGATTTCAGAGAGGAAGGGTGAGGGAGAGAGAGATAGAAGCATCAATGATGAGAGAGAATCATTGATTGGCTGCCCCCTACTGGGGATTGAGCCTGCAACTTGGGCATGTGCCCTTTGCTAGAATCAAACCTGGGACCTTTCAGTTTGCAGGCCAGTGCTCTATCCACTGAGCCAAACCAGCTAGCACTAGTCTGTTTTCAAATATGGGCAGTATTGAGGGTTTTGGGGACAGGTGTTGGGAGTGTTTTAGTTCCTTACAACAAAGTATTGTCCCACTCAAAATGCCAGTAGTGCCTCCATTGAGAGACAGCTAATGATCTTTTTATGGTTATATACAGACAGATGCATAAAAGAATTCAGCTTAATGTTTTTCAGTATAACAAAAAAAAAATTATGGAAGGAATTGTTGAACTTCAAATGAATGATTTTCACAAGAGAGGAAAAATAACCTAGAAGATAGGTTAAAGAAACTAAATTAGAAAAAAAATATGAAGAGATAGATTTCTTTCAATGACATGTTTCAATTTTGGACAATATTAATGCCCTGCTGTGAAAGTTGAGCATTAACCACTGTCTTATGTGCTTCTACAAGAGCCTCATACTTAGTGGGGTTTTTTTTTGTTGTTGTTGTCTCTCTTTTTTTTTTACTTCTTGGTTTTTAATGGTTTTATTTTACATTGCCAAGTCTAAAATATGCATAATATGTCTGTAGCTAGAATTCCAATTTTCAGGGTTGTTTAATGTTTATATTTACATGTAAATGGTTTCGTGCTCACCATTAGTCCTTTTGCCATGGCTTCTTCATTTCTGGGTTTAAAATGTTTGATTTCTGCTTTGGCTGGTATGGCTCGGTTGGTTGAAGCATAATCCCAATACACCAAAAGGTGGCAGGTTCAATTTTGGTCAGGGCACATGTACAGGTTGTGGGTTCAATCTCTGGTTGGGGCACATGTGAAAGGCAACCAATGGATGTTTCTCCCTCGATGTTTCTCTTTCTCCCTCTCCCTCTCTCTAAGATAAAATAAATTTAAAAGTTTGATTTCACTTTTATTGGGCTAGATTTGTTTCTCAGGTTAGGGGTTTTGTTTTGTTTTGTTTTAAAGAAAGGTTGATGGATATTATACCAGTAGTCCTTGAATTATTATTCAATAAGAGTATGTTTTTCAGCTTTTTTCTTGAGCAAATCTTGATTCTTTTACTTACAACTTTTCTAAATTTTGAGGGTGAAACACACTGTTTTCTGGCATTCCATATTAATGAAATTGATAGTTATAATTAGCTAATTAATAACAATAGAAAAGGAGCAAAGGGAAGGCCAGACATTATAGGCATGTCATTTGGGCAGCTTCACACAAGCTGTAACTTTGCACTCCCCAGTGAACCACTGGCCTATTTTCTGCAAAACACTGGGGGAAGGGATCCAAGAAAGGGAAGATAGACACATGCCCAGTAAAACTGATTTCAGAGAGGAAGGGAGAGGGAGACTTTGTGTAAGTCTGATATAATGGTATATTGCTTCTTTTTTAAATATATTTTTATTGATTTCAGAGAGGAAGGGGGGGAGAGAGATAGAAAGAAACATCAGTGATGAGAATCATTGATCGGCTGCCTCCTGCACGCCCCCTACTGGGGATCGACCCCATAACCCGGGCATGTGCCCTTGACCAAAATTGAACCTGGGACCCCTCAGTCCGCAGGCTGATGCTCTATCCACTGAGCAAAACCAGCTAGGGCTGGTGGTATATTTCATTATCCCAGATTGTTTGGGAGTAGTGAGTTATTGCTGAAGGGCACTTAATTTGGCATATGATCCTTAGAGTATTTATTTCAGTAAGTTAGAGCCCATTTACTTTTTCCTTGTTTCACTCCCATCTCCCTAGCAGCATGTTCAAAGCAGTATTCCCCCATCCAGGGAAGGAAAATGTAAGGATACCCATTTAATTTTCTTGTCTCCAGATTTAGGATTATTAATAAGAACTCTCAAGGTTTTTTTGACTCACCATTGGGTTTCTGGAAGGTGGGGAAGAGGGTAGGAACTTGGCCTGGCTCTGCCTCACTTTTCTTAAATTCATTGGAGGAGGCAAGTTCTGTAGCAGTGTCTGTCCACCATTGTAGCATTACTTTTTCCCCCTGGAGTTATCCTTATTTCCAGATCATCTTCATTGTCTTTTAAAATAATCGTACAATATTTTATCGATGTACCATTATGCAAATACCTGATGTTTTATTATTTCTGGTGTTTGCTGTAACGAATAAATCTGCACATATTTTATTCATTCATGTATTGTTTTGCTTCTGTTTATTATTTCCTTAGTTTGAATTCCTACAAGTAGAATTGCTGTCAGAGTATAACAAAAATCTCTGAGTCTTGTTGCATTCCTTTTTTTAAGGTTATACTAACTTATATTTCCACTAGAATGAGTGCATTAATTTCACTGTATCCTCATTAGTATTTGGTGGTGGGGTCTTTTTTCCTTACAAAAAAAGCTGTAGAATAATATCTTAAGATTGCCTAAATATTTTATATTATGGCGCTTTACCATTTTCTTTTGGTTTTGTTTACTATCTATTTTCTCATCCATGAGTTGTATGTAATACTTGCCCATTTAATGACCATGCTGTTTTTCTCATATATGCAAACAAGTGCTGTTATAAAAGAAAATATTAATCTTTATACTTGTATATTTTGCAAAACTTTTATTTTAACAAATGTTTTGTCTTTAAAAGCTTTATTTAAAAAACTAAAATTTTAATGGTATATAATTAAATCTATTTTTCATTTTGTTGGTTTAAATTGAGAAAGTTATTTAATAAATGTTTTTTTATTTTTAATTGATTTTCTTTGTGTGAGAGAGAGAGAGAGAGACAGACAGACAGACATCGATTGCCTGTCTTCTGTGCATCCCCTACTGGGGGTCAAGCTGGCAATCCTGGGCATGTGCCCTGACTGGAAATTGAACCAGCAACCTCTCGGTGCATCAGACGATGCTCAACCAACTGAACCACACTAGCCAGGCCTAACTCTTATATAATGCTTTTATATATAATTCTTTTTTATAGTTATTAATGCCTATAAGGGTAGGCTTTATTTTTAAAAAATATTTTTTCATAATTTTGTCTGTTTAAATTTTAGTCATTTTGTTTTCTTTCAAAAAGATTCATATTGGACCGTTATATAGGAATGAGTAGATCTTAACATTTGATTTAGTTTTCTTTTCAGAGTTTGCCTCATTATTTATCAGTTCTTAAATCTTCCACTAGGCAGGTATCTTTATAAAAAATCCTATTAAATTAAGACTTTGTTTCTAAATATTTTGTGTTTTTACTATTTGTGAGATCTACTTTTCATCATGATTTCTTGCTAGTTATTGGTAAGAAATTAGGGAAACAAAGTACTTAAGAGGATGTTTTTAAATTATGAGATTTTGATGAACTTTCAGTTTGAAGAAATAAAATTCTATAGTTGTTTTTTTTGTTTGTTTTTTGCTTTTTAGAGCTAACGTTTTGAGATTTCTAAGATGGATCCTTGATTTGGGCAAAAACTAAATGTTCTGTTATAAGCTTAGAACATTGAGCATTCTTTAGTAATATTTAGGAAAAATATTTTGAACGTTTAAGGAAAACGTAAATAAAAATAATAGTATTGGTGACATATGCATCAACAGCACTATGTCTGTTTCACAAGGATAATTTTGTACAACTAGAACTCTAAGCTGCTAATAAACAGAACTTTATATCGCTTGATAAATAGAAGCTTCTTATAGTTGTGACTGAGTGACTTATGGGTAGTGAATTATTTAACTCAAAACATGAAATCTAATAAATAAGCAAAAGAACATTCTTTCTTTATGACTTCCATCTTTAAAATTTAACCACTCTTTGTTCTCCCTATAGGTGGAAAACCATGAATTCCTTGTAAAGCCTTCATTTGATCCTAATCTGAGTGAATTAAGAGAAATAATGGATGGTTTAGAAAAGAAGATGCAATCAACATTAGTAAGTACAGCTAGAGATCTAGGTAAGAATGGGCTGTTTGAGGTTTGAATAATTCTTTTGTCTACATAATATCCACTGGTGTCAGAATTACTTTCCTAGAAGACACAGTTGATTGTGCCAATTTCCTTGTTTAAAGTGCCAGACCCTTTTTCTACAGAATAAAATTACAAACACTTATAGTTGGCACACAGGGCACTTTACATTCAAAGCCTTGCCTGACTCATCTTCCAGACTCATTTCTTACTAACTCCCCCAAATCCCAGCATGATTCCCCATTCTTGCCAAACAAATCACCCAACAGGCCCTTGTATCATGTCTTTTAAATGTCTGCCTGCTATACTAGATTAATTCCCTAATTAGTCTCACACTATTCACAGTTTTGTTCTAAATTTGTAAACCTCTTTGTTCTGAGCATCACTCACATGTGTGCTGAATGAATAAATGAATCTTAGCATTCGAACTGTAAGACCCCCCTCAGGGTAGTAGTACTTAAAATACTTAAAACTTTTGGAGAATCTAAAAGGTATGGATCCTCTTCCCAGAAATAAGCCCATCTATCTATGTATGTATAAACGCCTAAGTGACCAGCTGACTGAACGACTGATTGACCGGTTGCTATGACTCGCACTGACCACCAGGGGGCAGACGCTCAACATAGGAGCTGCCCCCTGGTGGTCAATGTGCTCCCACAGCCAACCTCCCACAGCTGGCCAACCTCCCGTGGTCCCTCCCCCCTGGCCCTGATCACCAGCCAGGCTGAGGGACCCCACCCGTGCACGAATTTGTGCACCGGGCCTATAGTAATTTCATATTGAAAATATATGGACTGGATCCTAGAGTCAAGAATCTTTTCCTTTGAAAAATATTGAATTTTACCCCTCTCATGTCATAGTTCTCTACAGTCCTTTTGTCCCCAGTCAAGTGAGGTCTGTCTGTAGTTATTGGCTGCTAACAATATTTGATAGCCATGCTTCAGCAAATAAATTTGTAGATACTCTCTCTTCTGGTTTGTGGTCTAAAGATCACACTGATGAATGAGATTATGAGGAGAGGACAGACTTATAAAAACTCAAAAATCTTTGTTGCATGAAGTCTAGCTAATGTATCATTGCTTGTTTTGTAAAGTTTCCTACACTTAACAAAAAAATATTTGTCCTAATTTTTCTAGAATATCATCGTCAGAGTCTCCAGTTTTGTTTGGAAAGTGTATTTGTTCACTTTAATGTGCTCTGTCTCCCAGAGAAATGCTTTGGTTAATAACTAAAGAACCCTCATGCAGAACTCCTCAAGGGCAGGGTTGTATCTTACTCACCTTCATGCCCCCAGTGTCTAGAGCAGTGCGTGCTGCCCGCTGCTGGTGCTCTGCTTCCTAGGTTGGGTTTACCCAGAAAGTGCTTCCACTTCAGAAGCAGCATTTATAAGGGACTGGAAGGGTTTATAGATATCCTTAATTTGTGTAGATTTTTGTTTAAAGTGAAGTAGGACTTGTATCGTTCCTAGCTAGATAACATTAATAATTTTTAGTACCAATCATGTAATAAAACTATGCTTTTTACTCTTTAGATTTAATTATTTTAAACATCCACGTGGAAAATGGCTGTTGATATCTATAACAAACTTTTTGTTTTCCTTAACATAAAGGTTTGGAATCTGGCAAACAGATTAAACTGGATTCAAATTCACAGTTTGGATATTATTTTCGTGTAACGTGTAAAGAAGAAAAAGTCCTTCGTAACAACAAAAACTTCAGTACCGTAGATATCCAGAAGAATGGTGTTAAATTTACCAATAGGTTTGTAAGCCTGTATCATATTGTTAAGCCTTCAGTAGTACCATAGAACTAAATTATTCTCTGATGAAATGTAGTGCCCATTACTTTCAGTAGATGTTTTCATTTTTTAAAAATAATACCATTACCTTGATTTGCAGTGCATTGACTTCTCTTAATGAAGAATATACCAAAAACAAAACTGAGTACCAAGAAGCCCAGGATGCCATTGTTAAAGAAATTGTCAATATTTCTTCAGGTAATAACAGAACCAAAAGATTCTGAATTTGACCTGGTTTTTGATAATAGGATAACATCAGGATGTTTCAGGAGTGGTCTTTTAAAAAGCTATTAGACTGTTAAATTATGTTAGGCTACCTACCAAATAATGCATGCTGTATTGGGGTAGGAAAAGTAACTGAAATTACTCTGGTAAATGGGAAGATAAGCTAGTGCAGGCTGAGGAATGGGAATACCCTGAAAAACAAAGATGTGCAAAAAAAGCATAAAACTTAGCTGTAGCTGTAATAAGGGGAAGAAACACCAAGGACTATTAATAATCTATGGGCTCATGCTCTAGGCTATAGAAATAAATATCACTGAAAAATAAAAGTCATACATGAGGCAAGCAAGCCCTTTTAAGTTCTGTGTGCCATTTATAGATTTTCAGAGTCCATTCTATAGGCATTGTTTGAGGTGAATGTTTTAAAATTGAAGGGACAGAATGCCTTAACATCATGGTATTGCCCTTAGCATGAAATGAAGTATGTTTAACACAGCCGGTAGGGATATGTTAATTAAGCTGGAAGGCTTTGCCTATCATCATGTGGATATTGACTGTAACCTTAATTTTGCCTTACAAAAATATACCAAAGAAATGCTTAAGCCAAGTGATCAAAGTTGGCATCACTAGTAATGGGACAAGTGACATTATATATTTCCTGATGTGATGCAGAGGGAAGGACACAATATAACCTATGTAATCGTGACAAAACATTTAGCTTGGTTATAAATAAGAAGATAAAAAGGTAAATTTAGATTGTGGCACACGTCTTTTTAAGGCCTGAACTATTTAAAAATGTCAGTATCATGGAAGCATAAAAGAAGAATGGACAGGATCTGTTTTAGATTAAAGGAGACTTAAAGAGACAGAATAGTCAAATGCAGTGGATAAACCTTGATTGGATCAAGAATTAGTGGTTGTTGAAGAATAGTGGTAAAGTACACTATTGGGACAAATTGGCAAAGTTTAATATCTATATACACTGAGTGGCCAGATTATTATGATCTCTGAACGCATAATAATCTGGCCACTCAGAGTGTGTGTGTGTGTGTGTGTGTGTGTGTGTGTGTGTGTGTATATTAGAGGCCCGGTGCATGAATTCGTGCATGGGTGGGATCCAACCAGCCTGGCCAGGGGGAGGGGACATGGGCAGTTGGCCGACCTGCCTGCTGGTCAAACTCCTGGTCGAGGGGACAATTTGCATATTAGCCTTTTATTGCATATTCCTCTCTTATTATAAAATTGAACATTATTCTCTTGAATGTTCCTTAAAACTTTTGACATATTGATGTCTGTATGGCAGTTCTACGTGACACGTGGATCTGTGAACCCCTCCAACCTATTAAAATTTTAGAATCTATTCTGAAATCTTAACCATTATTATTGGCTAAACATGCTTTACCTAGCATGTATCGGACTTTTTCATGTACATAATAGCTTTTAAGTTTGTCCTTTTTTTCATATATTAAGATTTTATTCTCTATGGAATAAAAATAATTCTAAGGAAATACTGAGAGTTTCAACCAGACATCACTACCATAAAAAACTTAGGTCCTATCTACTTAGTGGATCTCAATTCTTTTCACCCATAAGCATAAAACAGGTCTCTCATCTGCTTTTGTTTATAATGTGAAGTTCCTTAAGCTCATCAGGTCAGATTGGTGTTCATCAAACAAGAACTGTTAAATAGAAAAGCAGAGTTTTATTTACAAGCTTTCAAGAGGCAAAATCATATTTTATGAAATGAGTATTTGAGTGAAGCCAAGAAACATATCTACTGTTACTAAGGGCCAATGATATCTTTCTATTAATCAGCTTTTAGTTTTAATGCTCTAGCAGACTAGAATCTTGTTGAAAGTATTTTAATTGACAATTATGGATCAACATTTATACTAAAATTTAATTGTGTGTGATGCTGATGGGGGAAAAATGCTGAAATAAAAGTTTGACAGGTCTTACATGCACAGGCCTTGATGGTCACATTATATCTTATACCTATTGTTTGCATGTTTCTTATAATTATGAAATGCCATTCTGGTTTCAGACTCTTAATTTTAGAAGAAAAGTGTGTCTTAAAAGTGCAGCTATGACTCAAATATTACTGCACCCTGCTCTTCTTTCTTATCAGTAAATTATGATAGCTTCTTCTTAATCTACCTCATTTCTTTTTGTGTATGGTGTAAGTTGGTGGTCTAGTTTCATTTTTTTGCATGTATCTGTCCAATTTTCCCAACACCATTTATTGAAGAGACTGTCTTGACTCCATTCTATGTTCATGCCTCCTTTGCCAAATATTAATTGAGCTTAGTGGTTTGGATCAATATCTGGCTTCTCTATTCTATTCCATTGGTCTATATGTCTGTTCTTGTGCCAGTACCAGGCTGTTTTGAGAACAGTGGCTTTGTAATACAGCTTGAAATTTGGTATTGAGATCACACCTACTTTGTTCTTCTTTCTCAGGATTGCTGTGGCTATTTGGGGTCTTTTTTTATTCCAGATGAATTTTTGGAGAGTTCTTTCTAGGTCTGTGAAATATGCTGTTGGTATTTTAATGGGGAGTGCATTGAATCTATAGATTGCTTTGGGTAGTATGGACATTTTAATGATGTTGATTCTACCAATCCATGAACATGGTATGTTCTTCCATCTGTTTACGTCTTCCTCTATCTCTTTTTTCAGTGTCCTGTAGTTTTCCTTGTATAGGTCTTTTACCTCCTTAGTTAAGTTTATTCCTAGGTATCTTAATTTTTTGGTGCGATGATAAATGGGATTGCTTTTTTAGTCTCTCTTTCTGTAAGTTCACTCTTGGTGTATAGAAATACCATAGATTTCTTGGCGTTAATTTTGTATCCTGCTACATTGCCAAATTCATTTATTAAGTCTGTTAGTTTTTTGATGGAGTCTTTCGGGTTTTTTATGTACAATATCATGTCATCTACAAATAAGAACAGCTTTACTTCTTTTCCAATTTAGATGCCTTTTATTTCTTCTTCTTGTCTAATTGCAATGGCTAATACTTCCAGTACTATGTCGAACAGGAGTGGTGAGAGTGGGCATCCCTGTCTTGTTCCTGTTCTTAGGGGAAATGGTTTTAGTTTTTGTCCATTGAGTATGATATTAGCTGTGGGTTTATCATATATGGCTTTTATTATGTTGAGGTATGATCCTTCTATTCCCACCTTGTTGAGAGTTTTTATCAAGAAAGGGTGTTGGTTAATCTACCTCATTTCTAAACAGTTGTGTGCTTTTATATTTTAACTAGAGGCCTGCTGCACTGGGGGGTGGGTGGGAGGGGGGAGTCCCCTCAGTCCACCCTGTACCCTCTCCAATCTGGGACATCCCTCTCACAATCCGGGACCGCTGGCTCCTAACTGCTTATCTGCCTGCCTGCCTGCCTGATCACCCCTAACTGCTACCCCTACTGGCCTGATCGCCCCCAACTGCCCCCGTACCGGCCTGATCGCTCCACGCAGCCTGCTGTTCAGTAGTTTGGTCATCCCTCACTCCCCTGCCGGCCTGGCCACCCCACGCAGCCTGCTGTTCGGTCGTTACTGTTACTGTGACGGCATCCTGGACAATTTGCATATTCCTCTTATTAGTATATCTGTTCATAGTGGGGGAAGATATAGTAACACATTTTAACATGTTGAGTTTTAGGTGTTAACTTTCACGTTTAGTGGCAAACTTCTATTAATTTTTAAAAAGTATATAAATTAGGAAATTAGAGTTTGAATTACCAAATGGGGAAGTTAAATTTATTCTTATAGCTGCTTATATGTATTTTTTTATTATTATTCAATGTTCCTGTGCACATTTTCTGTTTTTATATAGGCTATGTAGAACCAATGCAGACACTCAATGATGTGTTAGCTCAGCTAGATGCTGTTGTCAGCTTTGCTCATGCATCAAATGGAGCACCAGTTCCATATGTACGACCAGTCATTTTGGAGAAAGGACAAGGAAGAATTATTTTGAAAGCATCTAGACATGCTTGTGTTGAAGTTCAAGATGAAGTTGCATTTATCCCCAATGATGTTCACTTTGAAAAAGATAAACAGATGTTTCATATCATTACTGGTAAAAACAAACAAATACCTAGTTTATGGGTTATTTTGGGTAACGTTTCTTTTTTTAATGTTGGGGTGAAAATATGCTTAAAATTGATAAAGAAAATCCAAATTTTTGACATTAGAAAAAGAACATGTTATTCATATCAATGTGTAATATATTCATTCGTATTTGGATTAGGGGGAAGATTTGGAAGAGGGAGTAAAGGCTTTTGAGAAATACTGTGTTTATAAGAAACTTCTGTTTTAGGAGTTCAGGGCATTTAAAAACGAACACCCCTTCTTCCTCATGCTTACCTTTCAGTAGTGAGGTCATTGAAAATCAAGCAGAACTGGCTGCTAGAATGACCTCAGTTTAGGGTAGTGGTACTTTTATTTTTTATTTCTTAAAAAAATGTTTATTGTTGAAAGTATTACAGATGTCCCTCTTTTTTTCCCCCATTGTCCCCTTCTAGCCCACACCAGGATAGCAGTTCTTTTAAAGTCATGGCACTTAAGAGAATAATGTAGCATGTCTCAAACTAAAATGTTTTGAGAGATCTTAACCAGATTCCAAAAAACAAGTGAGGAAGTAAGGTGTCTTTGGGCAAATGTGTTCTATTTCCCCAAATGGATTTTCAAGTTGTTTATATAATCTAACCCAGATATGTAAATTGAGCATTTTCCAAAATTATAAGGTCATGTCTTAGGGCTTTAGTGTGGTTTTTAAGTGGTTGAAGGATTTAACCATACTGATCCATAATTTATTAATGAGTTACAGTGTTAAGTCAATTGGGCCTGTACTACTTCTTTGAATGTCAAAATTATTCTGCAGGCAGTTCTGTGAGCTAAGGGAAAATGTCTGTGTGATCTTTCTAGGCCATAGTCAAATTTAATAATTTTGCTTTTCAATATAATGTGTTTTATAGGCCCCAATATGGGAGGTAAATCAACATATATTCGCCAAACTGGGGTAATAGTTCTCATGGCCCAAATTGGGTGTTTTGTGCCATGTGAGTCGGCAGAGGTGTCCATCGTGGACTGTATCTTGGCTCGGGTAGGGGCTGGTGACAGTCAATTGAAAGGAGTCTCCACCTTCATGGCTGAAATGTTAGAAACTGCTTCTATTCTCAGGTGAGTGCATTTCCCAGTCCCCTGAAAATGGAAATGAATGTCCCTGTCCTATGAGAAGTACATTTGCAGATTCACCTGTAAAACATCTGAGGACTTTTATCTAGTGTAATAGTTTTTTGTGAGCTTTTTGTACTTTATATTCTCTTAAAGGGGTGATTGGTGATAGTTGTGGAAAGCTTTGATTTTTAAAGGTGTCTTAAGGTTTCTGGTCGTTGTTCACCTTATATTCCCCCACTACCATGCCTTTCCTGCACTGTTCACACCGCCTGGAATGTCCCTCCTTGCCCCTTGCCCAAGTCTTTTCCAAGCTTTACAGGCCCTAATGACAGAAATTCTACTTCTCCAATGATTCCCCCCCCCCCCCCCCCCCCCCCACACACACACACATGAACCTAAGGTCTTGGCTATTTCCTCACTGAACTCTGCCATATCTGAAATTTATTAGGTTTTTATTTTAGAGGTTACTGAAATCTCTTGTTTTTATTTCACTTTTCAGGAGCTTCTTTAAAGACATGAAGGCACTATGCCCTTTGAGTTTTGGTATCCTTAGTAAATTGTGTTGATTATAATTTTTTAAAAATTCCCCTCCTTACATTTGGTAGTATTGTAGCAGGCATACAAATTTTCTTGACCACCAGCCATGTGGCCCACTGTTCATATTATTATACCCTTGTTTCATTGTCATTTAGTGTTATATATTTTTAAAATTTTTATTTACTGATTTTAGCGTGAGAGAGAAACGTGAATTTGTTGTTCCACTTACCTATGCATTCCTTGGTTGATTCTTGTATGATCGGAGATCATACCCACAACCTTGGTGTATCGGGATGATGTTCTAACCAACCGAACTACCCAGCCAGGGCTGGAATTATTATTATTTTTAAATCTTGGCTAATTTGATGTATTCACCTTTTGTTCCTTCTACCCATTATTCATGTCCATGCCCTTTTTTTCCCCCTAAAGTTTTAGTACATTTTATTGACTTTGTTGAAAATTTTAACATTAAAATACTGAATCTGTTTTTTGTGGCTTATCTTTTCTGTTATATTATCTTAATTTTGTTTTCTTGCTATTGACTTGGTTGAAAATGTTAACATTAGAATAATGAATCTTGTTTGTGGCATATCTTTTCTGTTATATTATCTTAATTTTGTTTTCTTGCATTATTATTTTTGGGAAATTTTCCCGTAATTTTGTGTTTCAGGTCTGCAACCAAAGATTCTTTAATAATCATAGATGAATTGGGAAGAGGAACCTCTACCTACGATGGATTTGGGTTAGCGTGGGCTATATCAGAATACATTGCAACAAAAATTGGTGCTTTTTGCATGTTTGCAACCCATTTTCATGAACTTACTGCCTTGGCCAACCAGATACCAACTGTTAATAATCTACATGTCACAGCACTAACTACTGAAGAAACCTTAACTATGCTTTATCAGGTGAAGAAAGGTGAGTAGACCACTGGTATACTGAATGAGAATTCAGAGTGTGATAGTGGGAAACTTGCTTGAAATTGTCAGTAATTGCCTTATTCTAAGTTAGTATGAATTATTGACTTTTTTACAGAATACATTTATCTCTTAATTCACACTCTGGGAGTAGAGACATGGTACATCATCTCTGTTTCTGTGTCTTATAGTAGGATCACTCATTCTAAACAACCACATAAAGAATAATTTATACTCTTTAATAGCATCACAGAGGAATTTTATACTGCCTCCCATTAGCTATTAGATAGTATCAATAAGCTCTGAAGTTCCAAGGCTCTAGCTTTTACTGTTTAATAAACTATTTATTATGATAATCTCATTAGGTTATGTAATGGTATATTACATAAACAGGTTCACTTAAAGCTGGGGATTCCAGAATTCCTGAAACTGTTAGTAGTTGTCACATAAGGAATGAGTTAATTTGTTGGCATTTCATCCTTTCAGGAAAGGCTGTCATTCATGGTCTGGCAGCTAATCAGATTACTGAGTTCATGGGGTTAATGCGCTGTATCGTTTTTTATTACTTAAACATGTCACCACTCATCAGAATAACTTGTTCAGATGGCTTTCTGATTTTCCATGAACATGTTTTTCTGCATCAGTAGGTTGCACATAAGTGAGATAATTAGTTTTGGTTATTTTATCCTTTGTTATTTATGCTTCAGTAGGAATTCTTTTGAGTTATTGTGTTTGCATTATTATTATCGACATAAAATATAGATACTTTTAGTTGGTCCTGGCATTTCACATAAAGTTGAGGTTTTGCTTTTAAATTATTATATTTTGGGTGAAATAGAAATGGGTTCAGAACATTTTTAAAAACACACAGATAAAGTACAGAGAAGATAGGAATAAGTTTTTCCTTCACTGTGGATGCTTATGAACATATGCTCCTATTTTGTTTTTACTTCTTTTAGTCCCAGCTCAAGAATGCATGGGATATATATGTAGGCCCCCCAGTAATTTACAGTTGGTATATAATTGAGGCAAAAATGGAAGCCTCATAATAACTGCGAGCATCATGTGTATTAAACATTTGGAAGGAATACCTTGAGTCAGTTTATTTTCTGCAAATAGAAATGAAGATCATCTTCCTAGTCTATAAATTTACTAATGATTTGGGTCCAAAAATTCCATTGTCATTTGTTTGTAGTAGTTTAGAATCAGAAAGAGATTATATAAAATGGTAAGTAACTTTTCTAAGAAAAGTATTGTAAATATTTAAATTTCTTTCTATTATTCTTTTTAAATTTATTATCCAGCCAGTTTTCTGGAGTCACCATTTCTAGAAATTGATGTAGGCAGATTCGGAGGCTAGACCATTCACTAATACTATATTTTGAATTAAATGCTCCTCTTAATTAGTGACACTTTTACATTTATTTATTTTTCTTAGTACTTTAATTTCTCCCTTATGAAATGAGAAAACCTCAGAGAGAGAGACTTGATTAATTTTTCTCCAGTATTCAGATATTTGTCTAGGCCTTTGAGGATTATCTGTCAAGCCTTTTCTCTGCTATTTTTATTTTTCTGCTACATTTGTCAAGGATAAAATATAGCACTGTGCCAAGTCATAATCACTTTTCACTGGAGGCTTAATTAAAATGCCTCTATCTCCGTTACTACGAAACATTTGGCTAATGTGATTGAAATAATACAAAATTGAGTTTTCTGATGACAGGGTAAGAAGGATAAGTTCCATTTACATAAATTGCTGTCTCTTACTACTCTGTCCCTCTCCCCACACTCCTCTTCCCACTTTCTTGTAGGTGTCTGTGATCAAAGTTTTGGGATTCACGTTGCAGAGCTTGCTAATTTTCCTAGGCATGTAATAGAGTGTGCTAAACAGAAGGCCCTGGAACTGGAGGAGTTTCAGAATATCGGAGCATCACAAGGAAATGATGAAATGGAACCCGCAGCAAAGAGGTGCTATCTGGAAAGAGAGGTTTGTGAGATTGATTCTGCAGTTATTTAACCTCTGTATTGTTACATAGGTCAGGTCACCAAGATAAGTTACTTTTCCCCTATATGATTGTAATGTATATTTACTAATCATTCATTATTTGTGTTCACTTTTCTTCCCATCGCAAAGAATTCTCTGTATCATTTTGATTTGTGCACTGTCTAAACATCTGCATGCTCAAAAGATAACATTTAGGTACCAGATTTAAAAAGTAGGAGGACAGGACTATTAGTCTAGGTTTAAAATAAGTAATTCAAAGGAGTTAATAGATATCCAAGCAGATCTTTGAATGCTTCATAAATGAATATCAAGTCCAGATAAGTTGTATAGTTACTCAGTGCTTAGTTAAGATGACACCAACGAAATAAAAATAGTTCTTGTTCTCCAGTTGTTTACAATATAGTTGGAGAGATAAGAACAATGAATATGTCATAATCATAGAGAATAAAGTGGCATTTGACAAATATTTACTAGTGAAAGTTCTTTGTGGGCAGTATATTCGTTCACATGGGAAAAATGCTTTCTCTGAGTGATGGGTGAAATTGAGAGGCTCATACAGAAAGGTACAAGCCTAGCCCTGGCCTGTGTGGCTCAGTGGTTAGAGTGTCAGCCTGTGCACTAAAGGGTCTTAGATGTGATGCATGGTCAAGGGCACGTACCTGGGTTGCAGGTTCAATCCCTGGCCCTGGTTGGGGCACGTGCAAGAGGCAACCAATCAATGTTTCTCACATCTCCCCCCTCCCTCCCTCTCTCTTTCCCCTTCTCCCTTCCTACCACTCTTTTAAAAAAAATAATTGAAAAAAAAATAGACTTGGGTGAGGATTAACAGCCTATATAATAAAGAGGTAATATGCAAATTTACTCTCACTCCCTCACAAGATGACTGCCTACAACCAGGCTGGCGGGGGTCTGTGAGGGGTGACCAGGCCAGTGGGGGGGGGCAGTTAGGGGCCACCAGGCCGGCAGGGGGGGCAGTTAGGGGTGACCAGGCAGGCGGGGGGGGGGGGGGGGCGGGCAGTTAGGGGCGACCAGGCAGGCAGGCAGGTGAGCGATTAGGAGCCAGCGGTCCAGGATTGTGAAAGGGATGTCCTGGATTGGAGAGGGTGCAGGCTGGGCTGAGCCCGCCGCGCCCCCCCCCCTCCCCCCGGCCAAGTACACATTTTGTGCACTGGGCCTCTAATATATCTATCTATCTATCTATCTATCTATCTATCTATCTATCTATCTATATATTAGAGGCCCGGTGCATGGAATTCGTGCATGGGGGTTGTGTCCCTCAGGATCGGGCCTAAACGGGCAGTCGGACATCTCTCTCACAATCCAGGAATGCTGGCTCCCAACTGCTTTCCTGCCTGCCTTCCTGATTGCCCCTAATCGCTTCTGCCTGCCAGCCTGATCACCCCCTAACCACTCCCCTGCCAGCCTGATTGATGCCTAACTGCTCCCCTGCCAGCCTGTTTGCCCCTAACTGCCGTCCCCTGCAGGCCTGGTCAAACTAACTGCCCTCCCCTGCTGGCCTGATCGCCCATGACTGCTCTCCCTTGCAGACCTGGTCCCTCCCAACTGCCCTCCCCTGCTGGCCACCTTGTGTGTTGGAGTGATGGTCAATTTGCATATTATTCTTTTATTAGATAGGATGAAAGGAACAAGCTTGTGCCCAATGTACTTTTTAAAAATTAAAGGAATAGTAATTCTAGTTCTCTGTAACAATGGAAATAAAAGAATCTAATTCACTACTGCTGGGTTCTGGCAACATGTACTGTGGTATATACATTGTGACCACTTTTACTTGTCATGTTTTAAGCTTTTATCCAGCGAATTTTTTGTTGTTCTTACTTGAAGGATAGCTGATTAGTACCATAATTGCTGATTTATATGGTTTTTGAGCTTAAAAGGTATGATTTCATCCTTTATACCTGTAATCAGGAGAAATGTGTTATAACTTGTTAATACTGGTAGCTTTAAGTATGGAAAATTATGAAATGGTATTGGTATCAGCACCACAGCTCTGAGTGATCTGGGATTAGGTAGGTTCCTTAGGTAATCCCGGCTTCCAATTGGAACAGAAGTCATGTTCTTTGATAATAATCATTACAATGTATTGTGAACAATGTTTAAGCTAAAGGGAGACAAAAGTACACTTGTTTGTTAATAGAGAAGTATTTTTTTCCCTTACCATTTCGATATCTACCTTTCTTTCACCTTTAAGGTGCTTATTACCAACTAGCTTCCTATGTGAAAAGCAGACCTGCTTCGTATATGATAGTCAGCATTTATATAGGGCTTACCCTTTGCCAGGCTCTGCACCTTAACATATTAATTATTTAACTCTCCCAACAGCCCAGTGAGGTTGGGAGAATTTTTCTCATTTTATGGATGAGGAATGTTGGTAAAGAATTTGCCCACAGTTCACATGGCAAGTAATAAGCATTCTTTAGAATGGTAATAACTGAGCAGTAAAATAAGTTTAAAAAGAAATACCCTTTGCAATGCCTTGCTATAAAGAAATGATCAACTAAGGGTTTTGCTATACAATTCACCGTTGAACAACAGGGTTTGAATTTGTGCAGGGTACACTTTTACGTGGATTTTTTCAATAAATACTTTAAATATATTTTCTCATGACTTTATTAATAATATTTTCTTTAGCTAACTTATTTTAGACTCCAGTATATAATACACATAACATACAAAATACCAGTATATGTTCATTGACTGTTTTTGTTATCAGTAAGGCTTGCAGTCAACTAGCAGGCAGGCTATCTGTAGTTAAGTTTTGTTTGTTTTTGTTTTATTATATATTTTATTGATTTTACAGAGAGGAAGGGAGAGGGATAGAGAGTTAGAAACATTGATGAGAAACATCGATTAGCTGCCTCCTGCATGCCCCCTCCTGGGGATCGAGGCTGCAACCAAGGTATATGTCCTTGACCAGAATTGAACTCGGGACCCTTCAGTCCACAGGCTGATGCTCTATCCACTAAGTCAAACCAGCTAGGGATATAGTTAAGTTTTTGGGGAGTCAAAAGTTATACACAGATTTGCAACTGCCCAGCACTCCTAACTTCCATTTTATTCAAGGGTCAACTATATTATAGACAGTGCACACTTAAAATGTAAAGAATGTTTTTAAGTGTTGAGTGTCATGTTTATATAGAAGTCTAATGAAGCAATTTATTATTATTGAATGTGACTTTTAGAAAAGACACTTTGAAGACTAATGGAACGTTCCCATGTTTTTCAGCAAGGTGAAAAAATTATTCAAGAGTTTTTATCCAAGGTGAAGCAAATGCCTTTTATTGAAATGTCCAAAGAAAACATCACAATGAAATTGAAACAGCTGAAAGCTGAGGTGATAGCAAAGAATAATGGGTTTGTAAATGAAATCATTTCACGAATAAAGGTTACTACGTGAGAAAATCCCACTAATGGAATGAAGATAATCTTGATAAGCTGTTGTCAGTAATACTTTTATATTGTTTTATATTAATCCTTTTTCCATAGTGATGGCAATTGATGCCCATGGCATACCAACTTAATAAAATATTTAGTAATACTTTACCTGAGTACATTTTCAGAGATCTTTATTTTGAAAAGTAACTGAGGAATACTTAAAGGGACATGGGCAATAGTATACAATATGTTGAATTTTATAAATAAAATTATGTAGTTTGTGAAATTTTATGTGTATTGTATTTCTTTGTAATAGGACTTCTACGCATATTTTATTCCCAAATGATATGGAAGAAATAAATAGCACAGAGACTTTGTAAAAGTGAAGGCTCTTAAAGCAGAAGAAACCAAGGAAATCCTTTCCAGTGATTTCCCCGGAGTGTCCGTCTGTTGGCAGGAGCCAGGTTGGATGCATATACATTAGCCAGGGAACTTACTGTAAATCCAGAGTCCTGATGTGATCCCCTGCCCTGTCTGCCATTCCTCTACCCCCAGTCTGTGGAGAGACTTAAAAATCTGGATTTTAACAAAACCTTTCATATTGGGAACCCTGATTTAGTCTATCTACTCTTGTTCTACGGGAAAGGGAAGGAGAGGTTAAAAGTTAGTGACTGGCCTTGCTGAATATGGGGGAAAGGGCAGTCTTGTAATAAATTGTGAAGGGATGATGGCTTATTTATGTAGGAATAAAATGAAATTGGATCATATCTAAAAATCAACTCCAATGAATATTTGATCCAAATGTGTAAGGCAAAACTACCAAGCTTATAATGTTTAGTTTTATAAGTTCTATAGAAAGTAATGCAGGAAAATATATATATATTTTTTTAATATATTTTACTGATTTTTTACAGAGAGGAAGGGAGAGGGATAGAGAGCTAGAAACATCGATGAGAGAGAAACATCCACCAGCCGCCTGCTGCACACCTCCCACTGGGGATGTGCCCGCAACCAATGTACATGCCCTTGACTGGAATCGAACCCGGGACCCTTCAGTCCGCAGACCGACGCTCTATCCACTGAGCCAAGCCGGTTTCGGCAGGAAAATATTTTTATGACCTCGGCTTTGTGAAAGATTTAAGTCACAAACACAATCCATAAAATTTGATATACTTAGCTATATTGAAATTGAGAACTTCTTTTCATTAAAAGGTATCACAAAGTGAAAAAGACTAGATCCATAATGGGAGAACATATTAGTACTACATAAAATATCAAAGGAATTATATCCAAACTATGTAAAGTATTTCTATAAAATCACTAAGAAAATGGGCATAGAGTCTTTACAAAATTTTAAAGAGTTAATACAACTCAATAACAAAAAGACCAGTTAAAAGGCAAAGGATCTGAATAGATCCTTTTCCAAAACATATACACAAGTGGCTAATAAGCACATGAAAATATGCAGATTGTCATCAGGGAAATGCAAGTCAAAACTACAGTGAGCTATCACTTCGTACCCATTAGGTATCTAAAGTCAAAAAGTCAGAGAACAGGTATTGAGGATGTGAAGAAGGAGCTCACACACTGCTTGTGGAAATTTAAAATGTTGCAGTTGCTTTGGAAAACAGTCTGGCATTTCCTCAAACGTTACCATGATCCAGCACTTCCATTCCTAGGTGAATATCAAGAAAAACATGTCCACACAAAAACTTGCACGCAAATGTTTATAGCAGAAAAAATTGAAAATAACCCAAATGTCTACCAACAGATGTATAGATATGCAACATGTGGGATATCCATACAATGGAATATTCTAATAGGCATGAAGTACTGATACATGCTACAACTTAGATGAACCTTGGAAACATTAGTGAAGAAACCAGTCACAAGAGTTTGTATATGATTCCATCCATGTGAGAGTCCAAATAGGGAAAGTGCAGAAACAAAGTAGATGGGCAGGCTGTCGGGCAGGGGATGGCTGGCTAGGGAGATGATAGCTAAAGGGTATGGGGTTTCTTTTTGAGATGAAAATGTTCTAAAATTGCTGATGTTTGCACATATCTGTACATATACTAAAAGTCATTGAACCTTACACTTCAAATGTGTACAGTGTATATTATGTGAATTATATCTCAAAGCTTGTTTTTTAAAAAGTTTAGGCACTTTACCCAAGAGAAAATCTAAATGGTTCATACATTTAGATTTAATCACCAGTCAGAAAATGAAAACCATGCTTGTCTCCCCCTCAGGACTCTGCCCAGATTGACAATCTTTTTTTTAAAATTTAATAAATCTTTACTGTTCAGATTATTACAATTGTTCCTCTTTCCCCCCCCCCCCCCCCATAGCTCCCCTCCACCCGGTTCCCACCCCACCCTCTGCCCTTACATCCCCCCCCACTGTCCTCATCCATAGATGTACGCTTTTTGTCCAGTCTCTTCCCGCACTCCCACACCCCTTTCCCCCTGAGAATTGTCAGTCCACTCCCTTTCTATGCCTCTGATTCTATTATATTCATCAGTTTATTCTGTTCATCAGATTTTTAATTTACTTGATTTTTAGATTCACTTGTTGATAGATATGTATCTGTTGTTCATAATTTTTTATCTTTACCTTTTTCTTCTTAAAGAATACCTTTCAGCATTTCATATAATACTGGTTTGGCAGTGATGAATTCCTTTAGCTTTTTCTTATCTGTGAAGCTCTTTATCTGCCCTTCAATTCTGAGTGATAGCTTTGCTGGGTAGAGTAATCTTGGTTGTAGGTTCTTGCTATTCATCACTTTGAATATTTCTTGCCACTCCCATCTGGCCTGCATAGATTCTGTTGAGAAATCAGCTGACAATCTTTTGGGTGTTCCCTGGTAGGTAACTAACTGTTTTTCTCTTGCTGCTTTTAATATTCTCTCTTTGTCTTTTGCTCTTGGCATTTTAATTATGATGTGTCTTGGTGTGGTCCTCTTTGGATTCCTTTTGTTTGGGGTTCTGTGCGCTTCCTGGACTTGTAAGTCTATTTCTTTCACCAGGTGGGGGAAGTTTTCAGTCATTATTTCTTCAAATAGGTTTTCAGTATCTTGCTCTCTCTCTCCTTCTGGCACCCCCATAATTCTGATGGTACGCTTGAAGTTGTCCCAGTGGCTTCTTACACTATCTTCAAATTTTTGGATTCTTTTTTCTTTTTGCTTTTCTGGTTGAGTGTTTTTTGCTTCTTTGTATTTCAAATCTTTGACTTGATTCTTGTGTTCCTCTAGTCTGCTGTTGGGTCTCTGTATAATATTTTTATTTCAGTGAGTGTATGTTTAACTTCTAGTTGGTCCTTTTTCATATCCTCTAGGGTCTCGCTAAATTTATCGACCTTTTCTAGGAAATTCTTGAAAAACCTTATAACTGTGGTTTTGAACTCTATATCCAGTCGTTTGTTTTCCTCCATTTCTTTGGTTTGTGATCTGTTTCTTTGTCTCCACATTTTCGCTGCTTCCTTGAGTTGGTAGGGTAGCTTTGTGTGCTAGGTTTCCTATATGGCCCAGTGGGTCGGCCTCCCCAGTTACCTGAGGTGGACACTCTTGGTGCACCCCTTTGTGGACTGTGTGTACAGCCTTGTTGTAGTTAAGTCTCGATTGTTGTTGGTGTCACTGGGAGGAATTGACCTCCAGGCCAGTTGGCTGTGAGGATCAGTTGTGTCTATGCCAGGAGAACTTCTGTGCTGGAGACAGCCTTATGAGACAAGACTTGCAAAATTGCAAAAGCCTCTGTGCTCAGCTTGGATGGGGCGGAGTCTCAGGGCTGAGCAGACAGTCTTGGCTTCCTGTCAGCCCTGCCCTATGAGGCCCCTGGGTCTCAGTGTCCTGGGGTAATCACTGCAAGCACCTCTGAGAGAAAGTCACCCTCGAGTTTCGCCCGCTGCCAGACAGTCCAGTTTCTCCCCCAGTGAATCTGGATTCCCAGATTCTCGCCAGGAACTGTGAGTTCAGTGCAGTCGGGAGCCTCTGTTTCCCTAGAGAAAGCCAGTGGCATACTCAGCAGTCAGTCCTCTCTGCGCACACTCGCGCGCGTGCCTCCAGACTTCTGCCTTTCGCGGTTCCCCTGAGTTTCCGCCTGACAGTCCAGATTCCCCCTGTATGAGCCTGGGTCCCCAGGATCTCGCCCAGAACTGGGGTTTAGTGCAGTCGGAACTGGGGTTCAGCGCAGTTGGGAGCTTTTGTCTCCTTCCTGCTAGAGAAAGCCAGCCAGGCACTCAGCTGCCCGTCCTCCCCGCGCGTGTGTCTCCGTACCTCAGCTTTTTGCAGCTCCTCTGATTCTCCGTGTGCTTTTCTCTTTCCCTCTAGTTGTAGAATTTCCACTCAGCCAGCTTTCCTGTGGTTCTGGATGATGTCCGTTTTGTCTTTTAGTTGTAGTTTTGAAATTGTTGTGCGAGGCAGCAGTTTAGGTATTTACCTATGCCGCCATCTTGCTTTCTCCCGACAATCATTTTAAGTGTGTCTTCCAGCTGTTGGTGAGGATGTGGGACATCTCTGCTGATGGAAATAATTAGCCTATCTAATAAAAGTAATATGCAAATGGACCGAATGGAGGAACAACCAGTCGGCAGGGGCTGGGCCCGGGCAAGCAGGTGGTGCCAGGCCAGCCAAGGCGCATGCCAGCGGACAGGGAGGGAATGGCGATGGGGGTGGAGGGGCGGCGACCAGCAGCGGTGGAGTGGTGATAGGGGGTGCTGGCACCATCCCTTTATCGGCCTGTCCGGTCGCCTCCCACAGAGGGAGGCCAGGGGCAGCAGATGCAGGGTGATGGGGGTGGCACCGTGCCCTGATCCACTGTCCAGTCACCTCCCATCAGTAGGACATCCCCTGAGGACTCCCAGACTGTGAGAGGGCGCAGGCCAGGCTAAGGGACACCCCCCCACACACCCACACCCCAGTGCATGAATTTTTGTGCACTGGGCTTCTAGTCTAATAAAATTGAGAATATGCATATGACCCAGCAATTCTCCTAGGTGCATACTCTATAGAGGTGCTTATACACATTGTGCTATGATGTATATACAAGAATGGGAATAGCCCAGCTATGAAAAATGAATGATACCTGCATAAAACAACATGGATGATATCTTAAAAACTAAGCAAGTGACACATAAGGAATAATACAGTTTGTCCCATTCATATGAGTGGGTTGTCTAAGGGATGGGGAGGGAGATTCTAGAGCACTAGAGCATCTATTTTGACCTGAGGGGTGGGTGATTTTATAGGTGCTTGTTATATAATTGTTGTAAAAGTATATAATTATGTTTTAAGAACTTAAAATTAGGTATGACAACATGAAAATTTAAGACCAATGAGCCCTTTAAAATGCTCATCTTAGTTTACCATGTCCCCCTTTTAAAAAAAAAATATTTTTGTTGATTTCAGAGGAGGAGAGAGATAGAAACATCAATGATGAGAGAGAATCATTGATTGGCTACCTCCTGCACACCACACGGGATTGAGCCCACAACCCGGGCATGTGCCCTGACTAGGAATCAAACTGTGACTTCCTAGTTCAAAGGTCAATGCTCAACCACTGAGCCATGCTGTAACATACCCTTTTAAAAATCATCATTAGAATGAGTTACAATAGTTTTTCTTTTATGGATACCAAAAGGTTGGGGAGAAGATAAACTTAGGAAGAATTTAAATGTGTACATTTTTATTGGTTTACAAAGTCATTTAGTCGCTTATAAGTGAAAGACTTATAACTAAAAAAAGCAATTTCAACATTCATCCTCTGGTTAGCTGTGAAGGAGTGTTTCTTGACTGCTGCACAAAAGTATGTATAAAATGGTGGTCAGTCCATGGATTTAGTTGTGAGGGCTACAGAATTGGAGGGAGGGAGAGAGTGTTGATTCTGAGAAATCATGTCTATTGGGTTCTGATAAATCAGGTGACATTCATTTCTCTCAAAGAGACTTTGTGTTTAGTTCTAAGGTGTTTTTGAGAATGAAAAACACATAATAGACCTGTTTCAGATGTAAACTCTGCTTATTACATGGATATGCTAATGAATCAACCGGACCATCAATTAAAGTCTTCTTCCTTTTGGAGTGTTAGATGTAAGTAAAGCAAAAGATAAACTAATATCTGATCTGACAAAAGACATTTAGATTTTAAAATTTTAATTATAATGTGGTTTCTTTTTCTTCGCTCAAACATGAACTTGAAAAATACCAGAATAAAAGTGAATATATTAATATCCAAAATTTTGAATTCAACCATACTTTATTATGAAATTTGTTGGTCACACAACCACATTTCTGAGAAAATACTTTTTTTTAAAATATGTATTTTTTATTGATTTCAGAGAGGAAGGGAGAGAGAGGGAGAGAGAGAGAGAAACATCAATGATGAGAGAGAATCATTGATTGGTTGCCTCCTGCACGCCCCCTTCTGGGGATCAAGCCCACAACCCGGGCATGTGCCCTTGACAGGAATTGAACCCAGGACCCTTCAGTCCGCAGGCCAACACTCTCTCCACTGACCCAAACCAGCTAGGGCTTTTTTGGTATTTTTAAAAGCACTAAGAATCCATTCAAGATGCAATTATTTTGGTAATTTAATTTTTTTCCCTTAAAATATTCTTTGTAACAGAACAGAAGAAAGATGTTTTAGGATATATATATAAAAAAATAACATTTTCTCCTTAAACTCTCAATGTTCCACACACTAAGCACATCCTGTTAGACTTCTTGAGTATTAAATGCATCTTCTATCCTTGGTCTTTCTGCATTTAGCATTTTTGGGAAGTATGTTTTTACCCACAGCATATGGTATGAGCTGCTGATTCAGTACTGAGTGGTTCTTTAAGCTTGTTAGTTTTTCTGTTGATTAAAATGGATGCACAGAAGAAAACGGTGTACAGATCAGTCAGAAGAAAAACTAGCCCTTGGTCCGAAATAAACGAAACACTGTTGATCAACTTATGGGGAAAACAAACAAGTAAAGGGAATTTTCATATACAAAGAAGATTTTTACTGCCTTCCTAGTGTGTTTGGGTTAAGGAGATAGAGTGGCCAGGGAAGGTGATGAAAATGCCCAGAATGATACACATATTTTTAGACTAAAACGAAGTGGAGCCCAACTTAATAGTTTTCTGCTTGTCCTCCCTGTTCTTGACACACACAGCTGCTGCTTTCTCTGGTTGTGCTGCTTTAGAACTTGCCTGTTTTGCCAGTTTCCCGATGTCTGAGCATTCTGGTGCAGTGCTGAGCTAGAAAATGTCTCATTGTCATGGCAGTGTCTCCGGTTCTCTGAGGGGGGACGGGAAGCCCTTGTCTGGACTTGGTACAGCAGCTTCCCCGCCTCCCTGGAAGCAGAGCGTCCATGGTGTCAGACAACATTCAGAACATGGTCCAAATTCAACGTAAGTTGGCATATTTTTGCTTTGTCATGTGGTTTGTCCAAACAGAAGTGCCCACACACATCTTTAACCCAGCGATCTGGGAAATTCGGCAGTGGCATAACCGTCTGGGATGTTGGCGGCCTTCACTGGACCATCCTGCTCTTATTTTTAGCCTTGGTGAATAGAAGACTACGTTGCCACTGTCTTTGGTTCACCTCCAAGAGTGAAGAGAAATTAGAAACTCCCTGAAAGGGTTAAATTTAGAAGGAGGGAAAATTCTGTCTGGACAGTTTCTTATTCTAACAAAAGAACAATGACAATGAATTTGTCGGCGTGGCAGAATCAACCAGTAATTACAACCATAGCAATTAACCTATATTATACTACTACTAGAGGGCGGTTGCACGAATTTGTGCACTGGTGGGGTCCCTCAGCCTGGCCTGTGGGATTGGGCCAAAACCGGCTCTCCGACATCCCCTGAGGGGTCCCAGATTGCAAGAGAGCTGAGGGACCCCACCAGTGCACAATTGGGGCTGGGGAGGGACCGCGGGAGGGATCCAGGGTGTGTCCGGCCCATCTTTCTCAGTCCTGATTGGTCGGACCCCAGCAGCAAGCTAACCTACTAGTTGGAGCGTCTGCCCCCTGGTGGTCAGTGTGTGTCATAGTGACTGGTTGAACAGTCAAATGAACGATCGGACACTTAGCATATTAGGCTTTTATATATACAGTAGGTCCTCAGGTTACATCGGAGATCTGTTCCAACTGCACAATGTAATGCGATTTTCACTGTAAGTCAGAACCCACCTACATAAGCACCTATGTCACTCACATGGAGCACATACACAGCAGCAATGAAGTGAAACAGTAAAAAAATTTGAAAAGAAAGATAACAATTCCTGACCTTGTGGTAAATAAATAATAAAAAACAAAAAGCACATATGTACATACATTGAATGGCAGAACTTTTTTTTTATAAATGGGAGATGGCAACGTAACCACGAAACGATATACGTCGAGTCCAACGTAACCCGAGGGCTGTCTATATAGATTATGCTTTGATTGGTTGAACCGACAACAGGACGACCATACACTTAGCATATTAGGCTTTTATTATATAGGATTACTATTGTGTTTATTTCCTAGAATTTTGTTGACACCAGTTATAATGATCAGTTTAATATTATGAATAATTTTGAATGGAGATAGCTTAAAACCAAATTAAGTATAGTTCAGTCTAACTAATACAACTATTTTTAGTTCAGCAACTGATCTGAAATTTTAATATACATCATCCATCCAGCAAGATGTCTTTCATTCATTTTTCTTCACATAATGAGCTTTTATTGCTAAACATTTTTCTTCACATAATGAGGTTTTATTGCTAAACATTGCCTGGCTCAGCCAAATCAATCATGAAAATGACTTTCCACATTGAACCCTTAATATTACAATGTGCATGAACAATCCGGCAACATTAAATACTTTGTGAGCATCTGAAAAGGTCCAGGCAGGGGCTTCTGAAAGGTTCCTCCTCTTAATACTAAAAGGCAGGTACGTACTTCTATTATCTGTGCTCCATAAATGAGAACCCTGGGTTCAGATTCAGTAACTTGCCCAGGTCACAGCTGGTAAGTGGCAGAGCTGCGATTTGATCCGCAGCAACTTGTCTCTGAGAGCTGTCTTTTTTTTTTTTTTTTTTCATTCAGAGGCTTAAAATACAGTTAGGAATCTGAGATACACACATGTGATAAATTTAGTCTTTCTAAATAAGTCTAAAAGAGGGGTGTGGGCAATGCAATGGGAGTTGAGCAAAGTAAAGGGAGTGTGGTGCAGATGTTTGTATTTCTGATTCTGCATGGAAGCTGGCACTCCTGTGGAAGGCTTGTCTCCGGGCACCAAGGCATTCACCTGAGCCCCTGCTGCCCACCTGGGAAACAGCAATTAAGAAGCTGCATTGTGCCGAAACCGGTTTGGCTCAGTGGATAGAGCGTCGGTCTGCGGACTGAAAGGTCCCAGGTTCGATTCCGGTCAAGGGCATGTACATTGGTTGCGGGCACATCCCCGGTGGGGGGTGTGCAGGAGGCAGCTGGTCGATGTATCTCTCTCATCGATGTTTCTGGCTCTCTATCCCTCTCCCTTTCTCTCTGTGAAAAATCAATAAAATATATTTAAAAAAAAAAAAAAAGAAGCTGCATTGTTTCTCAAGTCCACCAGTCACCAAGTGCTGACATCGAATCAAGCGATTGCATCACACTGTGTTTGGACAAAGGATTATGTTTAAATGAAAAGAGAGGTCAGCCAGAAGCCTGGAAAATGAGGAGTTAGGCCCTGACTGGTTTGGCTCAGCGGATAGAGCGTCAGCCTGTGGACTGAAGGGTCCCAGGTTCGATTCTGGTCAAGGGCATGTACCTTGGTTGCGGGCACATCCCCAGTGGGAGGAGTGCATGAGGTGGCTGATCGATGTTTCTAACTATCCCTCTCCCTTCCTCTCTGTAAACAATCAATAAAATATATTTAAAAAAAAGAAAAAGAAAATGAGGAGTTAGAATTAAATGTCAACAGTGTTTGGAGGAAGATGCTAAAGCTGGTGGACTCCAATCTTTTGGTCACTTGACTTTGAGGTTATGTTTTGTTCTGTCCTGAGCCAGGAATATTTTAGCCAGCCCATGGGGAATAACCATGGGGGTCTTCTCCATCACTCAATATGTGCTTGTGAGTCTGCACAGGCCTGGACATAATGGATTAAAGTGGGCAGCAATGTGGTGTGTCAGGAAGGCTGTTTGAGTTGTGTTCATCCTTGCTTTGCCACTTAGCAGGTGTCTTGAAATTATCCCTCCTTGGATTTTCACCCCTCTTGTGTAATTTAAGGGGGTTGAATTATTTGAGTTCTAAATTGCCACACCAGGGCAAGGCAGGTGTGGGGTACAGAGAATAGTGGGGTTAAGGTGAATGCCCTAATCTGAAAGCATTAAAAAATTTAAAAACACTGCTGGCCAAGAAAATGGTTTGCAGTTCTGATTTTGTTCAAGGGCCACCACTTTGTGTTCTCTGGGGTGGTATTTAATGTTTCATGATTATATGAAACTACAGGCCCGGTGTATGAAAATTCGTGCACTTGGGAGGGGGCGGTCCCTCAGCCTGGCCTGCGCCCTCCTGCAGTCCCGGAGCCCTTGGAGAATGTCCACCTGCCAGCTTAGACCCGATCCCCAGGGGACATCCCTCTGGCAGCTCGGGAGCCCTTGGAGGATGTCCGATTAACAGCTTAGGCCCGCTCAGCCTAAGCCACAGTTGGACATCCTTAGTGCTGCCGCAGAGGCGGAAGAGGCTCCTGCCACCACCACTGCACTCGCAGCCATCAGCCCGGCTTGTGGCTGAGCGGAGCTCCCCCGTGGGAGTGCACTGACCACCTCTTGCGTTGAGTGTCTGCTCCCTGGTGGAGCGACCAGTCGTTCCTCCATTAGGGTCAATTTGCATATTACTCTTTTATGATATAGGACTAGAGGCCTGGTGCACGAAATTTGTGCATGGGGGAGGTTCCTCAACCCAGCCTGCACCCTCTCGTAATCCAGGACCCCTCGGGTAGGGTCCCTAGGCCTGGCCGGCGATCAGGGCCTATGTCAGGGCTTTCCTTCCCCCAGCTGACGGCAGCTGGCCCTGCCCCCGCTGCTGCCACTGCTTGCCATCTGTGCGGCGCTGCCCCCCCCCCCATCCCTCCACAGGTTGCCTCCCTCTGTGGGTGACAGGCATAGGGTGCGATTGCTTGGCTGGCCTGGGCCTCCCTCTGCAGGGAAATTGTTGGCCAGCCCCGCACACCCACCACAGTGGCTGGTGGCCTAGGCCTCCCTCTGTGGGGCGATCGATCGCGGGGCCCCTAGATGGATCGCCCCATAGAGGGGGGCCCCGCCCACCTGCCACAGCGCCACCAGCCAGGTGGCTTGGGCCTCCCTCTGTGGCCTGGGCCTTCCTCTTTGGGGCGATTGATTGCGGAGCCCCCCCATCGATTGCCCCGCAGAGGATGGCCTGGGCCTCCCTCTATGGGGCGATCGTGGGGCGATGGCGGGGCCCCCGACCAATCGCATCGCACCCACCTTGGCTGGCCTGGTGCCAGTGCTTGTCACAGAGTGGTCGTCTGGACGTTCAGTCGATTTGCATATTACACTTTCATTATTATAGATGATTTTTCCATAGATGCTATAAAAGAGCTCAAACCTTGGTTGCAATTATTCTATGCCAGCATCCGAGTGGTCCCTGCCCTCATCCCTCCCTTTTTTAGTGCCGTGTTAATAATCTAACTCCCAATGCTCTAATCAGCAACAGAACACTTTGCTGCTTTACTTTTTTTTATTCACTGTGGTCCAAGTACGTTGAGGCCTTGGAAGTATTCACTGATAATTCTTTTCCCTGAAATCCTTTTAGTGGCCCCTTCACTAGACTCAGACATGGAGAAAAAAAGACCCAATGAATTCCAAGCCGACAGAATCGGGGAGGATCTCTGAGATGGGCGAGGCAAGCTGGTTAGATCAGAGCAGCACTTCCAAGCCTCAGCTCCAGGAGCTTAAGTCTAGGTTTGGGGCGAGTCCATCGTAGGGATGAGGAGATAGTGCAGGATTGGGTATGACATAAGTAACCTTCAAGATTGAAAACTAGTAACTTGAAACAAATCTAGGCAGCAACCAGTTGGAGGACAGGAATCCTGGGAGGATGGATACCAGTCACAAATGGAACAAACGGGCTTGCTGTGTTTGTGTTAAGAGGAATTTGGGGTTGAGTTATTAAAAGCTACAAAGAAACAGCAATTGGGGAAAAGGGGGGAGTGGGTGGGATTATTAACTCCTGGAATATCAAGATGTTATTTTTAAAAGTAAATATCATGATAGTAAACTGTGAATTTACTCATTTAGTTATAATAATTTAAACACCAACAGTGATTTAAGAAAAATAGTTAACAACTCTGCATATTGGGATGGGGAAGGGTGTAAGAATAAATCTGCCACTCTGTGTAAGATAATGTCTAAAATTAGAAGTTATGAAATAACAGTATACGCATGTAATTTTAAAGTGTGGGAATAAATGCTAGAGTATTCTCAGCCGAAAGTGGCTGCCACTGGGGCAGCATGAAAAGGAGCTGCTGTTTTTCATTATAAATCTCATGTTACTACCATTAGATTTTCAAAAAATTATGTTTACTACTTTGATAAAAGTCAAATTTAAATTGAAAATTAACAGAAAGAAAACCGTCTAAAAGTATATATAGTGATCTTTGCATGTTAACATTTTTTGCATTACTGCATAACATGTACTTTTCTTGGAGACCATCTAAATTGATAGAGAAAAATCTAAATTAAATCAAGGAGTATTTAATATCACAAAATATCTTCAAGCACCCTTAAAATTGTGATTAAAAATAATTTACTTCCCTGGCCAGTTTGGAGGAAGGTGCAAGGATGCAATTTCCTACCTTTAAGAAAACATGAAGGTTGTACACATTGCTTCCACTTGCATCTTGGCCAGAACTGAGTTACGTATCCACACCGAGAGAGCTTGGGAAATAAAGTCCTTTAGCTATCCTCTCTACCCCGTAGGGGCAGTTGACCAAAGCTCATTTTGGGAATGGTAAGGGATTTTAAAAAAAAATACATTTTTATTGATTTCAGAGAGGAAAGGAGAGGGAGAGGAAAATAGAAACATCAGTGATAGAGGGTCATTGATTGGCTGCCTCTTGCACACCCCACACTGGAGATCGGGCACATGCCCTGACCGGGAATCGAACCATACCTTCTGGTTCGTAGGATGACGCTGGACGATGGCAAGGGATTTTTAATTTGGTGCTTGTAAATGCTTTGGATGATGATGTTTCCTCTTCTAACCACTGTCTTTGCAGCCCCACCTGGTATACTTCCCCTCAAGGCATCCTCTGGCTTCTGTTCTTCTCTTTTCCTTATAATTAACTTCTTCGGACTTGACTCCACTCTGTGATCACTGTTTCTATGGAATCCAACTAATCTAAAAACTCAGGACCTTGTCTGTCTCGCCCACAGTTCTGAGCACAGCAGACATGAAGTCCCTTCTCAGGAAACAGTTGTACACAGTGCAATCCCTGTGGACCTGGATTATTGACACTGATACCCCCCAACATACATAAGTTTCCCTCTGTCAGAGGGGAGGGGTGTTGGGGGCTGTGTGAGAAGGGAAGGGATTAAGAAAACAACTCAGACACAGACAACAGTATGGTAATTATCAGAAGGAAAGGGGGTGGGGGAAATGGAGGAGAGTACAGGGGGGATAAAGGGTGATGGAAGGACAATTGACTTTGGGTGGTGAACACACTACAATATACAGATGATGGATTGTAGAATTGTGCACCTGAAACCTATATAATTAACTAATGTCACCCCAATAAATTCAATTTAAAAATTGGTAATACATTTTTATGTATTCGGAAATTATTTCTCCCCTTTTCCTGGGATCGATTAACTTAGCTGGAAATAAGGAACCTGATCTGATTTTTTTGAGCACCAGATCTACGTGGTAATTACTGAGCTTCACCTTGCTTGTAGACTTTCAGAAGGACCATTATACTTATTAAGATGATCCCCTTCTCTCATCCCTCCTCCCACCAGGTTTTCCCTTGGTCTGAGAACGAGTGGTCGGCAAACTGCGGCTCTCGAGCCACATACGGCTCTCGAGCCACATGCGGCTCACGAGCCTCGGTTTGCCGCTCTGTTGACTAATGAGTTTGCCGACCGCTGGGCTAGAAAATAAAGGAACTAGAAGAAAGAGCAGTTTCTTTTGTCTAGAAATTGTGCCATAGTTCTAAAGGGCAGCGCTGTAAATACTGTAGTCCCTTTGGGGAAGAAATTGTGCTTCAAGGACACCTCGCTGCAGAGCAAACTCTGGGGGAAGTTCAGGACTTACATGTCATTGGCCAAATTCCTCCCTTCCCAGAATCCTGCTGACAATCTCAGGGTTACCTCACAGGGTTTTTTGAGGCCATTTCTGCTTTCTTCTGACTTCTCAGTAGATATTTGTGGCTCTCTTAATGACATTATCTCTCAGACCGCTTGGAATCAATCCATGTCTGTCTCTTGGTTCCTCCTTATCTGAGACAGACTCCTGTTTGTCCTCAGCTGGTCTTACTTGTTTCAAAGGCAGCCCTTCCTCCGTGTGTCTCGGGAGTTAGTGAGCAATTCCATCTACATGGCTAGGGACACTTGGTGAGCTGGTGGAGGCATCACAATGACAGAGCTAGTCCCACGGTGACTCCTGCTCAGATTCTATGGTCACCAGAGGTCCCAGCTGACGGCTCAAAAGAGGGCACCGTCCCTTGGGAGCCCTGCTGACGGAGCCTCTTCCGGCTTTAAGACGTCCTCTTGTGGGCTAGCAGCCCTACAGCCGTGTTAGGAATGGCCCAACTTCCTTGGCTTGAAGCGGAGTTGCTTTCATTCCACATGTAGATTTTACCCTCTCAGGTTCCTTTTCTGGGGCCTCCAAATCTACCATCCTGGCCCCATAGTCTTCCCAGGCAGCCTACGGACCAAATTTCTGAAACATCCTGACCACTTTGAATGGTCTGATGTCGGTTCTTTCTCATTCACAAGCAATTTAATCTTGCAATTAAGCCCAGGCCCAGCGACTTCCTGATCTTCACTCTGCGTGGCCTCCTGTCGTGGCCTCAGTCCTTCCCTGCCTGCCTCTGGCCAGGCCCCACTTTCATTACTTTAGCGCCAGCTCCAACACTGGCTGGGGCTCAAGCCCAAGAGGGCTTCGTTTCTTGCAGCTGTGACAGTCCTTGGATGATCAGAGCTGGGGGGGGTCTTCAGACGACACCATCACATTCAAATACTTGACCAGATATGAGGAAACCGAGGTCGCACCGGTGGTCGGAGGTGGAATTGCCAAGAATGAAGATGGGAAGCACCTGTGTGCCACATCCCTCTGTGTCGGGGCAGGCTGTACTGGATGACCTCCACTAAGCCGTCCCCAAATTCTAATCTGTGTTGACAGTGAGGTGATAGCTGATATTTTGTCTGTTCACCATCCCCTCCCAACATTTCTTGGTGAAGCCTCTCAATGCAGATCTGAAGGGGCTGCCAGTCACTGGGCCTGCTGTCCTGGCCACAGAGATGGGCCAGTGAACCAAGCTGTGCCGCCAGGTTATAGGCCAGTGATGGGCAACCTTTTGAGCTTGGTGTGTCAAACTTCGCCAAAAGACTGAGCATAACTCGGGTTGTGTGTCACTTTGAGGAAAAAACATTATTTCGCGATATTTATAGTTTAAATAACATAACTGTATAATTGTTATGTATAATTGTATTTAATAAACCTCAGCGGCCGCGTGTCATCAGAAATGGCTACGCGTGTCAGTGCTGACACGCGCGTCATAGGTTCGCCATCACTGTTACAGGCTCTCCTTCCTCCAAGATGGTGAAATTGGGGTGTGGCTTGCCTGGAGCTGTCTGTGGGCATGCCTCTCACCTCCCTTCCCCTTCCCCTACCCCACCCAGCCACCCCAGGGAGCCCATCAGCAGTGGGGAAACAAATTGAGTGGGCCCACAGAGGGGAGAGCTATTAGGGGTGGGTGGGGGAAAGGTGCAAAAGTGAGCTGGCCACGGTAATTGGAGTCCTTGGGGTTTCTGAGTCACTAAGCCCACCAATTTCCTTTTGGCTTTTGTTGCTTGTGTCCAAAGGGTCCCTGGGTGACTCATGTACTAAGTGAGCCAGAATGAAAAGCCATGACCACCAACTCCTAATGGGCCTCAAAAGAGGCTCCGAGACTCATGCTTCTGTGAATTACTCAGATTCCAGATGCACCACGTACATCCACTGATGTGAGGGTTTTTTTTTTTATTATTGATTTTTTACAGAGAGGGATAGAGAGTTAGAAACACCGATGAGAGAGAAACATCGACTCAGCTGCCTCCTGCACACACCCCACTGGGGATGTGCCCACAACCAAGGTACATGCCCTTGACCGGAATCGAACCTGGGACCCTTGAGTCTGCAGGCCGACGCTCTATCCACTGAGCCAAACCATTTAGGGCTGATGTGAGTGGTTTTGCAGCATCGTGCAAACCATAAATATGGCATCCCATACATGCATTTGATCAAGTGGGGTCATGTCAGTAACATGTGACTGGACTTCTAGATTGTTACTTTTAAGAGAAAAATAACCATTTCTACACTGTTCTCTCTGTACAGCATCCAGCACATGGCCACACGGGACACTCAAGTAGAATGGAACACAGTCATGCACGGTCTCTGCTCTGCTCTGGACCTCAGGCACCTACCTTCATTTTCCACATCTGTAAAGTGAGGATAGTAACAAATCTATTTAATTTACTTGTCTATTTGCTAATTATTTTGCTTTCAGGTGAGAGAAAGCCAACCCATATTAACTTACACAAAACGAGCTGTCTGGGGTAGGCGCTGCTGATCTCAGGCAGTGGCCTTGCCTTCCCTCTCTCCTCCCGGCCTCGGTGGTGTCTGCCTTGTCCTTGGGTTCCTTTATGTGAGGGGGGTCATGGCCACCAACAGACAGCAACGGGGTCAAATCCCTCCAACTCTCAGTCCAGACGGAAGAGGGCCTCTCTCTTCAGGGTCCACGTTTAAAGTCCCAGGAAGGATTCCAATCACCTTGAAAGGGCAGCCCTGCCAGAACCATGCCAAACAGGGGTGGAGAGGTTCCCCAGGGGTGATGGGGAGGACCGTGCTCCAAAGAAGTGAAGAAGGGGTGCTGGACTGAGGAAATCAGCCCATAGCCACACGTTTCCTTTTTTATATGTATATATTTTTATTGATTTCAGAGAAGGGAGAGGGAGAGAGAGATAGAAACATCAATGATGAGAGAGAATCGTTGATCAGCTGCCTTCTGCACGCCCCACACTGGGGATCCAGCCTACAACCTGGGCATGTGCCCTGACTGGGAATACGAACCGTGACCTCCTGGTTCATAGATCAACACTCAACCACTGAGCCACGCCAGCTGAGCTCCACACACTTCTTTCTAGGAGACTTGAGAGGTTAGAACAGATGCTGCGTGGGAGAAACTGAGTAGTGTCTGGTTCCTAGCAAGTGTCAGCTGCTGCTATCATGGTGGTGGTGGTGGTGGTGGTGATGGGGGACGGGGAGGAGGAAGAGGCAAAGTAGAAGGAACAGGAGCAGGGATGTGGTATATCTGCCCCTTGCATGAGGGCAGCCAGCTAGTGGCTGAGTGGCTACACTCCAGCCTTCCCTCCACCATATGCCCTGCCCCAGGCTTTGTGCGCTCAGAGGGCACCTGGTTCTGACTCCCACAGAGGCCTGTATGAGCCAGCAATGGCCTGAGGAATAAGAGTATCTCTTTGTGCTGAACTCACAAAAGCCAGCACTGAGAAAATGACTCGAGTCACGTAAAGGCTGAACTGGAGCATGAGTGTGTCGTGAAACGAGAAAGCATTTTGGGAAATCATTCTAGGAGCCAGAATCATTGAGCCCGGGGTGTTAGTGAAGGGCGTGGGCCTTAGCTTGGGGACCCAGGGAGGCCCTGGACCCAGGGGAACTACTGCGTGTGGACAGCAAAGGGGAAGGGAACAAGAATCAAGGAGCAGCCTGGTTTGCGCCATTACTTCTGCACATAATCTCATTTAATCCCCACACAAACCTGTAATCTATTCAGACACAGAAATGGAGGCTCAGAAAAGGGAAGTCGCTTGCTTGGGGTCACTGAGCTACTGAGTGATAGAGGGACCGGCTTCCCACCATGCCTTGTGCCTCCTGTGCTCCCAGAGAGCATGCTGACGTGGTAAGGTGGGCAATTTCCCCACTTACCTGCGGATTAGACTCAGAGAGCGGAGGGGCCTGCCTGAACACACGAACACATGGCTGGTAAGTGGCAGAGCTGTGTCTTCTGTCTCTAAATCCACAAACGAGCAACTCGACCAGCAGCATCTGCGGCATTTTCTTGGCAGCGTCCTACAGGAATCTTGCAGTCAGATCCCTCCTGCAGGGGTGACTCGTGGCCTGCAGAGACGATGCAGTGTTCCATTCATCATGTTGGCAGGTACTTGCTTTTCTGTGGCAACAACATTTCTCTTTCATCTGCTGAGAAATGCAACTCCATGCTGTTTATGAGGCACTTTTCGTAGGGAGATATTTTCCCCCTAAATCTTACTGGGGTTGACTTAAGTGTGAGCAGGACTCAGGGGGTGGGGAGAGGAATTTAAGGGGCTGCTGACACTGCAAAACTCTCCCTTTACTGACTCACCTGCACCCTGTTGTGTGGGGAATCTCTGGCCTGAGGCAGCTGTCTTTAATGTATCCATCATCTCCTCATTTAGCTCATTTTGTTGGCTTCGAAATCCCTCATGGACGGTCCAATTAAAATCTTGGAAGGAATCTGGGCTCTGAACACAGTCCTCAGTGGAGCAACTAATTGCTGAACACAGTAAAATAAAAGGGGAGACAAAGCCATGGCCCAGGTTAGGATAATTAGAATCTGAGGCTTCATCCTTGTGTAAAACGGGGGTAAATGTCCTATGGTCTCCATTAGAGAAGGAGAAATGTTTTATCAAATAAAATGTAATCCTGGTAATTTTCTTCTATTGGAGTTTGAAGAGAGGCCTGGGAGTGCTTAATCTCCCAACACTTTCTCTGTGCCTCCTTTATACTTTTCACTTTCTGCCAAGTTATTTATATCCTGGTCCTAACGTTTAATTTTTCCTTCTAAGATCGTATGTTTCTATGATCTGTGTCTCTGGACAACTTGCAGAAGCTTTTACATGGAAGGTGCTCAATGAATGATGTAATATAAATGCAGGGATGGATGGATGGATGGATGGATGGATGGATGGATGGATGGATGGATAGATGGATGGTTGCATGGATGGATGGTTGAATGGATGGTTGGGTGGGTTGATGGATGGCTCCTGATAGTAATATTGACACAGGAAAAGTAGAACTTGTGGATTGATAAGGGGAGGTAAGAAGGGGAATTGATATTCATTCGAATGCCTGTGCCGGACACTGTGTCTGGCATTTTATAACCATCGTCTCAGTTAATTCTCACACTGATGGAGTAAGGTAGGTCCATTTTCCCATTTCAAGGTGTTGAAACTGATGCTCAGAGAGCTTAAGAAATTTGCTTAATGGGACCCTCATCTAGGTCAGTCTGAATAGAAAAACCCACCATTCAGGCTCAGATATGATGGAGGGTCTGCAGTAGGGGCTGAGGGAAGAGCCGGCCTCCCCAAGATCTGGTCACTCAGGTGTCAGCCTCAGAAGCCTGTTCCCCTCCTTGGTGTGAGAGGAATCTGAGGACAGGTGTGGCCACGTTCTCAACAGACCTGTCCCAGAATGCTGTGTGCTGGGACAGGTGGAGCCCAGGCCAGGGCTGGCTGGCCCTGCCTGTCTTGGCCCTTCTCCCCTTCCAGGCCCCTCAGCCCTGCCCTCCCCACAGGCAGCAGACTGCACCCTTCCACATGCTTCTCCCAGAGTGTAAAAGCTGAGGGCAGGCCTCAGAGGAGGAGGGAGAGGAGGCCTCATTGCGGGACCCGGGCTGCCCAGGAGCACTGTTGGCCAGGCCTGACTTCAAGCTGATGTCACTGAGACAGGGCCGGGAGCCAACGGGCAGAGGGCGTGGGAGCCCGGACTGCGTCCTTGGTGTGACTGCCCAGTGTGACTGTGGTCTGCCCTGCCAGAGCCTTCTGGTTCCAAAGTCTCCCCAGCCTGGCCGTGAGCCTGTCCCTCACAGAGTCCTGTCTCGGCTACGGGGGGCTGATGCTCTGTCAGCGGGCCCAGCGCTGGTGGAACAAGCGGCCGTGACTGCTCTGTCCCCTTTGAGGCTGGGCCTGTGAGCCTTTGACAAACCACAAAGCTGCTTACCTTTGTGCCCACCCCACCCCTCCCCACTAGCCCCCTTTCCCGTCCTCTTGAGGTACCAGCGAGGCCTACTATTTCTGCCTGTAGCTTTGTCATAAACAGCCCTCTGCAGGGCTCTGTTATCAGTCATTTATTTGCTTGGCCATGTAAGTGGAAACCACAATATCTCCTTTCTCCCTGGTTGTTTACACCTCCAGTCACATTATGGAGAGAAATGTTTCTGTCAGTAAAATCATAGTAATCCGCCTCATTTTTCTTCATATGGCCTTTAAAAGTAGACATTATTATTTCACACATGTCATCTTTTGGGCATGGATTATTATAACCCAGTGGGGTTTTTTTGGAGGGGAGGGGGATTTGGTTTTTATTTTAGAGAGAGAGGAAAGAAGAGGGGGAGAGAGAGAGACAGACATCGATAGGGAGATCAGTTGCCTCCCGTATGGCCCCCAACTGGGGATCCAACTCATAACCTAGGTATGTGCCCTGACTGGGAATCGAACTGTGACCTTTTAGTGCATAGGATGATGGTCCAACCAACTGAGCCACAGCAGCCAGGGCTATATAACCCTGTTTTACTTGTGTCCTTGTGGGGGCTCATTTGCTTACCTGGCGACTCTGGCAGGCCCAGGCAGGACTGGCATACGTGTGTGTACAGGGACCCTCAGGGGTCCTTGTGGCCTTCTACTGGGTGCGAGGTGCCTGGTACACATCCCCAAGATGGAGGAAAGAGATCGCCCCTCCCGTCCAGCAGGGATTGACAAAGGCAGAGAGGAAAGTCCCTGTGAGGCTGCAAAGACTGAAGGCTCTTGCACTGGACCTTGGAATTCTGTGGGGAGAGGTACTTTTGGGTATGACACTGTGTAGAGCCAGTGGGCAGAGGATTTAGGAGCCAGGTGGACTAAGGTTACCTGGGGTTAGACCTTGAAGGCCTTGAAGTGAGCAATGGAGATGAAATGTTAGGAGAGAGGTAACCCACAAACCCAAGAGTGTAGCATCCCTTTGGGGGTAGGGGTCAGGGCCATGTTCTCCTGGCTCTGACTGGTGTGGTGGGAAAAGCAGAGGCTCTTTGCCAGGGGTGCCAGCTGATCTGCTTCTAGTTCAGCTTTTCCCACATTCAACCAGGAGGCTGGGCGCGTCGCTTCTCTTCTCTGCCCAGGCTCCTCCTCTGTGACACAGGAGGGTCAGACTAAACCAGGGCTGAGGGTGGCCTGTGCCAGCATCTCCCTTTCGGGAGAGAGTGGCCGACCCAGGCTGGAATCTGGCCTTGTCCACCGGCTGCTTTCCTGTGTGGCTCTAAGCAGCGTACCCAAGCAGGGAATGAAAGGCCAGTGATGCTTGGCTTGCTCCTCCCGTGGCCAGATGGCTTGGAGGGGGTGGGGGGTGTTGTTTGCTCACATGAGGCTGCGGGGGGGGGGGGCGGGGGGGCGGGGGGGGAGTTGATGCCTTCAGGGAAAGAGGTGAGGGGGACTGCCACATCCAGACAAGGATGCACCCTAAGACGTCTCTGGACCCCAAAGCTTGGTTCTGCCTCCAGTGCTTTTGCAACATTCTTGTTGACTTGTTTAGGATGAATAAAATGGCCAAAATAATAATTTCTCCCTTTTTATTACTTTGATTTTTAACCAGTGGAAATGGAAACCCCTTATTAGGGAGGGTGGGGTGAGGATAGGCGAGCTGAGAAGGGCAAACACTCCAAGGTTCTGAAATAGAGATGCTCTCTCTCAGGCTCTCGGCCAGTAGAAATCTCCCTCCCGCCCTCTTGCTCTGGATGCTCCAAAGAGAAGCAAGGAAGTTGGAACATGAAGGAGGCAGACAGACTGAGAGACTCATGCGAATGTTGGGTATTTGGTCAGTAATATTAGAAGCTGGGGGTGGGGGGCAGAGGCCTTGTCACATAAATATGAAGTCAACAAATATTAAGCATTTGTTAGAAATTTATCAGGGGATGACTAGAAATTTGTTTTTTAAGGGAAGAGCTTACATTCAGCTTCAGTTCCCTGAAGCCAGAAGTCAGCAAGATTGATCCACGATGCCCTCAAATGGCCTCTTCCGTGGCCTTTATCTGAGTAGTGTGGTTCCCTTCCCCCTTTGCCAGGAGCCAAGGCTCTTCCCTCCCGCTCCATCAGAAACTGGTCTCAGGGGAGGCTCCCCTGTCAGTCATTTACACTTTAGTGTGAATAGGTCACTGTACTCTCTCCCGGGGATGTCTGCATTCCACGACTGGACTTGCCCATGAACGGGGCTATTGCTGTAAAAGGCATTTCAGACCTCAAGGAGCAAGGAAGGAGTTTTTTTGGGGTGGGGGTGGGGGTGGGGTAAAGAAACAGTGTTGGCCCTAATTTTTTCAGTTTCAAGGTAACCTAACTCACCCCTTAGGCAAAGGTGGAAATTACTGGCTCACACCGGTAGGAAGAAAGCTGAGGAGGCTCCCAGATGTGGAGGGAGAACTGCAGGTGCCAGGCCTCCGTGGCCACAGCTGGGCTCAGGCTGGCAGCTAGGCCTGCCTCTGCTCCCCTTTGCACAGTGGCCCCCCCCCTGTCTTCCTACAGGCAGACGCCCCACATGGCAGACGAGAACTGTGACCTGGGTATGGAAAGATGGACTTGACGAACCTGATCCGGAGCAATTTTAGGTGGAGGAGCAGAGAGGATGGGGTGTGGGTTAAAGGTTATAAACTCTGGTGTTAATTGCCTGAGCACTTGAAATGTGGTTAGTGCAACTGAAGAGCTAAATTTTACATTTAATTTAAATTCACTTAAAATGAAATAGCACTGTGTGTGGTCAGTGGCTGCTGCCTTGAATAGCATAGCTGTAGAGACTGGACTTTATTTGCTTTAGAGCAGTGGTCGGCAAACTCATTAGTCAACAGAGCCAAATATCAACAGTACGACGATTGAAATTTCTTTGGAGAGCCAAATTTTTTAAACTTAAACTTCTTCTAACGCCACTTCTTCAACATAGACTCGCCCAGGCCGTGGTATTTTGTGGAAGAGCCACAGTCAAGGGGCCAAAGAGCTGCATGTGGCTCGCAAGCCGCGGCTTGCCGACCACTGCTTTAGAGGAAGCGGAGACCAAGGACAGTAGAGACCTGCAGCTCACAAGGCCTCGCGCAGGGTTGGGTATGTGTGTTGAAGCCACAGCTTTCCGCAGGAAGCTGGCCAGTCCTCAGCGGGACACGTGTCCTTCCCTCCTGCATCCAGATGGCGGGCCTGCTCAGCTCAGTGTGTGGAGAAGGAACTGGCACAAACTGTGCACGTTGGGTCAGGCGCTTGGCAGATATTTGCTAAAGGTGGTTCTTCATAGGAACCCGTGGAACACTATTATTTCTCCTCCCCTCCCTCCTGAGCCTCGGAGTGAGAGTCAAGAGGCCAGCTCGTCCCACCTGCCCCCCTGTTTTGCTGACATGGGGAGGAGCCTTGGTGAGGGGAAGAGATCTGCTCAAAGTCCCAGAAGTGAGCAGAGCACTGGTTGCCTACGGTTAAGCCTTTAGAGATTCTACCAGCCCCTCCTGTGAGCATTTCCCTCAGAATGGAGTAGGCAGGGCCAGGAGTGTGATGTCTTTGCCCAGACGCCAATTCTTACAGTCACGGGAGCACTGTGCGGACTCCAGGCCTGTGGTTCTACACACGGTTCCCGTCCCTGTCTCATGTCCACTCCTTCTGCCTGACACTTCCTGGCCCACCAGCAGGCTCACTGGGGCGCCCTCTGGGCTCAGCTTGGACAGCTGTCTCTGAGAGCCTTCCCTGACCACCCTGACCGGCCTGCCCGTCCCTGGGTGCGCCAGCAGCCCAGACGGCCCTGTGACCTCCTGCCATACTCGGTGCCCTGTCGGCCTCTCATGAGTCTGCAGTTCAGGGACAGTGAGTCTTTCTCACCCTGTCTCTCCAGCCTCTAGCACGGGGTGCCTGGCCCCCAGTTAGACAAACACTTAATCTCTCTGACCGAGGACCAAATGGGAGAAAAGTACCAAATTCCTAGGATTGATAAGGGGTAGTGAGATGAATATGCAAATCTCTTGACTGGGCCTGACTGGGTAAACGGAAGTTCTCTTTTCCTATCTTCTCATTAGGAAAAGATATTTTCACAGAAAGCTAACTGACCGTGGAAGGGAGTGGGCTGGTGGTCCATCCAGGGATGCTGGCTGGGGGTCTAAACTGCCAGAGGAACCACAAATCACGGGCCTTAGGTCTTGGAAGGCAGGTAAGCACCACTCCCTGCAGCCGGAACACCTGCCTGAGCTGATTACACAGCTGGGGCAGGAGTCCCGAAGGGAGAGGAGGGCTGTTGGGTGACCTGAGCCCAGACCCCCCTGCTGCCTGCCACAGCTGGCTGGAAGCAGGACCTCAGCTGGAAGCAGGGAAATGGGGAGGTTTCTTTCCAGAAGGACTGTAGGCCCATGTTTTACAAACGGCTGGGGGTGATTCATAGGAAGGTCATGAAATCAGTTAAGTACCTTTGACCAGCATTAAAAAGACCAAAAGACCAGCGTGGACGTTACTGCAGTTGAATGAAATGTTTTGGGTTGCAGGAGGCTAGGGAGTGATTTTGCAGATCGAGGTGGGTAGTAGGGTCAGGACTTGCGTGACCTGCCAATTACTTCTCATCTCCAAGACAACCTGAAGGAAAAGGATGATGGCCTGGGAGGGGGCTGTGGAGGGGAGGGAGAGAGCCTCGGAGGAGCGTGCACTATTTGGCACTACTCTGATGGTGCTGAAGGGGGTGCCAATAAGGACAGGTTTGCAAAGGCATTGTGGGCAGCCTTCTTCCCAGCCGGCCCTGCAGAAAGGCTCCCCTGCAGAGGTGACAGGGACTGCCTGGTCCCTTATTGGTATGAAATTCCTCTAACCATGGTGGCACTGCATTTATGGAGCAGTTTATAGTTTTCAGACTTCCCAGCCTCTCATTTACTTTTGATCAGACTCCTGGGAGGTGAGGGACACTGCGGGTCTGAGCAAGCACAGTGACGGCCCGGCGCAGGACTAGAAATCAGACGCCGAACGTCAACAGGAGAGCTCTTTCCACACCACAGGGTGAGTGCTCTGTGTTCAAGTGCAGGTTCAAGACCTCGGGTGACCATTAGAATCACCTTGGCAGCTTCCCCCAAATTCCAGTGCCTGCCTGTGCTCCTCCTCATGCCATTGAAATCGGAATCTCGGGGGTCGGGGGTGGGGGAGGGAGGAGCCGGGGCATCAGTATCTTTAAAGCTGCCTTTGGAAAGACCAGTGCACAGCCAGAGCTGGAAGCCAGGGCCACTTCCTCCAACTCCCCCAGCTCGTTTCCTGGGCACCCCTGCCTTCTTTCCGGCCCTGGCTCTCCGATGCTGGCCTTGGCCCATCTGCCCAAGCTGCCCGCAAGGTTCATTGTTGCCCCCACCAGCCCCTCGGGGAGCTGCCACCCAAGCCCAGTCCTCCAGACAGAAGTCCCCGGGGGGCCCAGAGAGGAGGTGTGAGCAGGGAGATGGGAGGCAGGTGGCTCCCACAGACAGAAAGCAAACAGCTCAGGGGGTGGCAGGCTACATTTTATTCACCGTTAATTCAGACACCAAGCCCTCTCTTGGAGTGCTGCTCAGAAAAATAAATGTGTTGTTTAAGAAACCCTGCAGGCCTGCCCCGCATGCTCTACCCACCCCTCCTGAGAGAACATGAAGCATAGAAAATAATTTGTAAAGCCAGGGGGAGCTTCCCTAAGGAGGAGGGGGACGGGGAGAGGCTAGAAGACAGGGGAAGAGGGCCTGGGTCAGGTTAGTGCAGAAATCTCTTGCTTCTCAATGCATAACGAGACCGGCTGGCTGCGCGAGCCTGAAGGTGCGTGCCACGCTGCTCCAGGGGCAAGAGTCCAGGCCCGAGTCCACGAGTCCACGCTGGGTTCAGCAGCTCTCCGGCCCTCCCCACCCCAGGGAATGGAGCGGGCGAGCGCGTTATATAACCACTGCGACAGAGGCCCCAGCAGCCTCTTCCGGACTCAGCAGTGCCTGCCCGAAGCGATCTGTCCGGAGGTGCTTTCCAGACAGTGTGCCTGTGGAATTGTGCTTTTTGTTGGTTAAGAATGTAAGAAGTTACAGTAAGATGAAACCACCTGGCCCACAGCTCTCTGTGGGCTGCCCTCAGCCTCGGTTCCCCAGAACCTCGGGGCTCCTTTGGCCATGAGAACTCAGTCACCCCTCACCCCAAAGCACACAGGAAGAGGGCCCCTGCCAGGAGGCCTGACCGAGGGGTGCAGGAGCCTGGGTGAATTCAGCAGCTATTTGCCAGGGCTTGACTCGGGTTTGGACGCTGGCTTCTGTGTAAAACACAAATTCATGCAACGTGTGCGTGGAACTCCCCCAGGCAGAGAAGAATTTTCCAGGCTCTAGTAGATCTCCGGGGAGTTAAAAATGAGAAATCTTTCTTCTTAAAGTGACACAGACTAGGATGTTTCCTTGGGGAATGGAGCTAGTCGCTCTTTGTAAGGCTGGTGTGTGTGTGTGTGTGTGTGTGTGTGTGTGTGTGTGTGTGTGTGTGTTACTGTGATGTGTGAGGCTCCTGGCAAATGCTCAGCACTGTCAGGCATTGTCCACTGCCCGAGACCTCTGCCTCCTTTACCAGGCCAGGAGGCTCCGGCTTCAGTCAAAGGACATAAGGGCCTGACCTCCTGGCCTTATTAGTAAGCAAGGGCCCCATGGGTGAGTCGTCTGGGGTCAGAAGACCCGGCTATTCGCCAAGACTCTCTGAGTGGCCATAGAGGGTGGCAAGGGCTCCTTAAGAGGTCATGCCATCTTTGCCCCTCAGCCCCAGCATCCCAGCATTGGAGGGGGTGAGTATGGGCCTAAGGTTAGGAAGTGACTCCTGGTGCCTGGGGGAGTTGTAGACTGCAGTGAGCAGACAGCTGTGGGTCAAACAATCCCTTTAGGTGTGGTCTAGGCTCCATTAATCCCCCTGAACTTGGGAGCCTGGCTTTTCCCAGGAAGCATTTCCTGGCATCTGGGGAGCCTTTTGGCCTGAGGTGACGGACCATGATGTACCGAGATGGGGGAGGGACCAGAAGAACATGGGCAAAAAAACACACGTGCCACTGGATCCTGAGCTGCCCCTGTACGTTGGCGGACGGGTGTTCTTCTGGAGGTGGCTTAGAGGGAAGGGTTATTCCCGGCCCCCTCAAACCTACGGTTCCTTCAGAAGCTTGCCCGAGCTGCCCACCGTGGCCTCCTCTCAAAGGCAACGTGTCGGGAAAGAAGTGAAAACAGCGAAGGCAGAGGCATGCGCACCGTAGGGTAGACTTCCGGAAGCACTGCGGACAGAGAAGCCTGCCAAAGGGGCTTCCGAGTTGTTCTTTTCTGGAGGCAGGTCCTGTTCCCTTCGGCGGGGATGGGATCCTGCACAGTCATGTGTGTGGTCACGGGGATCGCCTGGGCACCTCTTCGGCCTGTCTGCCTCAGAGAGCCTGGCCCGCTGGGTCTCCGGCCTCCTGGGCTGTCCCTGGTGCTCACTCCCTCTGGGTTGGCTGCTGTTTGCCAGCTATTCAGACCTCACCATCTAGATGCCTCTATCATGGGGATCTCTACTTCCCCCTCTGGATGGCTCAGATCCCCAACTTGTTTCTCGTTGCCTAGGTGACACGTCTAATTGGGTGCTTTTTAATCTTTCCTTCTTTTAAGGGATGAATCTGACACTTTGTTTCTAGGCCCTGTGAGAGGGCCCTGCCCTAGAGAACGTGTGCCTGTGTGTGCAGTCCCTTCAGTGTGACCACAGCGTCCCTCAGACTCCGGGCGGGGGTGGGGGTGGGGGTGGGGCAGGCTGGGGTGGGGATGCTCAGGAGCTTGCCTGACAGTCACAGTGGGTCCTGGAAGCATGGCTCTCCAGAAGCCTACCCTTCAGGATTTAGCAACACGGACCTCTCTCCTGGCCACGCTGCCTCCTTGGCTTCGTCCCCAGTTTAGGGACTGTGCTTAAAAACCTATTTCAGCCCAAATTAGAAATTATCCAGAGTAGCTGGAGAGTCATTTTTTTTCCTTCTGCCATGAACTAGAAGGGAAAAGGGGAGGCTGACATTCAAGTGTGACTCTTAATAGTGTATGTGCATGGTGTGTGTGTGTGTGTGTGTGTGTGTGTGTTCCAGACACATATGCTTTCCTCCCTGCCAGGGAGGGAGGTTTCACAGCTTTCAATGCCTCTCGGGCAGACGGTGGTGTGAGGCGTCTGGTGCTGTCTAAGACTTCCTGTCAGAAGCTGTATATATGTACATTGCTGGGTCATACCATGTCTGACTAAACTCTGGCATTTGTCCTTGGGCTCATCATCTTTCCAGATGAGGAAAATGAGCTGAAAGTTTTGTTCCTTCATAGTCCAAGACCTCTCCCGCCCTTCCTTTCAATACAGGAGGGGGATCTGGCCCTCCTCCAGGTCAGTGACCCCTGTGTGGCAGAGGGAGCGTGTGGGAGAACCTGTCCCTCAGCTTGAGGATCATCCAGAGCAAAGCTGGAATCCTAAAATTGTTTCCATCTACCTGTTCCCCAGCTCCCTCCCTCCCGGCTTCCTCCACCTCCAGTACCGACTCTGTGGGGGAAACACATTCACTTGATTATCTGTGGGGGCCACATAGGGTTTAGAATGGGATGTGCCCCCAAAACAGGATGGGCTCTGAAGCCCAATTCTCTGACATGTGTAAAATGGCTGCTTTGGGTTCCTGGTGCCCCCAGGGTGCGGCTGGCAGAGCCCTATTCATCAGAGGAGGAGGGTGGGCTGGGGCTGTGCTCTGCGCCCTCAGGCTCTCTCTAAAAGGGAAAAATGTTGAACTGATCAAGAGTTAAGGAGGAAACAGAACCCACACTAACAAAGCAGAGCCTTGTCTGAGAAGACGCACATTCCTGGTTAATGATGAGAAGCGATCTGGTGGGTGGTGCTGGTGAGAGAAAGGAGGGTTTGGGGGGGGGGGGGGTTCAGAGATATGCATGGAGCCTCTGAGATCAGGCAGGTGACGCAGAGCGGGGCTCCTGCCGCCCAGAGCTCCCCTCCGGCAGGCCACCCTGGTTTCCTTCATTACAAGTAGCTGCCCTGGGTACTGTGCTGAGGGAAATACAGGCTGAGAAAGGCCAGCGAAGCCCCTTACCCCTGCCATTTCCAAAGCTCGGAAACGCCACAGTCTCCGCGTTGGTGCTTGTTTCATCTCATTGCGTAATACTACACCGCTTGTGTGTAGCGGCTGTGCTATATATACACATCAGGAGGTAACAGATGGCTCTCCCCACCCCCACCTGTCAAAACTGTGACTATATCACTTCTGACGACCAGAAGGAAGCTGCTAGGCTGGGCCAGGATTCTAAATGCTGCGGAGGTAACTCAGAGCCATGTGAAGTTGCACCATATGTTTTGGGGTTGCCGGCTGCTTATGCCCATGGGGACCGGGTTTAATGCCAGTCTGCACAACCCAGGACTGGCACTCTCCTGGCTGCAGTATGCCTCGCGTGAGGGTCTGGGTGCCACTTTTTCTCTCCCTGGAGGAGAATCTGCTGGGGGGGCCACGGTTCTCCAAGAGGGGACCCACAAGGAAAACAGGTTCCCCCAAAACCTGCCCCTGATAACATCAGGCCTGTCCAAAGAGTATTTCCTTTTTTAAAAAAAAAAAATTTTTTTTTTGGTTTCATTTTATTGGATAAAGATTAAGAAAGCGCCAGCGTCTGAGAGAAGGAAAGCAAGCCACGCCGGGTGGCACGCCAGCCTGGGGGTCCCTGGCGCACGCGGCGCGGCGGCAGGCGGGCGGGCGGGCGGTCTACCTGGAGGCACTGGTCTCGGCCAGGCGGTTGTTCATGATGCCCAGCGCGCCCACGCCGCCCGAGAAGCCGTTCTGGCGCGTGTTGACGCACACGCTGCGCGGGTAGCCGTTGGCCGTCTCGGACAGCTGCTTCTGCAGCAGCGCCAGCGACACCTTGTTGGAGGCGGTGAGGTCGCGCATGGAGATGAGCTCGCCCGACAGGCGGCGGCCCTCGGCGTCGCTGTCGCAGGTCGCGGGGTCGACGCCGAGCGCAGTCAGGCGGCGGCGCAGCCTGGAGCCCGGGGTGATGGCGTTGCGCCGGGCCAGGGGCGCGCCCGGCGCCGGGCAGCAGCGCGCGCAGCAGCGGCAGCTCAGCTTGCGCAGCATCCAGTTGAGCACCTGCTTGATGAGGATGGAGATGACATTGAAGAGCGAGTAGATGCAGCACACGCCGAGCAGGATGAAGAGGAAGTTCCCGAGGCGGTACAGCCCCTGGTTCCGGTAGGCGGCGTGCTGGCTGCTCACCAGGTCCCCGAAGCCGATGGTGCTGAAGGTGACGAAGCAGAAGTAGAGCGAGTCCACGTAGTCCCAGCCCTCCACGCTGGTGTACATGGCCGAGGCGCAGCACGACAGCAGCACGGCGAACAGGCCCAGAATCAGCAGCACGTGGTACACCGACGGCTTCCAGCCCGCCAGGCAGTCGGCCTCCGAGAGCGCAGAGCCGCGGCCGAAGGTGGCGGGCAGCAAGCCGCTGCGGCGCAGCTGGTGCTCCCGGCAGGCGCGCATGATGAAGGCCAGCAGCGAGATGATGCGCTCCAGGAAGAGGTTGAAGAACAGGATGGTCCCAGCGCAGCCGAACAGCCCGTAGGCGATGAGGAAGGCCTTCCCACCCACAGTGGCGGGGGTGGTCATGCCGAAACCTGTGGAGACAGGGCAAGGGTCAGGGAGGTCCTGGCTGGGCCGGAGGCCCCTGCGGGGTGGGCGCTATGTGTGCGCAGGTGATGACATGGCTCCTGTCTGGAGTGGTATCATCACTCAAGTGGAGGGGAATCCGTGTTTAGACATGTCTCTCCCTTAGAGGCACTAGACATTGTTTCTGATCTTGGCAGCCCATAAACTGTTGGAGGAGACATGGCCCCTCCTGTTGGGGATCTATAAACCAAAATGGGCGAGGCAAGATGGTCACCAGGAAGGACCCATCAGGACACAACAGAAACCACTGCACAGGTGCAAACCACTGAGATGCCGCAAAGCAAGTGTCACCGGCTCTTCCACCCCATCCAGTCGGTTTTTTTAATGTAACAGTGGCACACCTGGGCCTTGTTAGGGATAGAGTTCCATAAAGGCTTCATTTTATAAGGGATTTCTGGGGACCAGGTAGAGTGTGTTCAGTCCAGGTAGCTATATCTGATGGTCTCTGAAAAGGGGTTTATGAAACTGTGAACGAAAGAAGCCACCTGCTAACCTGACAAACTCAGGGGAGGCCTGTGTGGCAGTCTTGAAAACTCAGAGACCTAAAATAACCACAAAAGATGGTCTGAAAATTAAATATTTAGCTACAAACAGGTTATAGTGGACAGTCATGTCCTAGGCCGATATTTTCCCTGACAACGATCAACTTAGATCTTTCCTGAGCCCATTTGCCTTTTTGCCTCTAAGATAACATATCTGTGAGATGTCTGGGTAGCTTGTAACTTCCTTCTTTTGCTGGAGCCCCTGGGGCACAACCAAATGTAGTGGGCGCCAGGACAGATGCCTCAAATTCCTTCATTATCATGTTAATTGTTCCTGTACCCACCTAAGTATGTGTCCATCATTTTACTTTTTATCCAATCCCAGGGGTTTCCCACCGTTTGACTTTACCCCACCTCTTTAATCCGTCACCAATGAATTTCATGTAGCCCACCTATGTCCCTCCTTTGATGGCAATGTATAAATACAGATGTAACCCACCATTCTTCGGAGCATTATCTCAATTCATTGAGGTTCTGCTTCCCGGCATATGTCGACAGTTTGGCTCAAATAAACTCACTAAAATTCTTTACAGGTTTCAATGGTTTTTTTTCGTTAACAAAACTGACAAGAGGATTGTTTGAGAAGGAGGCCACAATCCTCAGCGAGTAAACATGGCTGCCACTGAGCGTCAGCTTCTTCTCGCCCAAGGACCACGTCATCCTTGCTCACACTTGCCAAGGGAAAGGTTTTGGTCCAATGCGGGCCTGTGCTGTGTGTGTCTGGGGTCGCGTTTGTCTTGGCAGGGCTGTTCTGTGCCTGGGCAGCTGCTTATTTGCTTTGAGCTCTTATAATTAAGTCTTCACTTACCCACTTATTCAAAGCACAGTCTTGAAAGGAGATTCTTTATCAATTGATTTCTGCAGAAGGCTCTGCCCATGCCATGCAGGGCAGCACAGAGTGGCAGCTCTGCCCCCCCCCCCCCCCCCGCCCCCCAACCTGAGCTCTCAGCCTACTGCTGGCTGTGGTCTCTTTGTGGGACTCAAGGCTGCCTGACTCTGGTTACAGGAGGGGGTTTAATCTCTTTGTTGCTGCTGCTTGGAGTCTGAGCTGAAAATGAATCATCTGTCTGAGTAGCACTATAGCACCTTTCAACACCTCTGCGGCAAAGGTCAGGGTTTAATTCATACCCAATGTCAGGAGGCTACCTGCGCTGCTAGTAGGGTGGGGCCAGCCCCAGGAAGTATGTGTGTGGGGTGTGTGTGTGTGTAGAGTTTTGTCTCCCTGGGCTTACTATTTCCTTAAAAGGGTCTGAGAAAATATTTTTTTCAGAGTAATTCCTTAAACCTGTGTGTTAATCGTCCTCTAGATTCCCTGGAGGAAATACCCACTTGCCTGACCGTGGTCTTGATCTTATGCCTAATGACTCAAGTTAGGAGAAAATCTTATGATCACGACCCTCACGTCGAGGAAGATGGATTATATCCCTAGATTTAGAATTTGGCCACAAGAGAATGAAAAACCAAATTAGCAATGTAACCAGGAATTTGATAGAGGAATTTTGCTCCTCTTTAAAGCCAAATTCAAGTTCTTAAGTTCATTAAAAAGAAAAATCACCTCTGATTTACTTCTTATCTGCAGGTTTGCTTTCAACAGTTTTAGTTACCCATGGTCAACCATGGTCTGAAAATATTAAATGGAAAATTCCACAAATAAAAAATTCATACGTTTTAAATTATCCACCATTCTGAGTAATGTGATGCAATTTCATGCCATCCTGCCTAGGACATGAATCCTCCCTGTTTCCAGCATATCCACTCTGTATACGCTTCCCGCCCATTAGTCACTTAAGTAGCCAGCTTGGTTATCACATCAACCAGTATTGCATGAGCATCTGTCCTCCTGGATGTCCCTGAATGATGGAACCAGAACGCGACCTGTTTCTCCACCCCCTGTTCTCCTTCTCTACCGAGGTAGGGCCTCTACAAGGCAGCACCACCAGATATGCAGCTGGAAGATCAACTGCCACCCATTCACTCATTCCTCAGCAGACATGTACTGGTGACCTCATACTAGGCTCAGCGATATGGTGGAAAACCAGACAGATGCAGTCCCTACCCTCACAGAGTCTCTGGGTTGCCTTCTTTTGTACAGATGTTCACCCTTCTGCTGCCAGCAGCTCATCCCTGAGCCAGGGCACAGCTTTTCCCTGCTGCCCCCACAGAGAGGCTGGGCCAGAACTTGTCCTGGGGTCTCCTCATGGTCGTGGCTGCAGGCCTAAAATGATGTCAAATGCTTGATTGGCTGTGAGTGTGGCACTGTCTGCCCAGAAGTGGACAGGCAGGTCACAGGGTTCTCTGACAACACAGAGGGCACCCAATGCAAATGCCCCTCTCACTGGCCCAGTCCCTGAGGTCTGAGCTCTGGGGAAGCTGAGGCCCTGGGGTCAGGCTTCCTGCCGAGGGCAGTGGGGTCCCTGCCTGGGCTGCCGCTTCCCCGCGTAGAGGAGTGGTCCCCCGAGCTCTGACAATCTGTGGGAGCTAGGCTGGCTCTGGAGAGGGGCCTTGAAGCTTTAGGCAGAGAAAAGACAAACCCAGCCATCCTAAGAACCCCTCCTTCCCCAATCACACCCTGCGGAGGCGTAATCTGTCCCCGGGTTTGCACCAAGCCTGCTATTTTGTTTATGCCGCAATTGATCTGCCATCCCAGTTTGCAAAGAGCAGACACTTGGGGGCTTTATTGTGCTACTTTGACAAAAGCTGTGAAGCTCATTCCCACAGCCTGTCTGGTGCCGCCTTCGCAAATGGGGCCCTAGTGACAGGGCCTCCAGAGTTCAGCTCAAGGAATCTGCAATCGAGATAGGGAGGCCAGCTCTGATCTGTTTCGGTGGCTCGAGGTGGAGCCTCTTTGCCAGATGCTGGACACGTCAAATCCCTCCAGCCACCCTGTGAGGGAAGCATCATCAACCCAACAATGTAGGCCAGGACATGGGCCACCAGAGTTGAGGGTACTTGCCCACATTAGAGTTTGTAAGTGGCTGAGCTGACCCTGGAGCCCTTCCCACTGTCCCAGAAGACGGGAAGTCTTGGCTCACCACCTCAGGCACCTTGTCCTGTTGGTTCTGTAGTATCAACTCCGAGGAGGAGAAATATAATTGACAGGGTAGAGTTAGAAGTACCAATCCAGGGTACTTCATGTATATCAATGCATTTCATCCTTTGAGAGTAAAAAGACACTACTAATAATTACCCCCAGAATAGCATGTGTAAACCAGGGCTGTTCCAAGCTACTGAAATGCATTATTAAAATGCAGATTCTGCCCTAGCTGGTTTGGCTAGAGTGTCAGCCTGTGGACCAAAGGGTCCCGGGTTCAATTCCAGTCAAGGACAGGTACCTTGGTTGCAGGCTCCTCCCCGGGCCAAGGCCCTGGTCGGGGCTCGTGCAGGAGGCAACCAATCAATGTGTTTCTCTCACATCAATGTTTTTCTGTCTTTCTCTTTCTCTTCCACTCTCCCTAAAAACCAATGGAAAAATATCCTCAGGTGAGAATTAAACCCTCCCTCCCCGCCATGCAGATTTCAAGGCAGGTTCCACTCCAGAGTTTTATTTAGGAGGTCAGGAGAGGGGCCCAGGAATCTGCATCTAGCAAATGTTCCCTGATGATTCTGATGCAAATGGACTAAAGCACTTCCTTTAAAAATGTTATAAGGGCCCTGACCGGTATGGCTCAGTGGATAGAGCGTTGGCCTGTGGACTGAAAGGTCCCAGGTTCGATTCCAGTCAAGGGCATGTACGTTGGTTGTGGGCACATCCCCAGTAGGGGGTGTGCAGGAGGCAACTGATCGATGTTTCTCTCTCATCGATGTTTCTAACTCTCTATCCCTCTCCCTTCGTCTCTGTAAAAAATCAATAAAATATATTTTTAAAAAATGTTATAAGGTATCCCCTGTGCCCCTTCTGATTGGAATCTGCCCAATTTCAAATACTTTGATTGAAAGTTCTGTTCTTAATTTCAGGTTTATTGAGATACTAGAGGCCCTACGCACGAAATTCCTGCAAGAGTAGGCCTTCACAGTCCCAGCTGCCTCAGCCCTCGAAGCCCTGGCTTCATCTAGAAGGTCGTCCAGAAGGACGTCCGGACGGTCGTTCCACTGTTCATACGTTTGATTGATTTGCCTATTACGCTTTTATTATTGTCGATAGTTGACATAGAATGGTAAGCTATTTAAAGTGTACATCATGATGCTTTGTTGGTCTTTCCTGACTGGCTAGAGGAGGGGTTAACAGCCTCACTTTAATAATCAAGCAGCCTGAAGCTCACACCCAAGGCCAGGTCAGCAGCCAGGCCTCCCAGTGCCCCTCCCTCTCCAAACAGGGAACAGAGGGAGCTGTGGGTGGGCTGTGGGGTGGAGGGTGGAGGGTGGGGCTGCTGTCAGGCTGCTCTGTGGCTGGAGCTCAGACACTGACTCTCGAGGAGAAAAAGGGAGGGTTCTGGCCACGCTCCACGGAGGAGGGCTGGACCTGAGAGGACACTGGGCCCGAGAGGCTTCCCTGGACCCTCAGGGCTGTCCGTGTCACACTTTTCCAAGTCACTCTCCTGGGGAGGACAACCAGCTTGGATAAATCCAGAACCTTTGGGGAGAAGAGGGGCTGGGAGAATGGCTGGGAAAAGTCATTAAAGCATTCAGTGAGGAGTGAAAATGTGGAGGGGGATAATAGTAGCTGACAGTGTTGAGCCCTCACTATTTCCAGGCACTTTGCCAAGACTTCACGTATATCCATGCATTTCATCCTCACCACAACTCTGAGGCACTCACTCATTCTAAGTCACAGCTTTTCCCCTTGAATTTCAACACCCCTGGAATCGGGATGGATCTTGCAATCAATGACCTGACAGTTTTATTTGATAGCGTTTTAAATTCTTAATGGTATGTAGTAGTGGTACATTTGTAATCGATAGCGTCTTAGATTTGACGAATGACACTGAGAATGATTATCCTCCCCAATTGTGAGATTAATAAACAAAGTCATTTAATAGATAAAGATACTGAGGTTAACTAACTTGCCCAGATCACAGAACAAGCAAGTGGCAGAGCCCAGATTTCAAAGCAGAGGAAGGAGCTCGCGATGTGATAAGGGAGAAGTCAAACGCACGAGAGTTCGGGAGAAAAAGAAGCAGGTTGCTTCTGGCTGGTACAGCAGTTTTTACTCCGGCTGCACAATGGAATCACCTGGGAAACAAAACTATCCCCAAGGCCCAGGTGCACCCAGACCAGCCTCTTCGTACAGTGCCTGGGAAAGACCGAGAGGAGAAGGTACTTGTATTCAGGCCTGAAGGTTGGGTGGTGGTTTGAGAAAGGCGCACCCCACTGGGAGAGTGCACAGGGCCGCTGTGTGTGGGGGTTCAGCTTGGCTGGTCCCCACGGGCAGCTCGGTGCCTGCCCCACAGACAGTGTGCAGTAACTCTTGCCGATGGAGTGGGTGAGCCGGTGCAAGAAGGGAAAGGACACGGCTGAGGGACTTCCCTCCACCTTGTACTGGGGCTGAACTTGAGCTTCCTGGGAGCGAAAGCTTCACCTCCAGGAGAGTCTCCAGCTCCTGAGCTGGGCATCTGGCAACATGCTCCGCCCTCTAGAAACTGACAACCCTGAAACCTCCGGCTGCAGAAGCCAAGCTCAGCAAGTCTCCATTCCTGCCACTTGGGAAGGGCAACGTCACCTCCTTTCTTGGAGAGGTGAGAGCAGAGGAGGCTGCTACCTCTCCCTCTAAAAACGGCCTGATGACCGTCCACCTCGGAAGGTTGTTGTGAGGAGTAAGTGAGGAGCTGGTCTCCCCATGCTCCCCGCAGTACCTGGGCCATGATAAGTGCCTAAAACACAGCACCGCTCAATCTGGAAGCTCCACGTGCGAGGCGTGGCCTTTGCATCACAGCTGAAGTGCATCACGACTTTACCTGATGCGAGATACAGACAGGCCATGACTAGGAATTTTGGACGACAAGGAGAAACTCCCCCAAGACAGACTCTATCACGGACCTGCTGTCCTTTCAACCTCCCTGGGCCTCCGTTTCCTCAGTGGTTCCAGGTGAGTGGCAACATCCCCTCTGGGTTTGCCCTGAGCTGGGGGAGAGGCCCCGCTAGGGGGAGGCACCACCTTCTCCGGTCCCCAAACTGAGTGTGGCAGCGGGCGGGGTGCTGGCAAATGGCACTCTTGTGGGAAAGTGGGGGCCGGGCTGCTCTGTTCATTGGCGCGTGTGGATTGGTCTAAGTTGCACACTAGATGGACAGACAGCTCCCCGAGGGCCGCGTGAGTGGTTTCCGTTGCTCCGGAGCCGGTGTGAGGCTGGGCTCGTGCTGGATGCTCCATGGCTCAGGCCGAAGAGGCAGCGGCCAGCAAGGTTATGGAGGAAGCGGCCTTCCCCATTGTCCTGTTTGCTTCTGGCTTGTTCGGTGGGGCCTTTGGGAGGATGTTCTCTGTTTGAGGAGGGCAGGAGGGCAGGGATCTAGGAGAAGACTGAAGCCCACAGGCTGCAGGCGGGTGAGTTTTTACATCAGAAAAGTTTGGGTAAACTGTGAGCAATGGGCAAGGGATCCTGAGAATTGCCTTTGGGCCTTGGCACTGCTTTCCGCGCCAGAGGGGTGACTTGATCCAGCCCCGAGACCCTGTGCTTCGTCTCTGTGATTAAGGCTTTCTCTCCTCCCCACAAATCATCCAGCAAAGTGAGTTATTGAAAGCTGGGTAACCACTCCTGCCTCCGGGGCGGCTCCTCCTGAGCGACCTCCCGGGAGCAGCTGTCAAGCCCTGGGAGCTGGAGCTGGCAGGAAGGTGACTCACTTACAGAGCCCAGCCTTGCCCTGTCCTCCCCCCCAGATCTGTCCCTGTCTCTGTGACTAATTCAGAAGTGAGATCACCGTCCCCCCCCCCCCCCCCCGCCCCTCACAAAAAGAGCAGAGCCCTAGCCTCAGCCCAGAACTGTGGTAGGAGACTAAATCCAAGGCCGGGGAAGACAGGGCAGGCAGTAACTGAAAGCCTGCTCTGTGACAGGCCCTGTGGGCGATGAGGGGAGCAGGACAGGCAGAGCCCCAGCCTGCACAGCCCAGTGCCCAGCAGACGTGTACCACGCACGGTCTCTCCTCCACGCCTGTGCACCTGCCATTCCCACCTTTCGAGGTCTGCGACAGCTTTACATCCTTTCCCTTCCCCTCTCTGCATCGACTCATCCCCTAGCAGCATGTTCACTTAGTCATGTGCTGCTTGCGGTGGCCGGGTACCAGTGACTGCTGTCCCAGAGCACCATTTAAGCCTTTGCTGTGTTGTCAATAAGGACACAGCCCCGGTCTCAGATGTCCTCTCAGCCTCTGTAATGCAGGCGCCCAGGGGACAGCTGCTAAATTCCTGGCAGCACTGGCAGCTTGTCTGGTGGTCACCAGCAGGCATTGTACCAGAAACTTGGTTCCATCTTAGTTTTAATGAATTCACCTAACGTATTCCTGAGGCCTGCCATGTGCCAGGAAAGGGCTGGGAAAGGAACATGGTAATGTGTGATATTGTCCATGCCCCGCAGCCAAATAACACACCTGAAGTTGAATACAATTGGGTGTACTGCCCTAGCCGGTTTGGCTCAGTGGATAGAGCATTGGCCCATGGACTGAAGGGCCCAGGTTTGATTTCGGTCAAAGGCACGTACATCAGTTGCAGGCTCAAAACCAATCGGTGTGTCTCTCGCGCATCACTGTTTCTCTCTCTCTCTCTCTCTCTCTCTCTCTCTCTCTCTCTCTCTCTCTCTTTCTCTCTCTGTCTCTCTCCCCCTCCCCGTCCCTTCCACTCTCTATAAAAATCAATGGAAAAATATCCTCGGGTGAGGATTAACAAAACAAACAATTGAGTGTATGGATTCACTGCGACAAGGGAACCGGGGCACCACGGGGAGCTGTGGGGCATCTCAGCCGGCGGGCAGCAGAAAGGACTTGGTCAGAATTTGGGCTTGAGTTAGGCCACGCTGGGGAGGGCTCAAGGAAGCAAGGCTGTGCTGTGGATTGGCTGCTGCCAGGGAGCAGGGATATTGCTGGGATTGGGCCTCCTGATATTTCTTGCCTAGGAGGTGGGAATAACGAGGCAAGGCCAGAGCTGTGATTGGAGAGGAAACAGCGGTCGCTCATCTTAACCAGAGAGGGGTGCGGGGCCATTTCTGTGTGTGGTGTGGAAAATGTTCTTCGTTGGTCTTTGTTCAGAGATGGTTATGGGTGAGTGGTCTTGTTTCCCTCTCCCTCGGCGATGGTCGTGAAGCAGCACGTCAGGCGGTGTGCCGTGCCCTGGAGGTGGGACGTGCCACATCCGAGCCCCCAGCCCAGCTGTGAGTGCCAGGCCCGGTCCCTGCTCGCCGGGGCTGCTTTCGACTTCTCAGAATGGTTCCGCACTCAGCATTTTAGTGGATGCCACTCATTATTGGCTTTTAAAGAAACTCCTTCCCATCTTCTACTTCATTGGGCTCGATCTGTGCATGTGTGTGAGCACACAGGTCTTTAATTCATAGGCGGGGCATGCCTCTAGGTTGTGGAAATATAGGTGATTCTTATTTTAATTATCTTCTGTGTGTTTTTATAAATATTTCACACTTCCTGTGGTGCAAAACGGGGCAGTTACTACTTTTAAAACCAAAACTTCTCCCGCAACAAGCATGGTTATTTTTTTAAATTTACAAATAAAAATGAATACGGCAAGGACCCTGTTCTCAAGAGAATGATACCCTATGAAAATGACAGCATGGGAGACATCGCAGGAAGCCAAGACACAGAGAAGAGGTCTGGGAGGGCTTCCCAGAGGAGGTGCCACTGGCCGAATAATAAAGGTGCCTTAGCCCAGTGGTCGGCAAACTGCGGCTCGCAGGCCACATGTGGCTGTTTGGCCCCTTGAGTGTGGTTCTTCCACAAAATACCACGGGCGGGCGCGCACGTACAGTGCGATTGAAACTTCGTGGCCCATGCGCAGAAGTCAGTTTTCGGCTCTCAAAAGGAATTTCAATCGTTGTACTGTTGATATTTGGCTCTGCTGACTAATGAGCTTGCCGACCACTGCCTTAGCCAAGCAGGTGGAGGTGGTGGGGGAGGGTCTGTGGGTTCTGGATTGGGATGTAGATTCAGGGATCCTATGGATAAGGTGTCCCAGGGAAGTCTTCACACAACAAATATTTACGTGCCAGGCACCGGCTCTCCCCATTAAAGGCCCTGAACGAGAGCGTGGAGGCCCTCAGCAGTAAGGATGCTATCTCTATATGAAGTCAGGTCATCAGAAAATAGCAACGATGGACCACATTATCCTTGCTTCCCACTGCGACTGAAATGCTTTCACTGTGATCGAATGTTTCACCTCCTGCCTTTGGGAAGGAATGGTGGGAGCACCCGTTTGCAGATGATGTCTGTGTCTTCTGCAAAACCAAAGGAAAGAATCATCTCCCACGTCCCTGTTTACAGATGCACTAGATTCGTTTCTTCTGGAATTCAGGGTCTGGAGTGCTGGCTTTCTAGGCGCACTGGTGCCCTGGCTCCCGCACACTGAGTGCCAGGGTTTGCCGGCTCCGTGGACACGCAGAGCCAAGGTAGTGTGAGCAACTGCTCAAGGACTGTGTCCGGGCAGCTGGTACATTTCTCATCAATTTTCTATTATTTTTTGGCTTCCGTAATCCGTCCCTCCCCCTTCTTTCTCCTGTTCACAACATCTGTTGAATACCTGCTATGTGCAAGCACCGTGCTAGGTCACCACCCTGACCTCTTCGAGCATACAGTTCGGCTTATTCTAGTTTTATCACTTAAATCTGTTCACCTCCTTTGTGGAAGTAAGCCGGCTTTTAGTCACATGTAATAAGCAACAGCAATTTCCGGAAATCTCCAAGTTAGCGTAGTCCCACCAAGTATATGGAATCTCTTTCTCCAGGGTGGCCTTTAGGATGCAGACTGACCCTCCTTTGCCCAGGAAGGTTCTGACATGTGTCCGTCTGAAGGCAGAGGGATGGCATGGCCTCCAAGGCCTCTTGTTCCCCCAAATTCGTAAGTTGAAGCCCTAACCCTGCAGTAGCTCGGAATGTGAGTGTGGCTGCTGGGCTTGCAAAGAGGTGATTAGGGTAAAATAAGGGCGTAAGTAGGCCCTGCCTATGCGTGGTGTCCTTTTTTTTTAATTTTTAAAATATATTTTATTGATTTTTTACAGAGAGGAAGGGAGAGGGATAGAGAGTTAGAAACATCGATCAGCTGCCTCCTGCACACACCCCACTGGGGATGTGCCTGCAACCAAGGTACATGCCCTTGACCGGAATCGAACCTGGGACCCTTGAGTCCGCAGGCAGACGCTCTATCCACTGAGCTAAACCGGTTTCGGCCGTGGTGTCCTTATAAGAAGAGGAGATTAGGACACAGACATGCACAGAGGGAAGACCATGTGACGACACAGAGATAAGACAGCCACCTACACGTCAAGGCGAGAGGCCTAAACACCCCAATCCTGCTCCACCTTGAGCTTGCACTTCTGGCCCCCAGAATTGTGAGCCAGGAGCCCCCGGGCTGTGCACTCCTTCGTGGCAGCCGAGCGAGCAGACATGCGCCTGTGCTCGGCTGCAGAAGCCATGTGCGTGCTGCCCCTTGCGCATCCTGTTCTACAGCAGCGGAGGCAGCAGGGAGCTCAGATGCAAAGCTTAGTTTCCGAGCCCTGATCAGGAGGCTGTGTTTATATTTATCCTGCTAACTGCAGGGGACTATTTATATTCAGAGAAATAACCTCCCCGGCAAGATGGGGGCAGCCAAGGAACCAGCTGCTTCCGCCGGACCTGCTGGGCTCCCCGAGCCAGGCGCACGCGCTCAGGCCCTGCTCAGGCCCCTGGTCCTCAGGTGCCCCCCCCCCCCCCCCACCACCTCAGGTGTCTCTGATGCCAGCTCTCCTCACCACCACTGGGGGCTTGGGCTGCAGGGGTGGAGTCTAGTCTTCTTAGCACAGGGGCCTGCCCAGAGCTGACTGCTTTTCACAAGCTCTCCAGGATGTGCACGGCCCCAGGAGCAGTGCCTCTGTACACGAGTCACAGTTCTAGTCTCACTCAGATCCAACACAATCCCAGGTATTTAGTAGGAGCTCAAGAAACAGAATCAGTGGTGTTGGGTTGTGGAAATCACAGCAGTCTCCCCTTGTCCATGGCTTTGCTTCCAGTGGTGTCAGTTACCCACAGTCAACCACAGTCTGAAAATATTAAGTGGAAAATTCCAGAAATAATAGATAAGTTTTAAATTGCAGGTACTTCTGAGTAGCATGATGAAATGTCATACCATCCTACTCTGTCCGGCCCAGGACATGATTCATCTCTCTGTCTGGCATATTCAGGCTGCATACGCTACCTGCCTGCTTTGTAGCCCTCTCGGTTACCAGATGGACTGTCATGGTATCGAGGTGCTTGTGTTCGAGTAACCCTTATTTTACTTAATGGCCCCGAAGTACAAGAGTAGTGATGCTGGCAATTCAGACCTGCCAAAGAGAAGCTGTAAAGTGCGTCCTTTAACTGAAAAAAAAAAAATACGTATGTATGTATGGGAAAAATCATAGTGTACATGTGGTTTGGTACAGTCTGTTGCTTCAGGCATCCCCTGGGAGACTTGGAACTTATCCCGCGTGATGAGGGGGCTACCATAGTCTAGACTCAAACCTTCATAACTGTAAGGTGCCTCTGCCACGGGCCTCCCTTTCTGCTCCGCTTCTGCTGTCCAGTTAATTAGAACTGGGGACATGCCCTGCATTCGTTCCAGGAGAAAGTTAAAGGTCAGCAGCAGCACAGTAACCACAGAGGGGACCTGGGAGGGTCAAGTCCTAAAATTCCACCATTAGCGCTTCATTCCTTAGGCTGAAGTTTCCCCCTGTCCTCCTGACATTAACAAGGGCTTCATTACTCTCTCTCTCTCTCTCTCTCTCTCTCTCTCTCTCTCTCTCTCTCTCTCTCTCGCATTCTCTCAAAATGTTAAGAATAAAGTGACACAAAATCATAAATGTAAAAGCAATGTACCAAAAAAGGAAAGCTATACAGGAGTGGACAGGAAAAAGCAAGTCTCCCTCCGTTCTTCATGCACAGACCCGCCCCAGGAGTAACTAATTTCTCATTTCTACGTGAACGTGCTTTGAAAACTTTTACACAAATGGTAAAATGCCACTATTTTCATATTTACTTTAGACATGACATGTTTGAAATCAGCTTATATCAGTACTGAAATAATTTTGCTGTCCTTATTGTGGATGCAGAGGTAACTCACTGCATGGGAGGACCATGGCTTATTTAACCCGCCTCCAGGTGGTGTTACCCCTTCTACAGTTGCCATTACAAATGCATCAGCACGAATAGCCTTGTACAGAAGGGTTTGCACACACGTGCAAGCACACCGGTAAGAAAAAAATTCTTAGGAGTGAAATTGCTGCAAAAGGGCATGAGAACTTGAATTTGGGGTGGGTACTTGTGGTCTCCATTTAAAAATGCAGCGTAAAGCCTGCTGCCAAGGCGGGCAGATAGCTGTCTGAGGGGAGGGTCTCCTGGGGGTGGGGCCAGCCACCCTGGGCTTGTTCCGGGGTCTTGCAGCCGGACTGAGCTTTCAGAAGCCTACGGGAGGTTTCAGCTGGACCCTGGCCTCATTGCACAGAATCTCGTTTTATCAGAGAAATCACCGAGGTCCTCAGCAGGGACAGCGTGTAGGACGAGAGTACCAACGTCGGGGGGCGGTGCCCAGGCTCCTGCTGCTGCAGAGCACTCAGGGGTGGGGAGCCAGTGCCTGCCACCGTGACCAGCAGGAAAGGCAGGACAGCTCGTAGGCTTTCAGCGCTGGCTGGTGGAAACACTTTATCCTCCTGGTCAGTCTACACACTGAGACGTGGATGTGATGTCAATAAAGGCATTACGTGAGGTGGGGACTTGAACTTCCTTGAGCAGGTGTGTCAGTGTCACTGTGGGAGAGGGCGGCCGGGGCACTGTATCGCAGACCCTGTCACAGCCACCACCGCAGCAAAGAGCAACCCCAGCAACAGCACAGATGACAACGGCCTTTTAGCTCTGATCGCTACACTGTGTTGCTGTCCTTACAGCACTTCTATGGGATTTATGGCTTTAAAGGTAATTTTCACACACAGTTTATTTCCTCCCAATTATCTGTGAGGCAGGTGCTATTATCTTTAGTTTTCAGATGCACAGTCTGAGCCTCTGAATGGCATGGTCCAAGGCAAGAAAGGTGGGGGAGATGGTGTGTCAGAATTTGGGCGGTGACCTCACAGTGGCTGACCCTCCCTCTGCAGGTCTCTGATCTCTGACAGCACTGTCCAGGGCTCTCAGAGTAGAAGCCTGTCAGAAGCTCAGCTGTCCTGCTACGTGCTCCTGCTCCGTGGCTGGACAGACACCCCAAAAGGCAATGGGGTGTATTCCCCACGTGTGGGTTCTGTTGGCTCCTTGGGAAAAAGGACATGGGAGATCAGGGTGGTCATGAGGCTGTGGACGCTGCCCAGGGACTGGTCTCCTGGGAGCTGGCCAGCAAGCTGGGCTGGGGTGGGTCCTCCCTCCTGCTCCTCCCCGCTGCTGTGACTCCAGAGGTCTGTAGAAGGGTGTGGAACATCTTTAAAGTCTTTATTTCCCACCTCTCTGCCAATGAGTGAAGCACCGTCCACCCAGCTCTGATTCTCAGAGCTGCTTCTGCTGATGATGGTGGGGGGGGGGGGGGGGAGAAGGGGGCGAGGTTCTTTCCACCATGAAGGCAGGAAGACGCCCCTGGGAGCGGGGGACCCCCAGATGTGGTCCCGGGTCCCCGGGGCCTGCCTTCCCTCCGCTCTGGGTGGCAGTGAAAGGCCAAGCAACATTCTAGAAACACCACTAATTTCACCCCTCCTTTCGGACTGACTTTCCCTTTTCAGACGAAAGCAAAGACGGACCTTCACCCTGACGACAGGCTCACAGGCATGCCAGCCCTCCCCTGTACTGCCCCGTCCCCGCCCAACCCCCCTAACACTCACAGGGTGTCCCAGGGATAAGCTAGGCCAAAGGAGTTCTCTGGGAACCAGTTGTTACTAGTAGTGTAGTCCCAGCCTGTGCCTCAGCCTCGTAACCCGGGAGCCCTGGCGCCTCTGTGCGGGCCTCCGCCCGTCAGCTCCGCGTGTCAGGGACTCTCCTGAGAAAGGGGTTCTCAGCCTTTCTCTTTCCAACCCCACCTTCCCAGGCCCTCGAGATGGCCAGCACCATTGTTCCAGTGTTCTCACTACACACACCAGTCCCGTCTGCTCTTCTGCCTGCGTGGCTCATAGACTGCAAACGCTAGAATTCCATGAGATACACTTTAAATGCCCTTGTTGGCAGACACGGGCCCAGCATGAGCGCTCTGTAATTTTCCAGCCTCCTGAATGGCCCCCCTGTACCTAACACGTATCAGGCACCAAACATCACCCACCTTCTTTCCACCCCCAGACAGCCCAGTGACTCACTCACTCACCGGGTCTTCACCAGGGCTCTCCTTGGAGGTCCCTGGGCTAAGGCTGAGGGGGATGGATAGTCCTTCTGACAAACTACAGCACACCGCTAAGGCTACTGTGCTTCCAAAAACAGGGATGCTTGGGAGAGCGTATGTGTATATCACATATCAATACAGGAAAAGAAAGATCCCAAATTTTGTCCAGAAAAAAAAGACTCAAAGGCAAAATCTCTGTAGTAGTTCTACTTTACTGGTGGAAATATGTGGGAGTTTTTTTCTTTTACTTCTTCCTTTTCAGGTGTTCTATAATGAGCAGATATTATTTTAATGAACTAAAGATGATTCCTTTTGTCATTATTTGTTAGGGCCGGGTCTCACAGGCTGGTGGGGAGGGACGTCACACATGTGTGGTCAGATCATCAAAGGCAGAACCGAAACGAAGAAGGAGGGTCAGTGAAGCCTGAACTGTCAGGGTGGGGTCTGCAGAGGAAGTGGCCCTTGACTGCTACCTGGGCTTGGGCTGAGGGAGGGGAGAGGACAGGAGGGGGCATTCTGGGCGGAGGGAGGTACTGCTGTTGTAAACACCCACAGGTGCACGGTACCAGGTTCTGTTTTACTCGAGCTGAGGGTGCAGCAAAGGGGCGTGCTGACCACACTCGGGCGTGGAGGGTCTGAGGCCCGTTTGTAGAATCCTGGAGGAGACCAGGCAGGCTGCTGCCAGAGGATGGACCCCGTGGGAGGCCTGGATATAGCTCAGTGTCCTTCCCCAACTCAGTCATTTGGAACCTTTTATGTCTCTAAATTTCTCATCATTCAGACAGTGCCAACTATGTCGTGGGGGGGCGGGGTGGGGGTGGCATGCTCACTAGCTCTTCCATCTGAAAAAGCCCTTTAACTTCTCTTTGCCTCAGTTACCTCATATGTAAAGTAAGGATATGAGTTGTGCCTACTTCCACAGGACGGTGAGGAGTAAATGAGACAAAGTGTGTAAAGTGCTTCACACAGGACTTGGACATGTGGACCACTTGACCTGTGAGGGAACAAGGAACAGAATTTCTAAAGATAGGGGATAAGGAAGACGGGAGGGAAGGAAGGTGGTAGAATAAAAATGCCTCGATTCCATGAAAATTCCTCTGCTTTCTTTGGGTAAATAATTTGCTCAGGAGGCCAGCTGGCTTTATCGACATGCTCTCTTGAGGAGGAACCCACCCCACACTCATCTCCCAGAGGAAGAGACCACTATGGACAGGGAAAAGCGGTAAAGGAAGCAGGGACTTAAGTGCCGTCCTGGCCGGTTTGGCTCAGTGGATAGAGCGTCGGCCTGCAGACAGAAGGGTCCCAGGTTCAATTCCGATCAAGGGCAGATGCCTGGGTTGTGGGCTTGATCCCCAGTAGGGGGCATGCAGGAGGCAGCCAATCAATGATTCTCTTTCATCATTGATGTTTCTCTCTCTCTCTCCCTCTCCCTTCCTCTCTGAAATCAATTAAAAAAATATATATATATGAACTTAAGTGCCCCAGGAACATCCCCTCCCCCATTCTAAAACTTCCAATGGCTTCCCAGGGCCTAGAGCTGTGGGGCCGTGATAAGGTGGACTCCTACAACTCTGCAGTGATTGCAAAGGTGTCTGAATCCATTTGTTCACTGAACACTGTTCTCAGCCCTAATAACTCTCTCCTACATGCTTGTGCTATTAGTTTCCAAATATATACAAATGTAAAACCATTAATGCATTTAAAAGTGGTAGTGAGTTGATTCAGAAGACTTTCTATCAATATGCATTTTCCCTGTTAATGGATACTGAAAGTATATGTAACTTCCATCATATGGATTCTGTAAAAACATTTCTAGCATTTAAAGTGATCCTCACATTTTAAAAGGCTGGTGGATTTCTGGTTCAAGATAATGATCTAATCACCTGAATTTATCTGCTCTCCCTCTGAGACCCTAGGAAAATGATGTTAAAGGGACATAAATGTGTAAACCAGCAACAGCACTGAGAACGGGGAGGGAGGTTTGCAGTGGATAAGGAATTTCAACATGATCTGTGAAAGGTAGACAGCCGGGGAATGAGTGCTGAGTGACGAGAGAGGATGCAGCTCAGGGAAGGTGAGGAGGGGAAGGAGATGAAGTGCCCAAAGAACCTTGGGAAGCACCCACTGACCTACAGAGAAAACATGAGTCCACAGCCTCACCTATCACACTGGTCTTCTATTTGTAATTCTTAAATGGGGATGGACAGCCACAGTTCAGACATCTGGGGAAGCCTGCCACCCCTCTCTCTCCTGGTTCTCCTCCCAGCTTAGCCACTCTTCCATCTTTCAGACACTAAGGTTCAGTCTTCAGATCTCTTCTCTTCTGGGTCCCCTGCTCACTCCCTGGAATCAGGGGTTCAACCTGGCTGTACATTGGAGTTATCGGAAGAGTTTAACAAAACACTAATTTCTAATCCCCACCACCAGAGAGTGTGATGCAATCGGATTGTTGGAGGGTGTGGGGAGAACAGCCTGGGCATTCAGACTTTTTAAAACTCTCCAGGTAATTTTAATATGCAGCCAGGGTTGAGAACCACTGTCCTAGCTGATCTTTGGCAGGGCTTTAAATAACCCTTAGGAGTGGTTCTCACCCCTGCCTGCACATTAGAATCATCTGAAGAACTTTAAAAAATATCAATTCCTAGGTCGGATCCCCAGAGATTCTGATTGAATGGGCTTAGGGTCAAGTCTGAACATTGGTTTTTCTCTATCTCTAAGTTTCTTAAGTGATTGTGGTACCACTGCAGTCAGGGTTAATAACCAGTGGTTCATCCTATACAATAAAATGCTAATATGCAAATTGACTGAACAGTGGAATGAGAATGACTGGTCGCTATGATGAGCACTGACCACCAGGGGGCAGGCGCTCAATGCAGGAGCTGCCCCCGGTGGTCAGTGTGCTCCCACAGGGGAGCGCTGCTCAGCCAGAAACCGGGCTCATGGCTGGCGAGCACAGCCCCACCTCCACTGCAGTGCTAAGGATGTCTGACTAACGGCTTAGGCGGGGAGTGGGCCTAAGCCGTCAGTTGGATATCCCCTGAAGGCTCCCGGACTGTGAGAGGGCGCAGGCTGGGTTGAGGGGACCCCCCCCCAGTGCACTAATTTCGTGCACAGGGCCTCTAGTAGGCTAATAAGTTCCAAATTTGTATCTCAGCTCCATCCTCTCCCTTGAGTTCTAGACTTGCGTATCTAACTATCCAACGGACATGTAACTTGAAGTCTAAGTTGAATAACATGTCAAAATTAATATTTTCAAGTAAGTTTTTGATTCTCATCTCTCTCCCCCAGCCACCCTCCTCCTTGATTCTACTATAGTCTTCCTCATCTCAGTAAATGGCAAATCCATCTTTCCAATGGCTAATGTCAAAAGTCTTAGAGTCCTTTTGGAGTCTTTTTCCCCTCGTATCCTATATCTGATCCAATAGCAAAGCCTGCCAATCTACTTTCAAAACATATCCAGAATCTAACCACATACATTTTTACTTAAGGCCATGAGGGTATACCTGGATCTAGATTTCCCTCCTACCATAAACAATGAAGAAATTGGATAAAATCTACTAAACAATTATTTTCAGATACTGGAAAACTAGTAGTATAGGATTACGATACCTGAGAAAAGGGAAATAAACAATGTGAGACCTTTGATTGCCCTGGTTTTATGCCTAGAGGCAATTTTCAGGTAGCAATCAAGGGAGGGGTACCCAGAGTGGGGCAGTTTCACTGAGTTGAGGAGACAGATTTAAGTTCAAGGAGGACAAGGCAGCTATGGCAAAGGCAGTAACCAGAGAGGAAGGAACCATCAAGAGAAAGAGCTCCTGAAATTTGCACCAGGGGTTCTTAGAATCTCTGGCTGAAGAACAGTCTGTGCAGGTAAAGGGTGAAGCTCCTCAAGACCAAGGAAAAAACATCTTCCAGGAAAGAACAATTGCTAGAGTTGTAAGCCAAACAATTCCCAGAGCTTTCACAGATCCAGAAACCACCCCAGTTCCAACCTGCCAGGGTGCCAAGGTTTCACTACATACACTGAAGAGGAGAGACCCCAGAAAGGTTACGCCTGAACAGTGTGGCTAAATTAGTTCCAGAGAAAGGCTCCTTTAGACTGGCCTATAAAAAGCTTAAAAACAAGCCTGGAAAATATCAGACTTATCTATAAGTAACCTAAGTTTCTGCCAGAACAAAGTCCAACCCGTTTTAATGGAGTCCAACATAATCAAGAACCAACAATGTAAAATTTACAATGTCTCTAATAAATTATCAGACAAGCACAGAAGCAAGAAGATGTAATCTACAAACAAGAGGGGAAAAAAAAATTGGTCAATGGAAACACACCCAGAAATGCTAGCGATCAGGAAATTAACAGCAGAGACATTTAAACAGCTGTTACAAATATGTTAAATATGCTCAAGAACATAAAGGAAAAGAAAGATAATGAGGGGAAAAAATGAGCAAAATGAAAAAGAACTAAGTGGAACTTGTAGAGATAAAAAAAATACAATATCTGAAATTAAAATGTCACTGGATATGATTAACTATAGATTAGACACTGCAGAAGAAAAGACTGAACTTGAAGACATAGCAATAACAAAAAAAAAAAAAGAAAGCAAAGAGCATCAGTTACCTGTGAGACAATATCAGGTGGTCTAACATATGTGTAATTAAAGTCCAAAAATAGATGGTGGGGTAGCAATAAAAATATATGAAAAAATATGATAAAATTTACAGAGAGGAAGAGAGAGGGATAGAGAGTTAGAAACACCAATGAGAGAGAAACATCGATCAGCTGCCTCTTGCACACCCCCTACTGGGGATGTGCCCGCAACCAAGGTATATGCCCTTGACCGGAATCGAACCTGGGACCCTTGAGTCCGCAGGCCGACGCTCTATCCACTGAGCCAAACCGGTTTTGGCAAAATATGATAAAATTTAAAAACACAGATCCAAGAAGTTCAGTAAGTCCCCAGTAGGATAAACACAAAAAAATACCAAAGAACATCAAAATCAAATTGCTGAAAATCAAGGATGAAAAGAAATCTTAAAAGCAGCCAGAGAAAGCCCTGGCCAGGTAGCTCAGTTGATTAGAACATCATCCTGATACACTAAGGTTGTGGGTTTGATTCCTGGTCAGGGCACATACAAGAATCTACCAAAGAATGCATGAATGAGTAGAACAACAAATCGATCTCTCTCTCTCTCTCTCTCTCTCTCTCTCTCTCTCTCTCTTTCTTTTTCCCCATCCTCCTCCCTTGCCCCCTCTGCCCAATCACTCTGCATTATAAACATTCAGCATCCTGAGTTCCCACATAAACAAATGAACAAACATTGATTGACCCTCCGCCTATTATGTGAGGGTCCTCCCCATGACCCTGTGAGGCAGACGTCATTGTCAGAGTTGTATATAGCTGCTAACATGCCAAATTCTGCTCTTTGTTCAAAGTGTGTATGCCAGTAGCTATAAAACACAATTATAAATATTATAGATCTTGAGCCACTTAGAGCTCATGAAGAAATCACACACACTGGCAATCCTTTTGAATGAGTTTGGAACCACACTGCAGTTCAGAGCTGAATATACAAACTAAGTACACACTCCTCAAGGATTTACTACCCAGAGAGACACGTAAGCTCCCCATAAAGCGGAGGGACAGCTGGTAGTGGGCTGATTTAAATGTTCGAGGTGAACAGCCAAAACAAGGGATTTCACAATTATCTGGATGTTTCCAGGCAGTCTAGAGACCAACAATTAGACTAACTAGATGCCTGATTTAATGGTGTAACTAAATAGTGACTAATCAGCCAGAATGCTCTTCTAAAGCACTCATCATCACGTTACACTCCTGCTCAAGAACATATAATAGCTAAGCCTTATTGCTCCTAATGGCCAAGTCGAAACAGTTTCTGTCTGGCTTGCAAGGTCCTCTGATCTGACCTAAACCTACTAAAGCAGTTTTACCTGTCATCAGCTCCGCATCCAGCTTTGCCATTTGTGGCCTCAGCCAAATTATTTATTAACTAGAGGCCCAGTGCATGATTGAATCATGCACGTGTAGGGTCCCCTACACGCTTTCGCTTTCGATCGCAGGGGAGCTGGGTGCCTGTCCGCTGGTGCACCAGGTCTTTCAGAAGCCTCTGGTGCAGTGAAGGCTTCTGAAAGGCCTGGTGCTGGAGCGGACAGGCACCCAGCTCCCCCACTTTTGATGGTCTGCGGTGGGACGTGAGCTCGCTGCCCCAGAGGCCCTTTCTGTGCCGCAGCACAGCCATGGCGCAGCCGCCGCTGGCGACACGAGTTCAGCGTCCCGCCGGCCCAATCGGCCACCCCGAGTCCCGCCCCCCCGCGCCTCCTGGCCAATCGTGGGCATAGCGAAGGTACGGTCAATTTGCATATTTGTCTATTATTAGGTAGGATTAAAAGAAACAAAACCTAGCTCACTTTAGAGTGCTTATTAAATGCCAGGGCCAGACTAAGCACCTACATTCATTGTCTCATAATTCTCCCAACAACCATGTGAGATAGGCACTATTATTATTCCCACTTTATAGATGTTAAAATGGAAGCTTTGGAAGTTCATTCATTTGTTCAACCAACATCAGGTGCTGGGCTAGGCCGTCGAGAATATAACAGTGAATGAGAGAGACGAGAACCCTGCTTTGGTAGAGCAGGAAGTGGCCAATCAGACAACAAACAAACAAATACATGAGCCAGATTGTTCACGTAAGTGAGATGGACAGTGGCTGGAGGTGAGTGGGGGACATTCTATAGTCATGGTGGTCAGGGAAGGCTCCTCAAGATGTGACATTTTAGCCATAGACACTGAGGCTTGAATGCAGTTAAAAAGTCAGTCTAAGAGTCAGGGAGCCGTGCTCCAAGGAGTAAGTACAGCAAGTACAAATGCCCTGGGGTCTAATAAGTCCAGTTTAGCTGTAATGAGTTGAGCGAAACAGAGCAGTGCCAGTAAGGCTGAGAAGGAGCAGGGCCAGACGATGCAGGACCTTGCAGGCTATGGTGAGGAGCCAGATTTTCTGCAATGGGAAGTCATTGAAGGGTTTCAAGTTAAGGAAGGACTTGATCTGATTTACACCTTGAAAGATCGTTTAGGCTGCTGTGTGGAGAAGAGGTGGTCAAGACGCAGAGAGGAAGCTGGGGGTTGATTAAAAGAGACTGACCCAGTTGCCCCAGCAACAGACGATGGTGGTGGCTGGAGTAGACCAGTAGCCATAGGCATGGACACAAGTGGATGGAATTGGAATTCATTTTGAAGATTAAACTGAGAGAATTTGATGATGGTTATGGGAGATTAGGGAGGAAGAGGAATCAAGACAGTTACTCATGTGCCATTTATTGAGGTGAGGAAGGCTGTGATAGGATAGAGTCAAGAGTTCTATTCTGGTCTTTTAAGTTTTGACACATATTAGATATCTACACGAAGATGTCAAGTAGGCAGTTGGACCTGTGGTCTTGAGGCTTAGTGTGGTGGAGGATCGGAGTTTTTTTTCACCTGGAAGTCATCAGCAGACAGATGGAATTTAAAGTCATGGGTGTGAAGGGATCAGAGTATGCACACCTAATAGATACAGCTTTGGCATAAGGGTTATTTGGAGCTGAAGGCAGTGGAGAAACACCAGACACAGGAAAAGCTCTCTACTCTCTCCCCTATATGCCTAAATGTAGGGCATACATTTCCCTTTGTGAAGATGCCCCCTCCCTTCAACTGTACCAGAAACTCTTCATCACCAGAGATACTCTTGTCACCTGAAACTGCATGAGACTTAAGTCTGCAAAACAAACCTTACAAAAATAACCCTTATCTTCCATTACTTCCCTATATATTTACCTTCCACAATTTACCACTCCTAAAAGCCCAACCCCCTTTTCCTTTGTCTTATAACTTCTGCACAATTTATTGCTCTTCATTAAGCTGGTATATAAGCTCCTGGCCTAACTGCTTCTTTGGGTATTCAATTCTTTTCTATAAAGCGCTCCCTATATACATACAAAATAAGCCCCTTTTCCTGTTACTCTGGCTTTGGTCAATTTAATTTGCAGGACCCCAGAAACAGAACCTAAGAGGGTAGAGAAAAGAAGTTTTTGCTCTCCTACCCTAGGAAAGAGTCTGAGGAATAAACATGGGGCCCTTCACAATGAGGTCACACAGAGGAGGGAATTCAACAAGGGAAACTGAGGCCAGCAGCCAGTGAGGATAAAGGAGAGTATGATGTCCCAGGAGCCAAGAGAAAAGTGGAAGTTAAGAAGGAGGAATGGTCAGTTGTATCAAATGTTACTGAGATGCTGAGAAGGTAAGATCAGGAAGTCACCCTTGAATTTGCAGGAGGGAGGCCATTAGGGGCCTTACAGGAGCAGAATCAGTGGCAAAGTGGGGTGGACTCTTGGTTGACGTGGGTCCAGGAGAGAAGGGAGGGGAGGAAGGGAGAAGTTGACTACTCTTATGAGAAGTTTTTCTGCAAAGGAGAGCAGAGAAATGGAGAGTTGGTGGAGGAGGATGCATAGGTCAAGAGAGGGTTCTATTAAGAAGAAAGAAAATACAGTATGTTTGCATACCAATGGAGGACAAATTCACAACGAATGGGAGTGGGTAATGACAAGAACAGAGTCCTTGAGAAAGTTAGAGGAAATGGGACCCAGTGCAGTAGGCATTTGAAAGTGGATAATTCATCTGCTATCGTAAGAGAGAAACCACTCCACATGATGAGTGGATTTGGGGTGTGAAGATCAGAGTCCCTATCTGATTACCTTTATTTTCTCAATAAGGTTTGGTTAGAGAATGAGGGGTGTGGGAGGCTGGAAGTGGGAAGGGGGGCACACAGTAAGAAATGGAAAAGGAGAGTCGACAGCTGGAGTGGTCACTGATTTGAATTCGGACCAATCAGCATCTTTGCGTGGTTTTCTTCCAGCCACATTAGCAGCTTGAGTGCCGGGGAGGAATAGGGGGAAAGCTGGCATTCTGGTAGCGGCAGAGTGGGGACAGAGGTATAGCACAGGAAGCTAAGGGCCCCTGCAGAGGAAGTACAGTAAATCTCAGCTGGATTAGAAAAGAAGCAAGGACCCAAAGATGCTGGAAACATAGCGGCAGGAAACCGCAGGTCTTGTGGCCCAAGGATATTACATCGGAGAGCTGGAGGGATGAGAGGTGGGCGGTCAGAAGGAGAGGTGTTCGGAGTCAAAAACTTTGAAGGCAGTGCGGTTACTGGTCACAGCAAGGACGCAGGTAGAACAAAGTACCTCCTGGAGTGGCACGAAGAAAAAACACTGTGGATGAGATGGTCCAGGAACGTGAGCTCGGGGTCTTGGGTGGGCCATGCATGGGAGGCTGGAGAGCGGTGGAGGGGGAGGCAGGGAGCCCGACTTCTTCAGCGAATGAGCAACAGACATGCCCTGGCCACCCCGCTCATCCATGACAGAGCTGAAATTCAAACCCAGGGCCAGGCCCTCAGCACCTCTTCCCAAACCCTACTTCACACGGCAATCTGTCTCCATAATGCAGATGTTCTTATTTTAACTTGAAACAATTATTTATTAACTAGAGGCCTGGTGCATGAAATTCATGCATGGGTGGGGGGCGGTCCCTCAGCCCAGCCTGCACGGTCTCCAATCCGGGACCCCTCGGGGGATGTCCAACTGCCAATTTAGGCATGATCCCTGCAGGACCACTGGCTCCTAACCGCTTGCCTGCCTGCTTCATTGCCCCTAACTGCCTCTGCTTGCCCACCTGATCACCCCCTAACTGCTCCCCCTGCCAGCCTGGCCACTCCCTTACTGCCAGCCTGACACCCCCTAACTGCCCCCCTGCCGGCCTGGCTGCCTCCTAACTGCCCCCCTGCCGGCCTGGTCACACCCTGTCTCCCCTGCTGTCTTGATCGCACCCTAACTGCTTCCCTGCTGACCTGGTTGCCCCCTAACTGCTCCCCTGCTGGCCTGATCACCCCTAACTGCCTCTGCCTCGGCCCCCACTACCATGGCTTTGTCTGGAAGGATGTCTGGTCTAATTAGCATATTACCCTTTTATTAGCATAGATTTGAGAGAGAGAGAGAGAGAGAGAGAGAGAGAGAGAGAGAGAGACAGGGAGAGAAACATCGATGTGTTGTTCTATGTATTTATGCATTCATTGGTTGACTTCTTGTAAGTGCCCTGACCGGAGATCGAACTGGCAACTTTGGTGTGTCAGGACAATCCTCTCACCGCCTGAGCTACCTGGCCGGGGCTGTATTTGTTCTTAAAGTGGAGCTATGAACAATACCCACCTGCCTGGGTGAACAATGTGACTCAAAGGGCTTTGTAAGGTGCTTTACGTTAGGCACACAGTCCAGCTGCCCCACCCGCTCCAGCCAGTACAGGGCACTCTACCAACGTGAGCTTTTGTCATACTCGACTCTAAATCGCCCACTGGGTCAAGGGTAGAGCTCACTAATTTGACCGCCCCCCGACATTAGGGACTGTGCTGCCTTAGGGATTCGGGGTTTGTGTGAGGGTGGCAACGGCAGTCCAGGGGACGTCAGGCAGCTGCTGGCTTTCGGACACACGTTGCACGTGGCAGCTCACTTTGAATGCACTTGGGCGCTGGCTTACTTACAGAAGCCTGGAGCGAATTCTTTTTCCCAAACGGAAGGTTTTTTTACAAAGTGAATCATCCTCTGATTTGTAAGTGGGGATTTTCTTAAACTGGACCCTAGGGAGATTTGGGAATCGGGGAGGCAAACATTCATTCCCCCAAAAATTCCTGGAGCCCCCTGGATGTGCCAAGCCCTGTGCCAGGCACTGGGAGATACAGCAGAAGAGGGCAGAGCCAGGCTCCCGGATGCTGGGAGGGTCAGGTTCTGCAGTCCCACTCCAGGGCCCACAAAGGCAGGGTCCTCTCTCCGGCCTGCCTGCCCGGCTTCCCAGACCTCCCTCGGAGCAGGCTCATGTGCCATCTCAGCGTTCCTTCCTCGCCCTTCCTTCGAAAACAGAGTCCAATAATCAAAACCTGCATGGTCTCCAAAATGCGCCCTGCCCCCATAGGAAATGCCAACCAACTCAGCATGGGCGGCATTTTGTGTTTTCCGTTCCCTCTGGGCCTGGGCTGGCCCTGCAGCATTTCTGGCAGGTCCTGGTGTTAGCAGCTCAGAATTCAGAACACTTGGCAGCCAGGAATGAGAGCGTGGCCACTTGGAAAGGACTAGGGAGAAGTCACGCAGAGTGAGATTCAGGGTTTGTGTTTATGTCTAACTGTAACTTTCCAGAAAGCTGGGACACCCAATTCCAATAAAAGCCTCCCTTAGTATTTTTGGAGGCATTGTGACGGTGTGGGAGGAGGCGGTTCTTCCTGGTCTGTGGAACTGTGTTTAGTTACTGATAAAACTTTGGTCCAATTTGTGAGCCAACATCTGTTTCCTAAGGGGTGGGCCATGGACAGGTGAGGGACAAAGTGGAACTACTGGGCTAAGAGGCAGACCTCAGCCGGCTTTAGGGCCAGGGGGCTGCGGCCAAGGCCAGGCCCAGATGGGGAACCTGAGTTGGTGGGAGAGCTGGGACCAGAAGCCTGGCCTCCTTTTCCAGGACTTTTCCCACCACTCCTGGGCGATAGGGGCCGAGGCTCAGAATCCTCTGGTTTGGTTTCACTGGCAGGGTCCTGCCGGGCCCCAGGCAGGGTGGGAAAAGGACCAAGCTGACTCAGAGAGCCACGGAGACAGCAGTGTCCGCCAGGGGAGCCCCAGCCAGAATGAGCTGGCTGCCTGCTGCGTACCTGCCAGCCATTGAGAGATCGCTAAGCCAGGTCCCGCAGAGGGGCCGGTGCACAGCCAGCCCCTCTGGCTCCGGGGGCCTGGAGGGAGAGCAAGGAGCTGGGAGGTTCTTGGAGCCTGGCCTGGGCCCAGCCTTTTCCACCCCCCACCCCCACGCCCCAGCAGTCACACTCGTTTATTTATTCCCTCCATTCAACATACGTTGATCAATCACCACTTCGTGCCAAGCACTATGCCCCGTGATTTACAGAAACTACCTCTTTGCTTTCATGATCTGCATCTCCAGACACAGGGCCCACTTCATAAGCAGTCATTCAGTGCACAGCTGCTGCTATTATGGCTATTACTGTTATTAATCGTGGCAGTGACAAACACTGCTGAGACACAGCTCCTGACCTGGAAGAGGAAGAAGGAAAGGGATTTCTGACACTTACTATGTGCTGGGTCCTGGGCCAGCTTTTGACATACCTCACCCCACTGAACAGAGGCTTATATGATGGCCAGGGAAAATGGCATAGAATCAAACACTTAGCACTGAGTCTGGGGGCAGTAAGAGGGACTTCACAGAAGGTCTCATTCTAGTGGCCCCGTTTGAGCTGGGCCTTGAAGATCAAGTTCACTCAGTAGAAGATGGAGAGAGAGGGAAGGGCATTCCAGGTGGAGAGAACAGCATGAGCAATGGCCTAGAGGCTTAAAATGCCAGGAGTCTAGGGGTGGGGACTGAGGGGGTGACTCGGAGGGGTTGGGGTGAAGTGGAGCAGAGGGTGAGGGGGGATGGCCAGCAGTTAAGTGACTGGAGAGGGTAGTGCACTGGCAGGTGCTCGGTGTCATGCCTTCTCCTAACATCCAGGTAGTTGTGCCTCAGGACCTGATCTTGGGCAGAGTCTCTCATAAACCAGTTGGCTGTTGGGAGGCTTGGCCTGAGCTGGCTGTGTCCCCAGACTTTCCTGGCTTATTTGGGTTTCTGTTTCTGCCTCTCCTTGCCCACTGCTGCTATCCCAGAGGCAAGGCTAAGAGCCCTGCAGACACGGGGTCCCCTCTCTGGGCAGCATCTTGGTGCACGGCCTCCAAAGCTCACTCCAACACGGGCTCCAGAGCTCCAGTGAGCTGCACAGAGCACACGTCCTTCCACCTCTCCTTCTGCCTGGCGGCCTCCCTCACGGAGAGGTGAGGGCTGTGAAGGAGAGAAAGAAGGCGGCCTCCGGTTCAGTCTAGCCACTGGGGCTGTAAGGGGCACAGCACAGCCAAATCCAAGTTTCTAAACTGTGCTCGAGCCCTTGTTTCACACCCTCACATTCTCTGCCCCTCCTCCCAGCTGCTCTGAGTGGGATGTGATTCTGCTCCCTTTGTGGTAATGCTCAGGGCAGCAGGGAGGATGCTGAGCATCCTGAATCCTCTATCCTGGCACTGACTCACTTGCTGTGTGACCCCAGGCAAGTCACTTTAACCTCTCTGAGTCTCTCTCTGAGTCTGTGAAATGGGATAATAGCATCCTCCTTGGTCCTGGGGAGGTTCCCGAGTAAACATGGGTGAAAACACAGTACAGTAAACTGGCAGGCAGGTCCCACACGTGTGGGGAGACAGCCAGCGAGATCACTGATGCTTCGGCCACCCCTCCTGAACCCTAAAACAAAGGCCTGGCCACTGGCATGGTGGAGTCTGGAGAGGGGAGATGCTGGCAGGCCACAAAGCCTCCCCTGTCCTGCCCGCAGAGACCTCTGACTGGGAAGCTTTCTCCACCCACCAGGGGGGCTGTGTTAGCCCAGAGTGAAGGGTGCAGGGTGAGGCCTAGGCCTGGGGGCCTGGAGCAGCACCGTGGCTCCCACCACAATGAGGCTGTTTGCCGCAGTGCCATCCTCCGACCTCCACTGCCGTCTACCCCAGAGTGGTGTGGCAGGGCCTGGCCCCAGCCACCTCTGGCTTCTCTGCTGGTCTCAGCTCCACAACCTCCCCCTAAGTCCAAGCACAGCCAAGAGGCCCCAGCCCACCCGGACACCAGGACAGTGGGTGGGGTGGCTTCCCAGGGCACTGTTCTGGGAGTGGGGGGCACAGAGAAGCACCGGGGGGTTAACCCACCACGCCATCACTCCATTCATTATTTGCCAAACATGTTCTTTAAAAAGAGGAAAGAGACACACACGTGAGGAATTATTAATACATTCTAGTTGAGGCACCAAAGAAAATGCATTTTTCAAAGCACCCTCCCAGGCCAGTTATATAACAAAACACATGCCCCAGAGACAGTGGCCAATCAGAAGGAGGCAGATGCCACACTGCAGGGGTGGCTGAGACCCAGAGGCTGGGCACAGAGTGCGGTGGCCAGGGAGCCGCAGGGGATGAGCTGTGCCCGGTCCCTCCTGCGCAGCGAGGCAGCGCAGGGTTCACCAGCGGGGCGAGCCCAGCTCTGAGCAGCTAACGCTTGCCGAGGGCTTGCCAGGCACTGTGCACAGAGGAGCTCATTCATACTTAAAGTTACCCCACGGGGCAGGAAACACGGTCATCTTCACTTTACAGAGGAAACCCACGTTACAGATGCATCCACTCGCCAGGAGCCCATGTAAGTGGCCGAGTTGGGACTGGAACCCAAGCCCAGGGAGGAGGTGACATGCACAGACAAGGGTCTAGAGCATCCTCCACCAAAGCCACAGGTGACTGGCAGAGGCGGCCTAGATTCCCCTAAGGAAGAGCTAGGCCTGGTGGCTGGCTAGGGAACGGCAGGCTTTAGGATAGAACTTCTGGGGCCAGAGCCAGGTAGGAAGGGTGGCAGCCAAGAGCTGGCTGGAGGTGTGGGCCAGTGGACTTCAGTTCTCTCTCTACCCTCTCCCAGCGCCTCCCCTGTACTGTGCAAAGGTCTTCTCCATCCCGTGGAAAGTCTTATGACCTCATAGTCTCAAGACCCTCTCCCTCCCAACCTTCCTTGCATAAAAATCCTGCCACTGCCTCAGGTGAGGTCAGAGGTCAAGATTGTACAGGGTGCTCACCTCAGTGTCCGCCCACCCCTTCTGGTTTGCTGACTGGCAGCCCCTGTCCCAACGCTGGATCCTGAGAAAGTCACTGGAACTGGGTAGAAGCAAAGGGAGGACCAGAAGTCTGAGGGAGACTGTGGGCAGAGGGTGACCGCAGGGGCACATGGCCTTTTGCTCTGTCTCCCAGCTCTTCTAAGTCTGAGGCAGCCACACAATGGCAAGGAGTCCTTCTATAATTGTTGGGGTGGTGCGGGCACTGACCTTCACCTTTGAACAGACCTAAGGCCCTGGCTGGGTGGCTCAGTTGGTTGGAGTGTTGTTCCATACACCAAAAGGTTGTAGGTTCGATTCCCAGTCAGGGCACATACCTAGGTTGTGGGATCAATCCCCAGTAGTGGGTATGCAGGAGGCAGTTGATTGATGTTTCTCTCTCATCACTGATGTTTCTATCTCTTTCCCTCTCCCTTCCTCTGGCAAGTGCTCGGTGTCATGCCTTCTCCTAACATCCTCTCTCTCTCAAATCAATACAAAACATATTTAAAAAGAAAATGAAGAATCCATGGAACATTTAGCTGCATAACTGTCCAGTCTCTGCTAGGCTTTGTAAAGGTATAGGCTCAGCTCGGGAGAGAGCCCAAGCAGTTTCATTGACTCAGCAATTTCACTGCTGGAAATTCAGCCCAAGGAGATACTGCAAAAAGAAAAGGCCAGCTGCATAAAGATGATCACTGTGGCATTACTAAAAATAGCCCCAAACAGGGAACCACCCAGCTCCTCAGCAACAGGGGTAGTAAATTACAGAACTTCAGTCAAATGGAATACATATCACGCACCCACTAACATTGGTATGTGAAGGCTATGCGGAAACAGGGAAGCATTGATGATAACACCTTGGCACAGATCAGTTAGTTCCCTTCTTTTTCCCTACAAAAGGTGTGACAAAGAACTGCAGAGAACCTGCAAAAATGAAGAGTTGGGTTAGGGCAGTTGGATCAAGAGTGACTTGCTGTCTTACTCATTGAATAAATAATTATCGAGTGTTTACCATGGGCTGGGTCCAGTGCTGGGGGCTGAGGATGGAGCAGTGAATGAGAATGCATTTCCTGCTCTCCATCTAGAGCTTCAAATCTAACACTACCGCTTTTCCCCTAAGTGTCCTTCAAAGTTGTCATAGCATCATCTAAAATAATAAAAGCATAATATGCTAATTAGACTGGATGTCCTTCCAGATGACCTTTCGGACGAAGTGGGGCTTCGAGGGAAGTCCAGATCCCAGGTGCTGGAGGGAAGGAAGGCCTACTCTTGCACAAATTTCGTGCATCGGGCCTCTAGTCTTTCAATAAAAAATAGTTGATGAGACTAAAATAAGCGACGAAAGGTGTTGCTCTCCTTCTGGGCAATGTATTTCACTCCTGGTATCAGAACCACTTCTGTCTGGATTACAATCATATTAGAAGAAAGTCTAATGCAAATGTGGTAGCGATATTCCGGTCTTATAATGTTTCCTTTGAAGCCAAAAAAAAATTTTTTTTAATCCCCATGTTAAAAAAAGAGGGAAAAAGTTAGGACTTGTTACTAATCTCACAATTGAATAATTAAGTGTGCCTAATTTTGAATGCCGCAAGCTAAATTATGCAGTGCTGAAAGTGACAAGTCTCATACCTACACCATCTCGTCTATGGAGCCATGGCTTTAGCTTTATAGCTGAAACATGCTGCCAGAAAACCTAATAAAAGGAAGCAAAAAGATTTCTGTTTATATCAAGCTGCCATTTGAGAAAGACTTTTAAATATGTTCCTCCCTACGTGTAAATCTGACAGCAGTTGCATAATTAAAACCCCACTGGAGAGTTTCCTTTTAATCTTTTCAAAGTAAACCAATAAAACATCCTTTAGGATGTCAAGTGATGGATTAATACTCTTTGAATTGTTTAAATGTCTTTGAGCGAGAGCATTGCCTCCAAGAATATTGCTTACTACTAAAAAGATACAAGCCACCATCTTTATCTTCAGGAGTTCATGTAGTCACAGGGCACGCAGATAACGACATGCCCACGGACACACATGCATCTATGATAAGTTACTTTGTTAAATGGAGGGGTGAATAAATGGATACATTCACATTAAAACAAACTTGATTTCAACCCCTTCGGAATATGTGGCATAGCATAAGTGGGATAAATAATAATTACCTAGGGTTCAGTTCAGTGTAAGCAATCAGTATGAGTAATGTAGACCGCAAAATTGGATTTTATTTGCTTGAGCTATTCAGATTGAGCTATACAGCCTCAGCGACTATTGAACAATCACAGGCAAATTTTCTCACGGGGTCTGTGCTGTGTGGACACACATTTGTGTCTACACAGTTGCAAGCTGCCCAGCTCTGGATATGGGACGCTGTTCACGCCAAATGTCAGGACAAACATTCCATCTCATCATGATGTTCCATTTAACCCTCAGTACATACAGCCACACCTGAACTTTTCTTCTATGTCTCCCTCTAGCTGAAGGTCCAATTCTGCCCCTAAACACACACACACACACACACACACACACACACACACACACAGAGCAAGTGGCTTCTGTCCTTGGACCAGAGTTCACTAGACTGTTTCCCACTTGCTAGCATTGCAGTCTCTGATGACCTTTTCAGTTGGATCTTGCCTTCCCAGCTGTCTAAGACCTGCCAGATGCTTCTAGTCAGACTGACCTTTAAGATAAGCCTGTTCCTTCAAGTTTTCTCTGGACTTAATTAGTTGGCAGCCTGATCAACAATGCATCCTCCTGCCCAGCCCTGCCCTGATGGCTCGAGAAAGGGCACACAAACACCCCCACACATCAATTATTTTTATTGTTGTTGCTAATCCTCACCTAAGGATATTTTCTCCATTGATTTTAGAGAAAGTGAAAGGGAGGGAAGGATGAGGAGAGACAGAGAGAGAGAGAGAGAGAGAGAGAGAGAGAGAGAGAGAGAGAGAGAGAGAGATGTGAGAGATTGGTTGCCTCCTGCACATGTCCTAACTGGGGCTGGGGATCGAACCTGCAATCCAGGTACATGCCCTTGATCGGGAATCGAACCCGTGATCCTTCAGTGCCCAGAGTCAATACTCTAACCATGGAGCCACACCGGCCAGGGCCACACATCCATTATTAAATACTTCAGTCTCAAACAAGAACATGCAACCCAATGATATGCATGAAATTGGTAGAACAAACACTATATAACTCGGATTCTGGACCCAGCGGAACACACAATTAACTGTGATCTGAGACAAGTGCCCTAACATTCTGAGCTACATGGGACTGGACCAAAGGTCCCCTCCTTGTTCTAATCATCGATCCAATGGCCCGTGTTGGAATATGCTTTCACCTTTGCCTTGTAGAGTAAGCTTTAATTATTCACAACATAGCACCAGGTCTGACATACACAATACATCATGCTTATGTAATGAATGAAGGAAGGGATTTTTCTATACTAAAGTCTAGATGAATCATTTAGCTGGGTCTGCACAACACACACTCAAAATGTTCACACGGCTGCACGGGACCATCCATGCTGTGATAGTCACTAATCAAATAAAACTGAGTGCATGCTAATCTCTCTCTTCACTGGACAAGGTAGCAGATAGAGAATCCCGATGCCCATTTTGGACTGAGTTTTGGCTCCCCGAGCTGCTGAATCCATAAAAGCACCAGTAATAGTAAATCACCGTCTCTGAAGACTCGGGGCATTTAAGGGGAAGGAGCGATGTGAGCAGAAAGATGATCACTGTGTACATAAGTAGGTCTTTACTTAAATCGCGTCCAAGTACATTTTGCAAGAGAAGGCTGAAATGACAATCATGCTACTTCGGGATTCAGCAGAACCTGTCTGACCGCTGCCCCAGATCACGCTACTGGTGCTGCTCTCTTGGCAGCCCCTGCAAGGGGCTCGTGCAATGCTGAGCTGTCCCCAGGCTGGTTCTGGTCCCTGGGTGCAGCTCCTCTCAGAGATGAATGTTTTCCTGTAGCAGATTTTGGAAAACAATGTTGGGTCATTCGTAACACAGCCACACGCTTCCGTGTAGCCCTCCTACGCTACTTGCCTACATCCAAAAAAAACAACAACACACAAATCGAGAAAGAGAACATAGTTCTTTTCCACTTGACTGAAGAACAGCCATTCCTGCCAGTAGATTAAAGGCTGGGGCTTGGAACGATTTGCCAAAACACTGCCTTGATTTTTGTGTGCAAAAAGCTAGAGAGAAGCTTTCGAAGCTGTGGCTGGGCAGTGAATGAAAAAATGGATGGGAGCTTATCAAAGAAGCCCAGAGACAGCAGGTCCCAGGAATGAGGCCCGATCTGTATGAACTCACAGCCCACAGAGAAAGAGGATCCGGCTAACCCCATTTCCTTTGTCACCGGGAGAGAAATGCTGTGGCCTCCCAATATGTGCACAGGTGAGTGTCTAGGTGGAAGAGAGCAAAAGGGTGTGTTTACAAAAGGAGGCGCACAAATCAATACTGAGCTATGAACACATGATGTCATCCTTCAGGACTAAGCATCCTTAGTACTTTTAAAGCACTTAAAAAAACACACTTTAGTTGCTATAGCAACTTGATGCAGCTCTTCAAAGGGGATTTTTTTGAGGGGGTCATTTTATATCTTCAATCACCATAACAACATGATATGGCCTTTAAAGGGTATTTTTATCCAATTTGTGCATTGGAATTGGGCCATATTTGCCTTTTCTGGTTTAAAATAATCAGATCAAGCATGACACATGAAAAATCATTGAAGGAAAGGAAGCCCTTTAGTAAACGATAAATACACACTGAGCAAAACATCTCCAGCTGCTCACATCCTGCGCATGGATGCCATCTTTCTGCCTCCCCGCAGCCATCTGTGATGGCTTACTCTGGTCAGTTAGTCCGTGACCCCGAGCCTAGGCTGGCATACCAAGCCAGACCAGAACCCACCCATGGGAGGCGTGTCTATGATTTCCCTCACTTCTCAGCCCAGTGAATCCAGCCCCCTCCACCCAAACTACTAGAGGTCCAAACAGCCCAGTGCCTTCACCTCCTCTGGGACTCCAAGCAAGAGTGGATTGGACACACACACAATTTTGCCCAAATGAAAAGCTTGTGTTTATTCTGCACCCTGTACAGTAACTGGAAAGGAGGTCTTGTTTCATGTGACACTCAGGGGCAGGGAGAGGGGGAAATGGGGAAAGTGCGTGAAAGGAGAAGAGAGGGTGGGGGTGGAGTGGGGAGCAGTGGTGGCTCCTGGATCTCTACGGAAGAAGCTCAGAGGAGGGGGGAGTGGGAAAAGTAGGGGGCCTCAAGGAGTACTTGCAAAACATTTTTTGTCAGGTTGTGAAACCATGAGCTGTTTACACCAAAAAGAAAGAGGGAGCCTGGCCAGCATGGCTCAGTGGTTGAGCCTCAACCTATGAACCAAGTTCGATTCCCGGTCAGGGCACATGCCCGGGTTGAGGGCTTGATCTCCAGTGTGGGGCATGCAGGAGGCAGCCAATCAATGATTCTCTCTCATCATTGATGTTTCTATCTCTCTCTCCCTCTCTGAAATCAATAAAAATATTTAAAAAAAAAAGAGGGAGAGCGAGAGAGCCCTAACCAGTTTGGCTCAGTGGATAGAGCGTCGGCCTGCGGACTCAAGGGTCCCGGGTTTGATTCCGGTCAAGGGCATGTACCTTGGTTGCAGGCACATCTCCAGTGGGGGGTGTGCAGGAGGCAGCTGATTGATGTTTCTCTGTCATCGATGCTTCTAACTCTCTATCCCTCTCCCTTCCTCTCTGTAAAAAATCAATAAAATATATATTTTAAAAGAGAAAGAGAGAGAGAGAGAGAGAGAAGGCATGATGGAAAGTATAGAGATACTACCCCCCCCCCCCCTGCCCAAGTTACCCCTTGGTGCCACTATTGACTGGAAAAAGTGACAAGATAATACAGAAGAGAAGTCGAGAAATTGGAGGGAAAGTTGGGGGTGGGGGGAGGGCGTGCAGAGGAGGGAGAGAAAACCAAGGGTGGCCGGGAACAAGAGCAGCTTAAGTCCGGCCTCCAAGTCGCCCAGCTTTTCTGTGAGGAGGGGGCAGTGTGAACTCTAGGAAAAGCAGGCGGGAAGGGGATCTAAGAAAGAGATTCTGGGGAGAGTGGTTGCATTCCTCCGGTAAAAGGGCTTAGACTCTAAGTCTTAGAGGATGCTGCGGGGAGAACGCGTGGAAAAAAGGGAAAAAGAGAGAGAGAGAGGAGAGTAAAACGCTGTGAGTGGAAAGAAAGGGCTTTCCAAATTATTTATATGAGGAAACTGAGGCCGAGGGGGAGGAGGGAGAGTGAGAAATAAGAAGGAAGCAGAAGGCCCATGTGCTCACAAGTCCTTTATAGAGGAAAAACGGAGTCGCACAGAGGTTCATGCATGGAGCTGGCAGGCGCTGGAGCGCAGGCGGCCCCCGGGTCTGCCAGCGCCCCTGCCAGCGCCGGGGTGAGGGTTCCACCCCATCCGGCCACGCTGTCAGGCGAGTTTTCGCTGGGTAAGCTCCAGGGATGGGCTTCCCGCACCAAAAGCCAGTTAAGAGAGAGAGGAGGCCCGAAGGAGGGGACCCGGCGGAGAGGAGAGGGCGAGAAGAAAGTGGGCAACGGGGCATTAGAAGAGACGGGGCAGCTGATGGACCGGACTCAGCCGCCCAGCAGCGGAAAGGGCAGCAGGTGACAGGCGCGGAGAAGAAACGCGCGCGGGGCGTGCTGCTCACCTATGGTGGATACCACGGTGCCCACGAAGTAGAAGGCGCCGGGGAAGTCCCAGCGCGGGCGCAGCGCGTCGGCTCGGACGCCGGCGGCCAGCGCGGCCTCGTAGTGCCGAAGGAAGGCGCGCAGCTCCGGCTCCGCCACGCCGTGCGCCGCGCTGAAGTTGCGCAGGGTGGCGCCCCAGCGCGCCCGCGCCTCCGCCTCGCCCGGGCTCTCCAGCGCCGAGAAGACGGTGGCGCCCGCCACTAGGTAGAGGCCGATGAGCGCCGCCAGCAGCACGAAGCGCCCCGTGTCCTCGTTGAGGTGCGAGCGGCGGCAACAGCAGCAGCAGCAGGAGGGACGCGGCAGGCGGCGGCGGCAGCGGCGGGGCGGGGGCCGGGGGCTGCGGGAGGACATGGTCCGGAGCTCAGCCCCGGGGCCGGGGCGGTGCTCGGGGCCCGGGCCGCGGCATCCCCCCCGCGGGAGCAGAAACGTGAGGATGGTGGCCGGGGGTCCGGGGCTGCTGCGGAGCCCCTCGCAGTCTCTCCAGAGCCTGGACGGCGGGCGCCTCCGCCTCCTCCTCAGCGCTCAGGCCGCACGCGGGTCCCGCGGCCCTTCCGGAGCCCGGGCTGGGGCGCTCGTCTCCTTGCCCCGACGACTCGCTGGCCCCCGCGGTTCCTCACCCGCCGCCCTCGGGCGCGGGGCTCTGCAGCTAGGTCCCCGCCGCCCTGTGGCCGGTGTCCGCGGGGCCCGGGGCCGCATACTCCCCTCCAGTCAGGCCGCGGGCTGCGGCGGGGCGGGCTGCGCGCCCGTGCGCCTAGGACTGGGACTTGGCAGCGGGGCGCGAACAGAACCCCTGGGGGCGTCCCATCAGGCGTTCCCGGGTCCGCAGCTCCCAGCCACGGGCTGCGCGGGCAGTCCGGCTCCCGCCCCCGGGCCTGAGCTAGCGGCGTCGGCTTCTCAGCCTCAGCACCGAGCTTAGTCCTGGGAAGCGCTCCCTTTCCAGCTCCAGCCCGAGAGCCGCCTGGCACGGAGAGGCGGAGTCAGCAGCGCCTGGGGCGGGGTGTTGGGGTGGGGGTGGGGGGAGTAAGGAGGAGAGGAAAGGGGTGGGGAGTTGCGCTGCTGCGATGCCTCCCGCCTCCCTGCCGCTCTGGCGGCACTAATGCGGGGCATCAGAGCAGGTGTCGAGACTGCGGTGCTTGCTGCCACCCCGCCGGGGGCGCTTCGGCTCCAGAATTCCTCCCTTATCTCCAAGCTGCTGCCAAACTTTGCTCAATTTGATGATGCCCTGCGGTCTCAGGGGCGGGGGGGCCCCAAGACACGAGAGTCTCCTCATACCGCGTCTCTCGGGCTCCAGTCCGAAGTTTAAGTTTCCTCTCGCTCGCTTCTCCTTCCTGGATCCATACGCAGTGCCACGTCTCGGAGGGTTCCTTTGGGGAAATGATCCCGTTTGGGGAGGAGTCGGGGCGACCGAGGAATGAGGGCATCTCCTCCCCCTCTCCACTGAGCGGGGCGGCCCGCGTCAGCACCGCGGACAGCGCATCGGTGCCGCAGCCGCGGGGCGGTGGCTCCAGGGCTGCAGAGACCCGCGGTGCCGGGGAGAGGCCAGTCACCCTGCTGCGCTGTGTTCCCCAAACGCTCTCTCTTCCTTTCTACCTCTGATCTCTCCCCAGTCGGGGGCAGGTGCAGTCACTGAAGCAGCGTGCTGACAGGGCGGGGATGCTGAGGAATAGAGACAGGGTTGGAGTCCAACACGAATAGGGGACCCAAGTGCCACGGGAGGAGGAAGCGTCCAGGCCCACCCTGTTGCTTGGACCTCCTCTCCCAACCCAGCTCCCGGGACCCAACAGCCCGGGGTCAAGAGCCTGGATAAGAACCTGGCTGCGTGGAGCAGGGTGTTAGAGGAGGTGTACAGAGAACTCATTGACTGCCCCCCCCCCCTCACCCCGTGCCTGCAGGTGAGGGGTGTACTCTTGGGCGGGGGGGGGGGGGGGGGGGGGCATCATCGCTCCCTCTGCCCTGCGGCTACTAGAGTAACGAGGGCACTCTTTGCTATTATTGCAAGAGTTCTCTGCCGGTGGGTTGCAGGCTGGGTCACAAAGTTCTGTGGTGAGGAACACCCCTTTTCTGTCCGTTCTCCTTCCACAAGAGAGGGAGACCCTGATGATGATGAGACGACACAGATGACAGAAGATAAAAGATAATAATGGTGCCCTAGCTGGTTTGGCTCAGTGGATAGAGCTCGCCCGGGGACTGAAGGGTCCTGGGTTCCATTCTGGTCAAGGTCAGGAACCTCGGTTGCAGGCTGGATCCCTGGCTCTGCTTGGGGCTCATGTGGGAGGCAACCAATGGATGTGTCTCTCTCACATTGATGTTTCTCTCTGTGTCTGTCTCTCCCCCTCCCTTCCACTCTCTCACAAAATCAGTGGAAATTCTTGGGTGAGGATTGACAAAAACAAAAAGGTAATAATGGTGACTGCTTAGATACCCTAGGTGGGTGAACTGTGGCAAAATGCAAACCTGACCCACCACTCCAAATACCTGGCTGTCTGGTCTCCACCCTAAAAAACACTCAAGCTAAGGTCGACCCAGACTGGCAACAGTGTCAGTCCCCTAAGGATCAGGGTGCTCACAGTGGTCCCACCACTCGCTGGGCCCTCTGACCCCATGCCCCAAGTGGATACAGGGGGTAGAGGGAGGAGGAGCTGTCTGAAAGCTGAAAGGCATCTGACTTGGAACGATTTTTTTCAAACCAGGACACACTGGAGTCTTGGATCATCCTAGAAACGTTTCCAGTGTGTAGATGGAGCCAACTGCTCCTGTGTTAGGGAGGGGACCGACAGGGAGAGACTTCACCACCACCGTAGTCAGAACCAGGCATCTTGGCACTGGGTGGCATGTGACTAGTTTTGCAATGATTTTCTTAGAAAGGGGCAGAGGAACCTTTGTGTGAGGGGGGGAGAACATCTCATCAGTGGAGGGAGCCTTATACAAGCACAAATTATTGCCTCTGCAGCAGGCTATTGTTACTATTGGCAAAATGTACTTCAATCTTCAATCTCTCTCTCTCTCTCTCTCTCTCTCTCTCTCTCTCTCTCTCTCTCTCTCTCTCTCTCCTCTCCCCCCAACCCAAGACTTTGGCTCCCCTAGGCTCTTCACTGGTATCATCCCATCAGTTTCCCCATCCATACATACCCCCATCTTTACAAGCTCCTTCAGGCAGGGAGGATGGCCCAGACATGAACCTCTGAGGCCAGATTCCACTTGACTGGCCAAGCTCTGACAGAAGCCCTGAGAAATGTCACTCGAGAAGCTTGCCCTGGAGTCCCTGATGCAGTTGAAAGACACTGTCAGACCTCCCAGACTCCCAGGACAGGGACAGAGTGCTTCCCTGCAGTGTTCTGTGCCTCTAGACCAGCTCCTTGCCCAGTTGGCAGGGGCCTGCCTCATTCCCCAGCTTGTTATTCTAGCCTGATTAACGTCAAACCTCTGGCATCAATTTCCACTCTGAATGACCTAATCAATTTTTATAATAGCAAAATGATGAGTTCCCTGCACATAAGCATAGGTCCTTTGGGGAACCAGCCCCATGATGAATGACACTTTTGCCCGCTGAAGCAACATTTAAGTCACTGAATTCCAGCTGGCTATCCTACTGCTTTTGCTTCAGCCCTGAATTGCTACGATAGCTTCCTAAGGATAGGGGCTAGCTACCTCAGGCCTCTCCCCACTTAGGTCCATCTTGCTTGCACCTGCCAGTCTTTGCTGTGATCATGCCCATTTGATCTGATTAAGTGACTAATGCCCCTAGACCACAGTCTCCAATGGCTCCCCCAAAGCTATAAAAAATTTAGTCCTTTAACACTTGAGGTTATGATTCCCAACAAATCGTTCCAGCTTCACCTTCTTCTACCTCCTACTTATCCCCCAGGTACTCCATACTCAGCCCAATCACCAGCCCTTGGCTTCTCTTATTGACCTTGATAGAATGCCATCTTCTTTCTCCTCCTCTACTAGCACAGCTCAACTTAGGCTAGACCTTTCTGCCAGTAAGCTTTTTCCTTGTGGGATATCTTGACCCAAACACTTTGATACCATCACTGCAACCCTAAGATCATTTAATTCTGCCATGCCCTCGAGAACTTTAGGCAAGATGTGAGTTCTCCTTCGGGGAGCATGCCCATGCCTTTCTCTTCCCCCTCTGCTTCCTCCACAGGCACACATCTCCCAAACTCTAAGGGACCTCCTGAGACTTGCAGCCAGGGGAGCAATGGGCAGCGGCAGCTCTTTCCAGGCTGATCCCCTAAACCTGTTCATAAGGCCCCCTTTTCTCTGACTCTCCAGTGAACCAACAGCAGCCCCGCCTTGGCTCACTTCTTTCCCATAACATTTCCAGGGAGCCAAAGCAGCCCTGCCTAGTCTCTCTCTCCTGCTGCTTCTTCTCTCCTAGGCCCTTCCTTGTTTCACTGTCTTCAGCTTTAATAAACGTATCCCCCCCCCAAAAAAAAAATAACTTCAGACAAGACACCTAAATTATAGCCTCTCTCTCTCTTTCTCTCTCATAAAAGAGAATACAATGGCAGAAGTCTTAACCAGGAAAACAGGAAGATCAAATGCATTCAACTGGCAATTTTACTCTTAGATATATACCCAATATAAATCAAAATATACATCACACAAAAATTTATACACGTATGTTCATTGCAACATTATTCATAGCTAGAGGCCCGGTGCATGGATTCGTGCACCAGTGGAGTCCCTCACACCCATGCATGATTGGGGTTGGGGAGGGACCGCGGGAGGGCTCCAGGGCGTGTCTGGCCCATCTTGCCCAGGCCCAATCGGCCAGATCCCAGCCGCAAGCTAACCTACCGGTAGGAGCATCTGTCCCCTGGTGGTCAGTGTGTGTCATAGCAACCGGTCGGACGGTTGGACACTTAGCATATTAGGCTTTTATTATATAGGATTAACCCAAAGTGGAAGCAACCATATGTCCATGATGAATGGATAAGTACAATGTGATATAACAGCGATTTTCAATGAGTGTGCCACAAGAATTTTTAAAACTTGCAACTATTAGTCAGGAGCACTGACCTCTTTTTCCGTTAGACTTTCAAATAAAAAAATTAAAACAGCCAACGCAACAATAGCCATCTGGTGTGAATGAATCAAAATTATACCTATTTTCTTTGGTCAGATCAGCAAAAAAGGTTTTATATGTGTGTGTGTGTGTGTGTGTGTGTGTGTGTGTGTGTGTGTGTGTCTGTTATTTACTTATTTTTAATGTTTTTTATTGACTTTTTTTTAAGGGAGAGAAATATCCATGATCAAGAGAGAAACATCAGTTGGCTGCCTCCTGCATGCCCCCCCAATGGAGATCTAGCCCACAGCCTGGGCATGTGTCCTGACAGGGAATTAAATGGGCAACTTCTCAGTACATGGGATGATGTTCAAACAATTGAGCCACACTGTCCAGGGCAAAAAATGTCATATAATTTTTGGTGTGCCACAGAATTTTAGTAATTAGTTTATGTGTGCCATGAGATGAAAAAAGTTGAAAATTGCTTTGATATAACCATACAATAAAATATTCAGCAATAAGCCGAAACCAGTTTGGCTCAGTGGATAGAGCGTCGGTCTGCGGACTGAAAGGTCCCAGGTTCGATTCCGGTCAAGGGCATGTACATTGGTTGCGGGCACATCCCCGGTAGGGGGTGTGCAGGAGGCAGCTGGTCGATGTTTCTCTCTCATCGATGTTTCTAGCTCTCTGTCCCTCTCCCTTCCTCTCTGTAAAAAATCAATAAAATATATTTTTAAAAAAGAAAAATATTCAGCAATAAAAAGGAATGAAGTACTGATACATGCTACAACATGAGTGACTCTTGAAAGCATTATACTAAGTGAAATAAGCCAGTCACAAAAGATGACATATTATATTATTTCATTTGTATGCAATGTCCAGAATAAGAAAATCCATAAAAACAGAAGTAACTTAGTAATTGCTAAGGGCTGGAGAGTTGAGAAGGAATGGGAGTGACTACTAATAGGTATGAGGTTTCTTTTGAGGGTGATAAAAATATTCTAAAATTGATTGTGGTGATGATTGCACAGCTCTGTGAATATGTTAAAAAGCATCAAATTGTATTGCTAAATGGATGAGTTGTATGGTTTGTGAATGATATATCAATGAAGCTGTTAAAAAAACAAATACAAATGTGAGCAAATCTTTTTTGAAAAAAAAAGAAAATAGAAAATCATTTATCCCAAAGAAAATGATTTCTTTAAAATAGAAATATAGAAACAATTTAATTGTGCTAAAGAGAACATTGATAATGAAACTAAAGGACTTTGCTCCAGAAACTACTTTCTCTTAAAAATTAATCTGTGTTGGTAAAATTTTGATGGAAAATTATGCATTCCAGGTAGCAGATGCAAAATGTCCTGGGTGGTTCTAAACTCTTTGATCTTCCATATGTCAGAACTTCACTAATATTCATTGTCTGCATTACTTATTAGCAGTTAGTTGTGTAACAAGATATAATAATTTATATAAATGTTATATATATGTGTGTGTGTGTGTATATATATATATATATATATATATATATATATATAGTAAAAGTATAATATGCTAATTAACCAGACAGCCGAACAACCTTTCGGACGTCATTCTGAATGTCCTTCCCAACAAAACCGCGGCGGTGGAGGCCAAGGCACAGGTGGTTAGGGGTGATCAGGCAGGCAGGCAGAATGGTTAGGGGCGATCAGGCAGGCAGGTAGGTGAGCGGTTAGGAACCAGTGGTCCCAGATTAAGAGAGGGATGTCTGACTGCCAGTTGGACTGGCAGTCAGACATCCCCCGAGGGGTCCCAGATTGTGAGAGGGTGCAGGCTGGGCTGAGGGAACCTCCCCCCGCCATGCACGAATTTCGTGCACTGGGCCTCTAATATATATATGGAGAAGTTGATCATTTCTATCCTGTGAAGGGTCGCTTGAGTTGCCTTCTTAGTTGTGCAAATGCAGAAATCCTCCTTTTTCCATTCTCCTGAAATCAGGGTTTCATAAGACCTTTCATGTCTTCTGAATTTATGTGATTTGGCAAAAATTTCTTCACATCATGTTTTACAGAGCTGAGAGCTGGTGGCTGAGGAGGAGTGAACCAGCTTTTCCTAGGGCCTTCTGGGACAGAAGGAAAAGATGTCTGATCTGTCTTCCTTGAATTCAAATTGGTGCATATGTTTTTTTGAGGTCAGAGCGCTTAGCTGAGGAAAGATACGGGCAGTGTCTAACTGCCGCCCCGGAGCCAGAAGAAAAGTTCCTTGAAAAGAAATTATTGAAGAAGAGGAGTCTGACTCGAAGCGAGGCTCAGACAAGGGTCTACATGCTTCGGTGGCAAAGGATGTAACGGATGCTGGGTGGCCCATAGGTCCATCTCCCTGGCACTGTGTGGGATTTGAAAACAAGAGCTGAGCCTAGACTTATGACCTGAGAGCAGAGCTGCTTTGGTGCCTAAGGTTGCCCTTCATGGAAAAGTGCATCTGAACAGCCATAGATAAGCGATGGCACAAACAGTGCAGAGGCGGTTACTATAACAGGGGTGGCCTTGCTTCTTCTCTCTCCGATTGACATTTAGAGGAGGCGGTTCCTTTTGGACTGAGTACAACTCTATTTCCTTACTTATCTTCTATCTAGATGTTCTTTACATTATTAAAAGTGGGTATGAAAGTCTCCAATTATTATTGTAAAACTGTCTGTATCTCCCTTCAAATCTCTCAGTGTTGATTAATATATATATTTTTTAAACATATTATTTTTATTTCAGAGAGGAAGGGAGAGATAGAAACATCAATGATGAGAGACTCGTTGATTGGCTGCCTCCTGCATGCCCCCGACTGGGGATCAAGCCTGCAACCTGGGCATGTACCCTGACCGGGAACTGAACCGTGACCTCCTGGTTCATAGGTCGATGCTCAACCGCTGAGCCACACCGGTCGGGCAATTAATATATGTTGGGGCTCTGTTATTTGGTGCATATGTTTTTATAATCATGAGGTGACTTTGAGGATAGAAGCCACATTGATGAAATGAGCTTGCATAACAGAGGAAAGACCACCTCTAGTCTTCTTTGACGGGAGAAAATGAACATTTATGTATTTAACCCATTGTTGCCACTAGTATCCCAAATATTCAGAAGTCCCAGCTTGAAATCAGTTTGCTGTAAGAATTTAGACCTTCAGATGTGGTGAAACAGGCCTGACTCCTTCATCTGTTTCCTTTTTTCCCTCCCATTCCTGAATATCCCTTCTCTCAGGTTTCTTATGCCTTGTGGTCTCTTTATGGCTAACTTTGCTATCAAGTCGATTCTTCCATGTTCTTGCAATTGAGAGAACTGAAATGTCAGCAGCTATTCTAATTCAAAAACACTAGGTTATCAGAAATAAGAGCAAAAACAAAGCAGAGAAGGAGGGCACGAGGAGAAAGATGCTTTGGGGTTGCCACAGCTAATGTCTCATTGTTCCCATGAGTCAGAGGTCTAAGAATATTGAACTGATCTTTTGAGATGAGAGCATTTGTTTCAGCGAGGCCACTCTAAGAAAGAGGACTGAGCCCAAGAGGAAAGAGGAATGGAAGGCGGCATTGGAAACCAGGCAGTTTTTGGAAGCAATTGTTCTCATAACCAAACCATTCTTCATATTATTAACTTGTCTGCAGGTTGCAAAACACAGGCAAAGACAAGAGACTTGTTCAGTAGACATCAATTAAAACTCCTGGGCTGAAGATGGGTCACAGTACAGGTCACACTCAGCTTAAAGCACTGACAGGGAAATGTGTTAACTCTTTCCCTTGCTGTGGTCTTGGTCGGTAGGGATATTAGCGGGTCGGGGGGAGTGAGGGTGGTGTCCAGAGAAATAGGATTAATAGAGACAGGTGTGGGGATGGGGTGGGGAGAAGAGTCTTGGGGACCCCTTTCAGATATTACATAAGTAAATGGGGTTCTGGGGAAACAGTGTTACCTGTGGAGATAAATTCTTCTCTACAGATAAAGATGAGAATGTGGTCAGCCTGCTTTGATTTCTCCCTCTCTCCCTCCTTCCCTTTCCTCCTTTCTTTCCTTCTTCCTTCCTTCATTCCATCTATGCAACAAATATTTCTAAACATTTATTCGGTGCCAGGAAATATGCTATTAAGGATCCTGACTCATTACAAATTGCCTTTATTTTAGGATGGGGCAGGAAGGAGGGTGGGAGTGCATTGAGGGCAGTCAGAATCACAGATAAGGAAGTTTAGGCCCCCCAGAGAGGCAGTCAGAGCTGCTCACATCCTCAGTGCATTTGCAATCTTTTCTCTTTTTTTGCATTTGCAATTGTCACCAACCCAAATGCCCACTGGACTGGCTGGGCTTGAAGTAGACTGCATTCTACCTCCACATGATCCTAGGCCTTCTGCATCCAATATCTGGGCACTGGGCCTGGGGACTTGCAGGCTCACCGGACTTCCCAGGTGAGTCTCCTGCACCATGGCATTTGTGGGCTTGGGCCCTTGGATCAGTTGGAATGGGCCTTACAGGGTTAGAGTCTGAAAAAATACTTGGCCATTTTCCTGTGTTGTGAGGAAGGTAAATGAAATGGAAAGCGAGGTCCAGGGCCAGTTTTACCGCTCTCTTCTATGTGACCTTGGCTAGTCTCCCTCCACCCTCCCTTCCTTCATGCCACCTATGGGTTATTGCTGGAGCCGGGTGTACCAATAAATACCACCTTCTTTGCTGCAGAATCATAATTATGACCAAGTAACCTGGATGCTCAGCTCAGGGGCAACAGGGGGGATGTCATTAAAACCTTTCTGATGACTAACTCAATGAGACACCTCTTCAGAGTTTGAAGAAAACATCGTTTTTATCCCAGACTCTCCTACCCTGCTGTCAGGGGGGTTCCTGGAGCCTCAGAACCTGGGATTTTGGCTTTCCCAGGAGGACAGCCATGAGTATGCATTTGCATCAGCTCCAAGGCCCCTGAGGAGGGTGGCCTGCAGGCCCAGGGAGTGGTAGTTTCCAGACCCTTCTGCTCAGCATTTAGCTCACTGCCTTTAATAGAACAATTGAGATTTGGGAGATAAGGGAGAAGGAAAAAAGGGAAGGGAGGGGCCAGCTCTAGAAAGGTTTGCCAGAAAGTTCCAGTCTCTTCCCCGCTTGTAGAACAGGGATGAACATGCTGAATAAATGCCTTCTTGCAGGTTGGTTACAATCTGGGAGGTGTTTTCTCATTATACGAGTCCTCATTATGTTATATGTAAAAAGCATAATATACTGTAGCCTGAGAGTAAAAGGCCAGCGAAGCACTGGCTGGATTCACCTTGGGAACTGTGGCTGCCCTTGACATTTCTCATGAGCAGATTTTATCAGGAGTAAAGCCCAGATGGGGGCTAGGGAGGCCCCATGAAAATGCCAAGATTCCTGTGACTCTCTCCTCTTCTCCCTGCCCTGCACAGAGACGATATCTCAAAGGGCTCATTTGCTCATTTCTTTTCCCAGCAAGTATTATAGGACACCAATCACGTGCCAGGTATGCAGCTAGGTGCTGGCTATAAGAGCCAAATTGTTCCTGCCTTCACAGAGCTTTGGGCCACTGGGGAATAAAAAAAAAAATCACACAAGTATAAATGAAAAACAAACACGTGACAATAGCTATGAGGGAGAACTGCATGGTTCTGTGAAAATGCAGATAGGGGAGTTGGGCAGGGCCAAGATGTGCAGGCACTGACCAGGAGGAGGGTGCGTGAGTTCCAGAGAGAAGCTATCTAGCCCTGGTGTGTCATCTTTAACACAGCCATCATCCACCTTGCTGAAGACCAAACTTGGACTGCTAACAATAAGAAAAGTCATCATGTCCTAGCCGGTTTGGCTCAGTGAATAGAGCGTCAGCCTGCGGACTGACGGGTCTCGGGTTCGATTCTGGTCAAGGACACATGCTTGGGTTGTGGGCTCAATCCCCAGTGGGGGGTTGTGCAGGAGACAGCCGATCAATGATTCTCTCTCATCATGGATGTTTCTCTCTCTCTTTCCCTCTCCCTTCCTCTCTGAAATCATTAAAAAATATATATATTTAAAAATAAATAAAAGTCATCATTAGGATTGTTTGTAGTTAGACTATGACTAAAATAAATCTTCAAACCCTTTCATGGACACAGGCTCATTGGTTCATCATAAAAACCTTCTGGGGAGGGGCTTCCTTTTGGTGGAGAGAGAAATGTGCCCTGCCCGGCTGGTGAGTGGCCCTAGGGGACTGAGCTGTGGGTCATTTCTGTGGTGAGGGAGAGGGAATGGGCTAAACATTTTAAAAAATGTGTGGGTTGTATTTGTTACTCTTGTACTTATTACTTGGATTGTACTTGTTACTCTTGAGTAGAGTGGCCCGGCCCTGGGAACATCAGGAAACGCTACAAGGTAGAGCCATTGAAGACTTCACTGTGGCCATTTCAGCAGAGAATAACAAAGACAATTAATGGAGTTGCTTATGTTGACTGCACTTCAAACAACCGACTCAACCTCTCCTCTTCAGCCCCAAGAGACACACTATTATGTGGAAATTACAGCAACCTCCTTCACCCCAAGATGTGACAAACATCCTTGTAATCAGAGAATTCTCAGCTGAGAAACTTGAGATGTACTTTGCAAAAATGGATTGGGCAACCAGCTAGTCTATGAAAAGTTCTGTAAATATTTCCCCTGGATGAATAAGGAAATCCCCACTCACTCATATTATAAAAGAGAATTTCAACCGCATTGCAGACAAATTATGTGAATAATTTGGTATAAGCTAACATTCTCTTAGAACATATTCTAAATGCTTTAGGTAGATTAATGCATTTAGTCCTTATAACAACCCTATGAGGTGGATATTCCTGTTGCCCAGATTTTATAGATGAGGAAATTAAGGCACAGAGAGGTTAGGCAATTTGCCCAACGTTACACAACTAGCAAATGGCTGAGCTAGAACTTGATGGGTTCCATGGGGCTGTGATTAGTGGACAGGCAATCAATGGGAACATGCGATTCTGGCTGAAACATTCCCAGTGGGGGACACAGCACACAGAAGAAAATCTGCACTTAACAGGATCTCACAGGAAGTTAATTTGTGATTGTGAAAGGCTTTCTGTTGTGCAGGTGCATTTTCCCCTCAGAGAGGAGATCGTCTGCATGGACTACTTTCATACATTTGTGAACTGACCAGGTGGGCCAGGTTAAGGGTTGGGAGCTGGTGGGGGTTGGAGTGAAGCTTAGTGGGCTGGGCAACAGTGAAGGTACAGGCATTGAAGCCATCACACTGGAATCAACATAAGCGCCTTCACTAACTGGGCCTTGTCTTTGTTGTTCTCTGCTGAAATGGCCACAGTATTGTCTTCAATGCCTGTACCTTCTAGTGTTTTCATTAGTCAACTCCCACCCCAGCCCCCATGCAACTATAGTCTTCATCTGCCTCCTGCCCTTTCCACCAGCACACTAGACAGATTCCTCTCATATTACAGAACGGCTGCAAATCGCCTCCCTTGTCCTCTAGAGAGAAGTGCCCTGTTTCTTAGGCAAAGAGCTGGACAGTGATGGTTAATTAAATTTTCAAGTCAGTAGACAGTGGCTTCCTTGGTTCCTGATGGGGGAGAGGGGTGTCAGCACTAATTATTTAAAAAGAGTGCTGTAGAGACTCAGCTAGTAAATTGGATGCTTGCCTGGCTTGGGCCCAGACAAAGGCCTGGTACCTACATTCTCCTTGCCCAGCCCTATTCCCACATCCTTACTTCCTCAGAAGCTCAGAAGAAGGGCACTAGAACTCCTGCCCTTTATATACTGTGGATGTTGGCCAGGGGATGAGGGGGTGGGCGCAGGGGGTTGACTACCTGACCCCCAGGGAGTTCCCCACCCCAAGATTCTGTGAGAAAAGCTCTTTTTCTTCCTTCCTTCCTTTTTTTCTTAATTTAAATTCTTTATTGTTTAAAGTATTACATAAGTCTCCTTTTCCTCCCTCTCCCCTGCCACCCCCAACCCCCAGCACATGCATGTCCCCCCCCCCCCCAATTTGTGTCCATTGGTTATGCTCATATGTATGCATACAAGTCCTCTGAAAAGCTCTTTAGGCACAGCCGGTGTGGTTCAGTAGTTGAGCTTCAACTTATGAACCAGGAGGTCACAGTATGATTCCCGGTCAGGGCACATGCCCAGGTTGCAGGCTTGATCCCCAATAGGGGGTGTGCAGAAGGCAGCCGGTCAATGATTCTCTCACATCATTGATGTTTCTACCTCTGTCTCCCTTTCTGACATCAATAAAAATATATTAAACAAAACAAAACAAAAAAAAATCAGAAGAAGAAAAGCTCTTTAGGACTGCAGGCCCCGAGGGTTTTGTGCCATGTGGCTTCCCCTGCCCTGGGAGACACTCAGGCTCTCATCTCTAAAGCCACCTGTATCTCCCCACAAATGTGCCCTTCCCTGCAGAAGGTGGGCCACAGCAGGCACACAGTGTCTACAAAGAGGACTCCCTTTTGATTGGTTCATTGATTGTGCGCATCAGTATCAGGAGTGGGCAGGTGTGCAGCAGACCCCTGTCCCAGCATTATCCTTATCCCTCTGGCCTCCAAACGCTCTGCCAGGCGCAGGGCAGGATAAAGACCTAGAGAAGATGGAATTCCGTGTGTGTGTGTGTTGGGGGAGAGGGGCTGGGGACATCCATCCATCAATCCGGCCGACCCGCGCAGCCTCCTCTCTGGCCCCGCACTGCTCTCTGTCCCTCAGGCCAGGGGTATGGACGGACGAGGGCCAGTCTGTACAAAGGGGAAAGAGAGAGCAGAGTCCATCAGAGCCTTCCTTCCCACTCTCCAGGGCGTCAGGGGTCTCTGCCCAGTGGAGGACCCTCCCATCATGCCGGCCAGGAGTCTATGTTGCCCTTCTGCAGAGGCAAAGCAGATGGCTGCCTGTGCGGTATGCATTAAGGCTTAGAAAAGGGTCCAGTGCCACCCCCAGTCTATGCCTCTTTTGTGCCTGATATCCCGCCATTAGCAGTTCTCACCTTTGGGTTTTAATGGTTTAAATGTTGATGGAAAGAGGAGAGTGTAACACTTGAAGACCCCTGTCTTCCGGCATTGTGTTTCTCCTAGGGGAGGCACACATCTCCCCTCCCAGGCCTGGAGCAGGGGGGAGTGGAGTCCCCTCGATCGATTGGGGCAGGTCTGTAGGAGACTAACTTATTTTGCTGTGAGTGGCACAGCAGTGCATGAGGAGCAGAGAGGCAGGGAAAAGTGGTAGGCTTGTTGTGAGTGGCTGCTGTGAATTTTAATTCAATTCTGTTTAGCTGGCTTATTGAATCAATGTTGGGGAAACACAGTGCTCTCCTGGGAGGAGAGGTGTTTGTTATAAATAGAAGGTATTATCTCTGCCAGGCAGTGGGGGGACGTCCTGTCACTCAGCAGAGCTCAAGGCAGTCTGGAGCCCAGCCGTGGGCTGCAGGGCTGCGAGTTACTGCTTTCATTTGCTTGTCCCAAAAGATAGAGCCCTTCCTCCATTCAGGGCTCACCATCAGGGACCCCAGCAAGCCCAGCACCCTCTCTGGGCCCTTAGCCCTTTCTCTGCTGGGCACATTGTGCCACCTGCATTCTCGGGGGCACTTGATAGGGTCCTCACCCTGCCAGTGAACTGACAGGAATCAGAGATTAGCACTCTCCACTCAAACCCTGAACCAGAGTGCCTCCCCTGACACGCCACCGTGTTCTATATTTATTTAGTTAGTTAGTTTTAATATATTTTAACTGATTTCAGAGAGGAAGGAAGAGGGAGAGAGAGATAGAAACATCAATGATGGGAGAGAATAATTGATCGGCTGCCTCCTGAACACCCCCTGCTGGGGATCGAGCCCATAACCTGGACATGTGCCCTTGACCGGAGTCAAACCCAGGACCCTTCAGTCCGCAGGCCGATGCTCTATCCACGGAGCCAAACCAGCTAGGGCCATGTTCTAGATTTTAAATAGCTTTATTGAGATATAATCTACAAAGCATACAACTCACCCATTTAAGTTTATGATTCAATCTTTTTTAGTGTATTCACAGATACGTGCAACCATCATCACAATTTTAAAACATTTTATTACCCCCAAAAAAACCATTGTACCTTTTAGATTTTACCTGCCACCCACTCCCAACTCCCATCTCCCAGCACTATCTCTGTAGATTTGTCTAATACGGGCATTTTGTGTGAATGGAGTTGTGTAATATGTGGTCTTTGTGCCTGGCTTCCTTCACCTGCAATACGTCTTCAAGGTTCATCTATGTGGTAGCATGTGTCAGTGCTTCACTCCTTCTTATGGCCAAATAACATTCCATTGCCGGATACACTACATTTTGTTTAATTTGTCACTTGATGGACATTTAGGTTGTCTCTACCTTTTGGCTATTATGAACAATTTTTTGTGTGTGTGCGTGAACATATGTTTTTATTTTTCTTGGCAATATATCCAGGTGTGGAATTACTGTGTCAGGTGGCAACTTTATGTCCAATTGTTTGGGGAACCCCACCTTGTTCTTAACAACTGTTGTCAATGGTTAAATGAGGGCCTGCTAAGCAATCATTCAGGAAATACTTATTTGGCTTTTTCTATGTTCCGAGCACTGTTCTGAAGCTGAGGAAACAGCATGAGCAGAGGTCAGTGGCAGCTTTGCCACTGTAAGGACTTCGGCTGTTACTCTGGAATATAGAGAACTTGGAGGTTTTTCCCCAAAAAAGGTATATTGAGGTGTAATTTACAAACAACCAACTGTACATATATAAAGTGTACAACGTCACGACATCTAACTTGTGTGTGTATCCATGACATGATTACCACAGATAGTGAACATCATCCCCCAAAGTTTCCTGGTGCCCCTTTGTAATTCCTCCCTCCTTCCCCTTCCTCCCCACCTATCCTCAGGCAACCACTGATCAAACTACAAATTAGACACATTTTCTAGAATGAAACAGTGTGCTCTGTAGTGTGGCTTCTTTCACTTAGCGTAATTACTTTGAGGTTAATTTTTATTGTTGCTTGTCCTAATAGTTTATTCCTTTTTTATTGCTGGATTTATATGGCTTGTCCATTGAATGGATGTATGACAATTTGTTTATCTATCCCCAGTTGATGGACATTTGGGGTATTTCTAGTTTGGAGCTATTATAAATAAGGTTGCTATGAATATATGTACACAAAATAAGGCTGCTATGAACATATGAATATTTGTGTGTGTGCGCGCGCACAAGTCTTTGAATGGACATATGCTTTGGTTTCTCTGGAGTAAACACCTAGGAGTGGACTGGATTTTATGGTTTAACTTACCAGAAACTAACAAGGAGTTTTCTAAAGTGATTGTACCAATCCCTATACCCCCACCAGCAGCGTATGAGCGGTCCAATCACTTCACATCCTTTCCAACACTTGGGATGGTCAGTCTCTTTAATTTTACCCATTCTAGTAGGGATGTAATGATAGCTCATAGTGATTTTAATTTGTATTTCTCAAAGGCTAGTGATGTTGAGCATCTTTTTATGTGTTTATTTGCCATCTGTGTCTTCTTTGGAGAAGTGTCTGTTCAAATCTTTTTTTAAAAAATTTTATTCCTCACCTGAGGATATTTTTCCATTGATTTTTAGAGAGAGTGGCAGGGAGGGAGAGGGCAGAGGATTGATCCTACAACTGAGGTACAGGCCCTTGAGCAGAATCGAACCAAGGACACTTCAGTCCACAGGCCGAAGCTCTATCCAGTGAGCCAAACAGGCCAGGGCTGTTCAAATCTTTTGCCAATTAAACAAAAAAAATGGGTTGCTTGTTTTCTTACTATTGAGTTTTGAGAGTTCATTATATATACCAGATATAAGGCTTTTATCAGATATATGATTTATAAATATTTTCTCCCAATCTGTGGCTTATCTTTTCATTCTTTTACATGTCTTTCAAACAGAGGAAATTTTTAATTTTGATGAAATCTAATTCTTTTGTTTCTTTCTTTTTTGAGTCATGTTTTTGGTGTTACAGAAAACTTTGCCTAACCCAAGGCACGAGATTTTCTCCTGTTTTCTTCTACAAAGTTTCTAGTTTTAGACTTACATTTAAGTCTGATCAACTTTGAGTTAGTTGGTGTGTTTCTAATATGGTCAGAGGTATGGAGTGAAGTTCATTCTTTTGCGCCATTTGTTGAAGACTGTTCTTTCTCCTCTGCATTGCCTTTGCACCTTTGTTAAAAATCACTTGTCCATATACATTTATGTTTATTTCTGGACTTTCTATTCTGTGCCATTGATCTACTTGTCTATCTTTATGCCCATACCACCCTCTCCAGGTTAACTTTACAGTGAACTTGAAGTCAAGCAGCTTTCCTCCAACTTTCTCAAAGCTGTTTTGGTTATTCCATGTAAATTTTAGAATTAGCTTGTCTATTTCTACAAAAGAACCTCCTAGGATTTTGATTGGAATTTCATTGACTCTGTAGAAAAATTTGGGAGAGTTGACATCTTAGCAATACTGAGTCCTATGAGCCATGAACACAGTATATCCCTCCATTTGTTTGGATCTTTGATTGCTCTCAGCCATGTTTTGTAGTTTTCAATGTGCAGGTCTCTGCAGGGTATCTGTGCTCTCACATATCTTAACACGGAATGGTCACCGACTAGGTAAGCTCCAGGTCTGTAGCAATAGTTATTCAGGCTGACTGATAGAGCAGAACACCTTCTGGGGCCACTTGCTGGGAGTAAACATGTGATATCAGAAACTGCCCATTTTCCATGCCAGAGAGCGCCCTGGGGCTGCCACGTGGGGATTGATGAGCCGTTCCGGCCGCCATCCTGCAGAACTGCAAGATCAGCCTAAATTCCTTGGAGCTTCATACCCAACCCAAGCCTGGCGCTCGGATCCGCAGGAACAGGGCTGAGCCTGTCTTGCAGAAAGCCTGCGCCTTCCTCGCAGTCAGCTTCGGGAACATCTTTCCTGACACGGCTCGTCACCTCAGATCCGCATGTGTCCACTGAGTCATTTTCTTGGAGACTACTCGAAGTTTTTCCAGGAAAACACCCACAGATGAGAAATAGCCAGATCAGTGCCGTTGATGCCAAAAACCAAGAAGTAGTGGTGTCAGAGTGAGTCTGGGACCCAGAAGAACTTCTGGGGATTCTTCCACCGGATGTTTCTAAGATTAATTAGTTCCCCTCACCCAGGCCCCATCAACTCATGCTGGGTTAAAGCCATAGATGCCAGGCTGGCCTCTTTGCCCCTAGACTCTCAACTGCAAATAATTTCTGCATGGAGTGGGCTAGTTTTATCCTGATACTTCACTATATGCATCAAATTGATCTTCTGCTCAAGAACCATCTGTGACTCCCTAGTACCCTCAGGGTAAGGTCCAAACTTCTTGGCCTGATAGTCAAGGAAGCCCAACATCTGGTCCTTCCCCATGTGCCCCAAATACTCTGTTCTAGCTAGACCAGTGTTCTCACTGGCCCCGGTGTGCTCCCACCTCTAAGCCTTTGCTCATGTGTGCCCGGTCCTGCCTGTCCCTATACTTAACTGCACAAATCTCATCTTTCCTTAAAGATCAACAGACAGGGCTCCAGGCTGCTGCTATCACTCAGCCGCAGACCCTGCTCAGCCTTATGCAGGTCAAGCCATATGCAGGCTCTGTGGGGGTTGGGCTTGCACCCTCTCCAAGGTTGTACTGCCTGGACTGGGGTTTTCCCCGAGTGTGAAGCTGCAAGAAGCTGCTTGAATTTTCCTCCTACTCTCTTTTGATTCCTCAACTTCCATGTGAAAAGTGTCAGCCATAGGTGTGAAGGCTGATTAAGTCTGGGGCTGGTGCTAATACAGACACAGCGGCTAGATACTGGGTTAAATGAGTGCTGCGGTCCTCTGCCGACTCGACACCCGGGGGAGCAGGTGACACCCTCGGGTCTTCAGGAGAGCACTGCCCCCCCCCCCCCCCCAGGTATAAGCTCTTCTTTCAGCTTTCCTACCTGGAAAGCAATCCCCAGCCATTCTTGCCAACCTATTCACTCACTAAGCCAGAGAACATATTTTGTTATGAGGGATTTGAGCATGATTTTCTGCTCTCAAAGGGCCTCCCACATCAAGTTCAATAACTCTATCGCCTGAACCCCACCATACAAGGGTAGAGGGTCTTTTTGGTAGAGTAAGGCACTGACCTCTATATGCTCCTGGTCTAAGTGCCTACTGGTAGCTGTGAGGGTGGTGAGTTATAATCTCCATCCTAATATATATAAAAACCCAGGGTCCATAATGACCGAAGGCTCAACTGAACACCGGAAGTCAGACTGCCAAGGGGTCTGTGGATCAGGCCCGGAGAGAAGCCCAGAGAGAGAGGCAGGGTCTGATCCACAGCCTCGTGGCAGCTGTTGATCAGCCCTTGCCTCTCTCTTTCTCTCTGGGCTTCACCAGCAGCCATGCCTCTCTTTCCCTGCCTGTGCAGGGGCTGCTGATCAGCCCTGCCTCTCTGATCAGGCCCGGAGATAGGCCCAGAGACACTGACTGGCATAGAAACTAACCAATCAGAACCAAATCTGGGTGAACTGCGAGGAGGCAATGGCTGCCTAGGAGGCGGAGCTTCTGACGCTGACTGGCATAGAAACCAACCAATCAGAACCTAATCTGGGTTAACTGTGAAGGCAGAACCTAAGATGGGGGCTGAGGAGGGATTTTAAGGGCAACAGCTGTTTGGTGTAATGTGTAAGAAAGCAGTTCAATTTTTTAATGACCGGTTTGGCAGTATGGTGTGTATGGCTGGCTATCAGTCCAGATATAGGGATTATTATTTTTGTCTGCCAAGAGCATCTCCTCCTGCTGAAAAAGGCTTTCCCACCATTTAAGCAATCATATCCTATATAATCTATGTATACTAATAAAAGGGTAATATGCTGCCCTAGCTAGTTTGGCTCAGTGGATAGAGCGTTGGCCTGAGGACTGAAGGGTCCTGGGTTCGATTGTAGTCAAGGGCACATGCCTGAGTTGTGGGCTCAATCCCCAGTAGGGGGCGTGCAAGAGGCAGCCAATCAATGATTCTCTCTCATCATTGATGTTTCTCTCTCCCTCTCTCTCTCTCCCTGCCTTCCTCTCTGAAATCAATAAAAAATATATATATTTTTAAAAAGGGTAATATGCTAATTAGACCCCATCGACCGGCCATCTTCCAGACATCCAACTTCCTTCCAGACAAAGCCATGGTGGTGGGGGCTGAGGCAGAAGCAGTTAGAGGCAATCAGGCTGGCAGGGGAGGGCAGTTGGGGGCGATATCAGGCCAGCAGGGGAGGGCAGTTGGGGGCGAGATCAGTCTGGCAGGGGAGGGCCTTTGGGGGCGAGATCAGGGTGGCAGGGGAGGGCCTTTGGGGGCGAGATAAGGGCAGCAGGGGAAGGCAGTTGGGAGTAAGATCAGGCTGGCAGGGAAGGGCCTTTGGGGGTGAGATCAGGCCAGCAGGGGAGGGCAGTTAGGGGTGATCAGGCAGGCAGAGGCAGTTGGGGGCAAGATCAGGCTGGCAGGGGAGGGCAGTTAGGGGCAATCAGGCAGACAGGCAGAGGCAGTTAGGGGCGATCAGGCAGGCAGGCAGAGAAGTTAGGGGCGATCAGGCAGGCAGGCAGGTGAGCGGTTAGGAGCCAGCAGTCCAAGATCACGAGAGGGTGCAGGCTGGGCTGAGGGGGGACCCCCCCCCATGCATGAATTTCATGCACTGGGCCACTAGTTTACAAATAAAAACACTGACACAGCTCCACCCAAGTCCACCAGCTTCCTCTTCAACCAGATGGCTCTTCCTAAGCCCTTCTATGTAGATATCCCTGAGCCACCTCCAAACCTCAGAATACATGAGTTTATCTGCCCTTTCCTTGGGTGGGAGACAGGTTGCAGGTCTGTTCTAGTTGCTGGGTTTCTGCATCTCAAGTTCTGGGCACAGAGGTGATATTAAGTTCATCACCTATGTCCCGTGCCTCTGTGTACCTGTGAGCAGGTGTGCAATGAACAGATGCAGGCTACTGCTGTTTGCCCCTCTTGGGCATCTGGTAGACTTTGCATCGTGCATCTGGCACTGGCTTAAGGAGCTGTGTGGGTGAGAGATGCCAAGTGCTGCATTTGGCTTGAGGTCTCCCGGCCTGGAAGAGCTACTGGCATGCTTCCTCCCTGCTGCCTCGCCCTGAGTGTGACCTGAGAGTCAAGTGTCTTTACTGGGCATTTCATTTGTTTCCAATTCTTACACTATTATTATAAATGAGCAGCAAGGATCATCTTTGTGCATTCTGTCTGTCTTTGAAATGGCCTCAGTGGGAGCCAGACAAAGACAGGAGGGATGTTCAGAATCCAACTGAATTTAAATATATTCAAGAGGTGTGGCCCTGCCAGTTTGGAAGAGCATGAAAAGAATTCAAAATAGCATTAGAGGAGTTTCAGTGGAATGAGGAAGGAATGGGGGTGGAGGTTCAAACCAAACTTGATAATTAGGGAAGGTATAATCCAGGGCCCACAAGCTGAGACCACCCCATTAGGAGAGTGTGAACTGGGAATCACAGAGTTTAAGCACAGCTACTGTATAATTGGGCTCAAATTGTCCCTATTGTCATGAGAAAAATCTCCTTAGGAGTCTATAGCTCCAGATCTCATGTCCCACCCCCAAATGTGGTCTAGGGGTAACCTCAGCCTAGCAAGAAAGCCACCCCAGTTTGCATGGAATGGTGAAATCTTTGTTCCCTGAGTGAGTTAGAGTTTTTAACCCAGGAAACTCTTAGAATTAAGTATGACCGTGAAAAAGCAAATCAAAATCATGTATTAGTAAGCTTCTTTTATTATAAAGGTTAGACATATCCTATGTGTATTTGTGGTATTTTTGTTTGTTTGTTTGTTTTTAATATATTTTAATTGATATCAGAGAGGAAGGGAGAGGGAAAGATAGAAACATCAATAATGAGAATTATTTATCAGCTGCCTCCTGCACTCCCTCCCCCCCTCCACAACTGGGGATTTGCCCCGACCCGCGGGGCAACAACACAGTCGCTAGAGACGAACCTAAGAGAATGAGACAAACAAGGAACGCGAAGAATGGAGGCAAGACAAATGGGTTTCTGATCAAGCCTCGAAATTTTATTCTTACAGTGTTCCTTATATGTGGTTTCTAGAAGGGGAGGTGCCTAGGAGGGGTGGGGGCTGAGCGGGTCATGTGGGCTTAGATAATTTGGCTAAGGTCGTAAAGGGTGTTGACTATAGATAAAGGATGGGGCGGTTGAAGGGCAGCTATGCGAAGAATGCTTTGTCCTCAGGCATGAGGAAGTAGGCCTATGGTGAGGACCAAGTTTCCATGAGGTTCTGTTTCATTAGCTTACTGAAATAATGTTAGAATTAATTTGTGATTGACTCTTGGCTCCTGACAGGGATTGAGCCCAAAACCTGGGCATATGCCCCCGACCAGAATCGAACCGGGACCCTTCAGTCCGCAGGCCAACGCTCTACCCACTGAGCAAACCGGCTAGGGCTGTATATTTGTTTTTTAAAGTGTTTGCTTAGAGTACTGATAGATTATCCCATGAGTCCATCTTTCCCTGCCCCTCCCCTGCAGTAGCTTTAAAACAGTGACAGTGTTAATGTTGCCCTATTCCATCAGGCAAACTGGGGCCTGCTCATTTCAAGGGGAGGAGTGCATGGGGCAGGAAGCACTGTTGTGGGCCGCCAGGGCCACCCAGCTTGCCCTGACAGTCCCTTTGAAGCTATTTAGGTTTTTATTAGCCATTTCCTCCAGGTCCTTCCAGCCTCCATCAACCCCCCCCCCCCCCATGCCAAAGTCCCATTTTTAGGCTTTATTCTGTAGCACCTTTCACGCAGGCACCTTAATCTAAATCAGGTAGCTATTGCTGCACAGTAAGCCATCTGTAAACATAGTTGTTTAAAGCAATGACCACATATTTTTCTCATGAGTCTTTAATCGAGGCAGGCCTTGGAGGGACAGCCCATCTCCTCTGCACTTTGTGTCAGCTGAAGGCTGACGTGAAACCCCCTGGGGTCTTACTCTCATGTCTGGCAATGCATCCCATCCCAGCTGCAATGCGTCCCAACTAATTCATCCATACATTCTCCCTGTGGCCTCGGTGGCTGAGTTCCAAGGCCAGTGAACAGAGAGGCAGATGGAAGCAACATTGCCTTTGCTGGCCTAGCCTCAGCCATCATACAGCGTCACTTTCTCCACATTCTTTGATGAGGTCCTCACAGAGGCCCACCCAATTTCAAAGGCAGGGCAGGGGAAATAGACTCCAGCTCTCGGAGCAGCCATACGGTTCCCGAAGACCATGTGGGACCAGAGATATTGCTATGACTGTTTTTGGAAACTATAATCTTACCCATTTCTGCACAGGTCTGTCATTGGCTATGGGCTACCCCAGGGGGATGCAAACTTTCAGCTGGGAAAAGTAATGACCAGGGCTGTCCGCCTAAGATAGTCACTGGTGGGGCTGTTCAAATAAAGGCACATGAACGTTGGGGAAGGGGTGCACAGAAACTCCTAAGAGTAGGTCTAGGAACTCTGAGAAGTGCTATTTCAGGATAATAATACAAACAACCGATGAGTCAGAAGTCAAGGTGAATTATATCCTTATCCCTTACCTCATGTGACCACAGGCACCTCAGTCTTTCAAGAAACACTAAGTGACAGAAAATGTGAACCCAAGATCAGCTAGAGGCTCATTTGTAACCAAGAGCTGGCCTGACGTGGCCTGTCCATCTCTCAAATCCGATGGTCTCTGACCACTGAAGGGATGGACCAGGGGCCCTCCCTTAAATCATACTGTTACTCACACATGACTCCTTTTGATCCGACGTAAGATAAAAATCAACCACTTTTTTTTTTAACTCATGGTCCTATATGCAAGCAAAACGAAGTCTTTGTCCACTGAACATGCTGTTTCAATAAGGTTTTGTTAATAGCTAACAAGATACAGATATGTTTTCTTATGTTGATCTCACAATAACTAACATGTGGAGTGGGTCTTACCCCCATTGTACAGATGAGGAAACTGAGGCCCAGCAAACAGTTTGTCTAAAGGCAGTCAGCCAGTAGCAGACACGGCTGGGACTGGAAGCCAGATTGGACTGGCCCAAAAGCTGTGAGGATCCAAGGCCGAGGCGAGAAGGGGGCCAATGCTGTCAGAGGGAGGGTGGGAGGACTCAGGCAGCAGGTGAAACACCATTAGGCTGTGAGCATCTTAACGCGCAGCCCCAGGGTTTGACAGAGAAGCTCTCCGATTGACCCGCCAGGCCTCGTGTGTGCTGCACAGTGGTTGGTGCTCTGAAAATAGAAGGGAAAAATCTAGAGCAGTGATTCTCCATCTTGGGTGTGCCTCAGGGCTTGTTGAAGCACAGGTTGCAGGGCCCCGTCCCCACAGTTTCTGACTCAGTAGGTTTGGGGTGAGGCTGAGATTTGTAATTAAAATAAGTTCCCAGCTGCTGCTGCTGCTGCTGCTGCTGCTGATGATGATGCTGATGCTGCTGATGATGATGCTGGTCTGTGGACCACACTCTGCAAACCACTGACCTACTGTGTGTCTCGGGACAGGATATGCACCTGTAAATGAGCATAGAGAGCTTTGTTAGATGGGGGTAGGAAGAGGCTGCTGTGGTAAAGAGACCCAAGGAGACATCAATGGCTTAAAGAACATAGACATTTCTCCCACAGTGACGGCTGCAGTGGGTGCTGTGGGGCACCCAATCTCCCCTCCAGGACCGAGGCGCCATTTCCCCCGTTTCCTGAGGAGGCGTTGATTGTTGAGGGCTCATAGCTGAGTCCCTCTCTGGGAATTGCCCTTGGTCAAAGGAAGCTGCCTCAGACGAGCTACACCTCTTGCAGGGGCAGCTTGCATGTAAGAAGGACTGGTGGATATGGAGGACAGAGTCCCACCCACCTGTCCCAATCTAGGACAGCTCTGAAGGGCCATCTCGCTCCAGAGCTCCCTGCTGGGCCAGCTGAGCCTCTCATCTCACTTCACTGCCCTTCAGCTTCTGCTCTGCCACCTGCTGGTGCTGTTCCTGACAGAGCGTCCCGGTGACCTCCAGGGCAGAATCTGTTCCTGAGACACCGTCCAACGTGAGCATTCCTGGTTGGCAGGTTCTTTCCTTCTTGTTTCTTTACCATCCCCTTGGCTTTGCCTTTGGCTGAAGCCGGGCTGTAGGCCTCTCCATGCTCCAGTTTGTAGGAACTGGAAAAAGAACGTGGAGGAGGAGGCGGCTCCGTGTGCCTTCCACCACCAGCCTAGAAGTGGCATGCCTCACGTCCACCACAACACTAAGTCTCTTAAACTTAGTCACATGGCTACACACCACCCCAGGGATGCTGGGAAGTAGCATGCAGCCGGGCAGCCACACCAGGCTGTAACTCCTACTTTGGAAGAAGCGGAAAAGAGATAGTGGTGGACAGTCAGATGTCTCCATGACAACCTCCAATTATGAATTTGTGTGGCCCTAACTCCATGCCCCACAAAACTCGGCAGCAGGAGCAGCAAACATGAGTCGGTTACCAGGCACCAAGGCCCCTAAAGCATTGCCATTCACAAGGACAAAAGCCCCAGAGTCACTTGGATGTCGCTCAGGGCGAGCTCTGCCTACCAAGCTACACTGCAGATTTTGTCACTATCTGGAGTGCTGGCTGTAACTCCAGTCATTTCTCTCCCGTTCAAGAGAGCTCATCCGAATGTAAGTGAGATAAAGTGACCTGATCAGGATAACCTCCAATAGGCTCGATGAAAGGAAATTCATTCCCAAGCTTCAATCTTTCATTATTAGCCACAAATGACATGTAAAAATCTTCCCTAGGATCATGACACACAGTTGCCTGCTTTCGCCTGTCCCCTTCCCCCTCCAGGAAGGGGGTAGGGAGGGTGGCCTTGACATTGCTCAGGTGAGGAACTGGCTTATTGCACTTGGATGGGGCAGGCGGTCCTCGGTGGTCCCAGCAAGTCTCGCCAGTAGGCCTAGGGCACAGGGTCACGTCATACTGATGCTGCCATTCCTTCTGCCCCCGCCCCCACTCGGCCTAGAGTCCACGGCCCATTTTATGATGCTTAGGTTGCAAGTGCCCTTAACTTCCTTGCCTCCCTCCCCCTGTTAAGCCCTAGCTCCTCCACCCTGTGCTGGAGAGGCCGGATGCTGCTGGGAAAGATCGTATCCTGGGGCTGACTGTGCTGCCTCTTTCTGTTTATGATCCCAATCTCACATGTGCACTCAACGCCATCAGGCAGCCTGTCCACCTTCCTCAGGGATCCCTGTCCTGCCCGCCCAACACAGTGTGCCACCCCTCCCTCTGCTCACATCCGTGTTCCCTCTCCTCCCCAGTCATCAGAGGTGCTCTGTCTTCACAGAGGAAGCACACCTTTAGAGGGCACTCCTCCACTGACCCAATGTCACCAGCACCCATCTGCCCCCATCTACCACAATTGGAAGAACTATCCCTGTTCCTATCTGAATAACAGCTTACTCCCAAACTTAGCAGCTTAAAACAGCAAACACGTGTCACTTCACACTGTGTGGATAGGGAGGTATTTGGAAGCAGTTGGTCTGGATGGCCTGGCTCTGGGTCTCTCAGGAGGTTGTCAACCTGTGGCTGAGGCTGCATCATCTGAAGGCTTGACTGGGGCAGGGAGACCCCCTTCCATGATGTCTGCCTCACTTGCCTGCCATTAGTACAGGCTGTTGCCTAGTAGCTTCAGTTCATCACCACGTGAACCTTTGCATAGGGCTGCTTAAGTGTCCTGACCCTTAACCTGGCAGCTAAACTCCTCCAGAGCAGGCAATCCAAGAGAGTCTGAACCAGAAGTCCCAATGTCTTCTATGACCTTGCCTGGGGATTCACACTATGTCATTTCTGTCCCATCCTAGTGGTTACACAGGTCAGCTCTACCTATTGAGGAAGACTAATGGGGGAACGTGTACCAGGAGGTCAGGATCACTGGGGGACATTGGAGAGACCAGCTACCAAGTGTTGAAGTCTAGTGCCCTGTATGTACATGTGAATCCAGAGAAGGGGTGAATAGGATTGGTTTTATGGGAGAGGCTGACTTGCTCTGTATCCTGAGGAATGACTAGACATGGGAGAGTTGTCGATGAGGGGAGGGAAGGCAGGCCAAGTGGGAGCACAGCATGAACCAAGGCCCCGAGGCAGGACCTGGGCAACATGAACTTGTTGATCAAAGAGCGGAGTGGTCTGGCTGGGACAGAGAGTGCACGTAGTGAAGTAGAGGTCTTACAGTGCAGTTGGGGGATGTTGAATTAAAGAGAGCTTTGGGAGCCAGGCAGTGGCATTCGTTTTGTTAATAAGGAACAATGGTGAGTGCTATGATGACCGACTATGATGAAAGCAGAGCTTTAAGAAGCCTGATCGAGGGGCAGCGTGTTGGATGGCTTGGTCTGTGGAGAGACTAAAGGCAGTGACAAGAGCCTTGGCCCAGTGAGAACCTGAATTAAGATGTTGGCATCAGGAGTGGAAAAGGAGGCAGAGTTCTCAGTGTTGTTACAAGAAGAATCAACACTACCCCAAGCGCCCGGGAAATAGAGGACGAGGCAAAGAGATGGGTCTGGACCTCACTTTTCATGTACAAAGGGAGGCTTAGCACCTGTCCCATCCGTCCCCAGGACTGAGTTGAGCATCATGTGGTACGGTGGATATGAAACCACTTTGATAGAAGAGAAGTTGTAGATGCTGAAAATATTACTATTGTAAGAACAATTCACTTGGTGGGAGCAGTGTTTATTTTAGGACAGAAGGAGGTAAGGTTGGGAAAAGAATAGAGACTATTTACGGACATGTCTGCCCAACTCTCCACCCTGATAGATCTAAACCCCAGAACACCTCTCTTCCCCTCTCTCTGTCTGTGCCCCACTGTTCTCCCAGTTACCCAGCTGCCATCTGGGCCTTTGACTCCATGTGTCCCGGGGTACTGAAATCTCCCCTTCCCCTCTACCACACAGCAGTCCGCAGACTGTGCCAGGCGAGCAGGGCCCTGGCCGGCCCAGCCAGCTACTATTATTGGCTGAACAGCCTGAGAAACTGGGTCTCGTGGAGCCTGAAGCTGTACCCAAAGTGGCCTGCTCAGAGGAGAGGCTGACCCAGACAGCCGACTCTGACCTGCAGCATCTTAGCCTCCACATCTGCCTCATCTCTCCTGGCCCACTTAGCTCCTTGCCCCAAATTCAGGTGCAGAGAAAAACCAAGCTATTTCCTCCTTGCTGTGCTCATGGCACAGCGTCCTGTGGTTACTTATTCCCATCAGGTTAATAACCATGAGATCCTGGACTTGTATTGTCCCTATCATTTCCAACTACTTCCACAAACATTCACCCTAAGGGGCATATAACAAAGGACAGCACCTTTGTGTATTAAGTGCCAGCTTCACCACTTACCAGCTGGTTACTTTTGGCCCGTAGGCCTCAGTCTCCCCATCTGTGAAATGGGAGAGCAGCAGAACCTACTTCATGGAGTGACTGTGAAAACTGAATGAGGCTGGGGTCACTGACAGGTCGTGGCCATGGGGCAGAGCTCCCTTTCAAAGTGCCTACGGGCTGCTTGGAGAGACATGTGCAAAGGAAAAAGTCTGCTTTTGGGGCCTGCCTGGGCTTTTGTTAATAAATTTCCAGCGGGCCGTTTCCGCCGCTTGCCTTTTTTTAGAGACAAGAAGAAAGAGGAGAATTGAAAACATTTCCTACGTGGAAATGAAAGGTACTGTTTAATCTTGTCACCATCTGCCTTCACTCCAGGCTGGGAGCCCAGAGGCCCTTCCCTGTTTCCTAGCGACGGGGCAGGCACACCTTCCCCAGGAGAGAAAGACACCCACTTTGGAAACGCTCTTGCCCCAGGCAATTGAGAGACTCTCCAGACCAGGGGGGCAGGCCCTGCCTTCCCTGGATGTGTGTCTTTAAACAGGCCACCCTGTCCCTCCTTCCCAGGCCACCCCGCAGCAGGGCCAACCCTTCATGTGCACCATAAGGTACACCTCGGTGCCCTAAGGCCCCCCCGCCCTCCCACCGCCTCTTCCTCAGCAAAACTCACAGGCTCTCTTCCTTCCCTAGGCTTCCATAACAAAATACCACAGCTGGGGGGGTTGCAACAACAGAACTTTATTTTCTCACGGTTCTGCAGGTCACAGGCCCAAAACCAAGGTGTTGGCTGGGCTGCTCCCTGCCCGAGGCTGAGGGAGAGCCCGCTCCGTGCGTGTCTCGTTCTGGTGGCTCTGGCACCCCTGACGTTCCTTGGCTTGTACATGGCATCACTCTCCACCTCCACCCCCTCTGTGCATCCTGTCTCTTTCATAAGGACACTGGTCTTCGGATTTAGGGCCCATCCTAATCCAGGATGACCTCATTTTGTGATCCTTACCTTAGTATATCTGCAGAGACCCACCTTCAAAAAAAAAAAAAAAAAGATTGCATTCTGAGGTTCCAGGTGGACAAATCCTGTTTTGGGGGGTGGGGGCCATTAGTTAACCCCCTGCGGAGGTGATCCTGACACCAGGCTCCTCCTGTCTGGTGTGGTAAACTACAGTTAGGAACGGCATATGGGATGCCTCTCAATCCACAGCCAGGGGGTGTATATTTTGAAAGTGGAGCTCGGGACAGGGTGACCCCTTAACCAAAGAGGACGTGGCCCCCAAGGCTGCATATCTGATGCAGCGATGGAAATGCTCTCCCACCAGGTATCTTCCTGGTGACTCGGTTTAATCCAGCCCCGGGCAGCGGCCCTGCCTGTGCAGCTGTGCAAATAGGAGTCACACCTGCGCTGTCCTGGCAGGAGGGGCTCCTGCACCACCTCCCACTTCCTGCTGGGCTCTAGAGCCCTTCTTCCCGGGGGTGGGGGGGTGGGGGGGGCTGGGGAGTAAAGACCAGTGCAGTGCCCCCCAGTGGTTCTGGCCCACGGGGAAGGGGGTCCCTTCCCCAGGCTCTTGAGCTCCCACTCTAAAACAAGACAGCCACCTGCAGATCTGGGAGGGTTTCCAGCTCCCCAAATATCCCCCTGACTGATGGCTGGAACCTGACCACCTGAGATCTATTCCTTTTAGTTCTTATTTTTATTTTTTTAAAACATCATATGCAACAACAAAAAAACTATCACAGGCATTTTTATGGGTGACATATTCTCATAGTTCCAGATTCCAGAGGAACAAAAGGATATTCTGTGAGAATTGTCCCTCCCACTCCCGCCTCCCATCCACCCTGTTCACCTCCCCAGAAGCCACTGACGTTTCAGTCTTACGTATTCTCCGGAAATACACAGATAGTCATAGATCTTCTTTTTCGAACCTTTCTGCATTTTTAAAACATCTGTGTTTGTTTTGTTTTTTTTTTATTGATTTCAGAGAGGAAGGGAGAGGGAGAGAGAGGAACATCACTGATGAGAGAGAGAGATAGAAACATCAAATGATTGGCTGCCTCCTGCATGCCCCGGATTGGGGACGAAGCCTGCAACCTGGGCATGTGCCCTAACTGGGAATCCACCGGTGACCTCCTGGTTTATAGGTCGACACTCAACCACGCCGACAGGGCTTTTCTGCGTTTTTTAAAGTGGCTGACGCATCCACAATATGGAAGTACCATAACACATTAGCCCTGCTGAGGGGCATGAGCTGTTGCCTATGCTTCCAGCTACTATGAACAAGGCCATAGTGAGTAACCTTGTGTATGCATCATGTCGCGCGTGTGGGAACACATTTCTAGGGGAAATTGCTTGAAGTAGCATTGCTGGGCTCCCCGTGCCTTTGCCATAAACCTTCCAGGCTCTCCAGCCCGGACTGAGTGGCGCAGTCTCCAGAGCCTGGCTGGTTTATTTTAAGATAGTGCACGCTCTGCAGGGGAACGTGAGGCCTGCCTGGGTGGAGTTACCGATGCAGCATATTAATTTGGGTGCCTGAAGGCCGTAGAATTTTTATACTGCTGTTGAACCTGCCGCAAGTTCCTGAAGCCTTCCTCCTTGCACAGCCTGTGTAGAGGACTGGGAGCCCAAGTCTGGGCTCTGGCTCTGCTCCGTGTGACCTGGGCAAGTCACGCCCCCTCTCCGAGACTGTGGGTACCTCAATCCCTGTCACTCCTTCTTTTCCAGACTTGAGAATGGATAGGAAAATGTTTTCCAGAGCTCACTGCAAGCCATACCCCAACAGCAACCACACCCTGTTTATTAATAATAACCATCTATATAATAAAAGCCTAAGCGACCATTATGGCAGAAGGACCAGAACAACCGGTTGCTATAATGCGCACTGACCACCAGGGGGCAGACGCTCAATGCAGGAGCTGCCCCCTGGTGGTTAGTGTGCTCCCACAGGGGGAGCGCTGCTCAGCCAGAAGCCGGGCTCATGGCTGGTGAGCACAGCAGTGGTGGCGGGAGCCTCTCCCGCCTCCACAGCAGTGCTAAGGAGCAGCAAGCCAAGGGGTAAGGAGCAGCGAGCGGGCGGGTGGTAAGGAGCAAGGGCTCTCGGACTGCAAGAGGGATGTCTGACTGCAGGCATAGGCTTGCTTCCATGGGGTGTGGGCCTAAGCTGGCAGGTGGACATCCCCCAAGGGGTCCCGGACTGCGAGAGGGCGCAGGCGGGCTGAGGGGTCATTCCCCCTCCAGTGCACGAATTTCGTGCACCAGGCCTCTAGTATTTAATAATAATGGCCATGAAATAGAATGAACTCCACTTCAGCCTTCCACTGTGTATTTATTTCCAATTTTAGGTCCTTGGCTCTCTGAAAGGAAGATGTGGTTGAGGGAACATCTTCCATTCTGGGATTACCTGGCCTGCCAAGGCAGTGCAGACTCAGGCGGGCAGATCTGTGAGGCCCAGCCCTGCAGACCGTGAGGGGAGGAGGAGGGTTGTGTGGGAGCTGCCAGGGCAGGTGAGGGTTGGGGCATCTGTGAGAGAATTTGCTACCTGGAGGCCTTGAATATTGACAACTAACATTTTCCTGGTACTTTACGAAGTGCTTTCTCATACGCTTTCTGTTAATGCATGATTCAGTCAGATTCTTAGTAACAGCCAGTTTAAGCAGACAAAGAATCTAGTGACTATTTTTAGGGGCAGCTCAGAAATCAGGCGGGAACTCATGGAAGACAAAGCTACCAGAAGCTCAAATCACTCGCCGGGAATGAGGAGGGGAGGACCCCACAGCCTCAGACACCAGCTGTCATTACAGGCAGCAAGGCCACTCCAGGCTGGACACAGGACCCCAGAGGCTGAGGGGAGCTGCCACCACAGACTGTCATCGCCATTACCCACCTCAGCCACCCATGCCAACTCTTTTAAGTCACTGACCTCAGAATCAACACCCCTTCTTCCCAGGATGCCTGGAGTGAAGCCTGGGTCACAGCTCCCACCCTGATCACCCGAGGTGGAAGAAAGTGGGTGGTCTTTTCACCTTCTTGAGTGGGAAGCCAGCCAGCTGCCATAAAGGTTTGTGGAGGGGGACCCCTCCATCCTAAGGAGGGGAGTCAGACAGAGGGCAGCAGAAGGCCACTGTTCACAGCCGTCTGCACCAACCTTCGGTTGGGCGAGCACATCCTACTGGTTGAGGGATGCTAGGGATGGGGGCTTTACCTGATGCATGACTACCAGGATCTTTATATCAAGAGCTCTGTGTAGTCCTGTCCTGGAATTGTCGTTTATTGCTCACAATCAACATGCCATGAGGGGGTTATTGGTTGATGCCCCATCTTTTCACCATCCTTTCCAATGTTGCTAATGATGGTGGAGCCTGGAGCACAACCCACATCCATTTGAAACGTACACCCCTTAAACTGTCATAACCACCCCCTTTAAGCAGGAAAAATGATGCTAGGTTTGTTTGTCCTTTGCAAAATATTGGCTGGGAAACAAAGACCTTCAGTAGAAAAACAGGACGTTAGAGACCCGGGAGATGCAGCTGAGGGACATCTGGCAGACTGCTGCCTGGGGCTCAGCCCCTGAGGGGCGGGGTGGTCACTCTTCTGGGCTCAGCTTCGGCACCACCTGGAATCAGCTCTGTAGGGACAGCATGAGGAGGGTGCCTGTGCTTCACTGCCGATGGAAGGACACAGCTCTGTCTGCACTTCATGGGCCCCAAAAAGAGCAGGCGGCAGGGGCTTCTGAGGGTTAAGATGGGTAGAGCCTGCCTAAGAGGGAGACAAGGAAGGAGGCAGGTGGGGAACTGTGGAGCAATGGTGGGGAGGCAGCAAACACTTTGTGTATTCAGGGCTTAGTGATTTGATTGAAGGTGCCAGTTTGTGGGGGCCAAGAGGGGAGGGCATGGTGGGAGGTAGCTTGGGGCTGCCTTCTGGAGGTATTTCAATGCCAGGCTAAGGGGTGTCTCCTTGGATCTTTGGGCTTGAGGAGACACTTCACCATGAAGGTGTGTGAGGTCACCAGTGTTTTAGATTTTACCAGGACTGCCTGCCTCCCTACCGCTCCTTCCTTTCATTGACTCTTCCCCACTGAGAACACCTACGGAAAATCAGTCTTGATGGAGGTTGCAAAAATCACATTGAGACCCAGACCCACATTCTAGGAGCCCACATCTGGCTGAAGAGATCATAGGCAATAAACACTCTTTAATGTGGTCTAATGGGAGCATAGGACAAATCTGGGAGCACAGAGGAGGGAACCCCCAAATTAGCCAGGCTTCTCAGAGCTGGGGTCACTTGGACTGAGTCTTGGAGAATGAGTAGTTATCCCAAGCAATGAAAGAACTAGAAAACATGTCTGATGAAGGGAATGGTCATTGTCAGGGTTTCTGAGACCCTGTGGTGTGTGCTTATGGACGGGGTGTGTGAGACAGTAGAGATCAGACTAGAAGTACAGAGCAACACCAGATGGTAAAGGGCCTTGACTGCATCACAAGGGACTCTGCCCTTATTTGTAACCCATCAAGGTCCAATACAGACCTTTTCCCTTCTGCCCTTCACCAACTTCTCAATTCTTTGTCTCATGAATGATTAGCTAAGATTAGAACTGTTTGTCCCCCTGACATTAGCTAGAGACAGATACACACTGCCTGTTCAGCTGAGACTTCTGCTGACTGCACAGCTCCAACTATAAATCACCTGTAACTTGTTCACTCCTCCCTATAAAAGTCTAAACCACTGAGACACTCTGATCTTTGCATCCAGGGTGCTCTATTATGCTACAATAGCCTAAATAAAATTAATCTCCTTACTTGTCTGCTTTTTTATCCCCGTGCTATGCTTTTTTCAATATCCTATCATTTTACCTTCACTCCTGGGAGCTTCTGAAAGGGCTCCTGAGCGATGATGAGGTCTGGGCTTCATTTTTTAGAAGTGCCAGCAGACTCATGAGGTTTCGTAACGTATCCAAGGTCACACAGCAAGACAGGTCTTCCACAGAACAGGCGTGAGCAGTGGGATTGAGGAAGACACCTCAGGAAGAGATGTGACCCCTGACCTTGCAAATTACCTCCCAGCCTCTGGATCAGCCATTAGGACACAACTTGCTCTTGGCCCCGCCCAACCCATTCCTACCAACCTGTTCTCAGGGTTTGGAGGAAACTCTTCCTTCTAGTTGGCTAGTTCAGCCCACTCACATAAGCTACCTGGCATCTCCCAGCCCCACAACTGCAAAATGGGTTCTACCTATACACATACCCCTCAAGACGAAGGACCGAGGGACACTCTCTGTCTCTCGAGCATGCCTGAGCCTTTCCCTTTCTTCCCCCAGGCGTCTTACCTCTGCTTTCTTTCTCCTGAGTTCCAAGCGCCCTTCTTTAGCCTCTGTAACTTGTTTCCTGAGCCCATGCAGCTCAGCTGGCTCACTTCTTTCATGGCTCATGTCTACCTCTGTGACTTTCTAAATAAACTTTTGCTTGTATTTGAGTCTTGGCTCTGAATTCTTTCTTAGCCAGAACTCAAATACTGAGGTTGCTGAACCAAGGCCCAATCACCGGTAACATTCTGGTGCCATTTTACTGCTAACAGTTTCATCACTTGCCTAAGATCACACAGCTGGTGAATTAGCACGTCAGCCCAGGGAATCTTACTCCAGAATCCCTGTTCTTAACCACTGAGCCTGTGCCACCTAACACCCCCCTACTGCTGTGAGATTATAAACTCTGCCTCTCTCCTCCCTCAAGAATATAGAGAAGCCCTGGGCAGGGCTGTGGAATGGGAGTTCAAAGCTATTGTAAGATGACTCCTTAGGGGAGAGAGTGACCTCAGTTCACACCTGGTCTGTACATTGTCCCGTGTCCTTTTCCCAAACAGGCACAATGTGGCTTTGCTAAATAATACTACACCCGAGCCCTGGCTGGTGTGGCTTAGTTGATTGGAACCTTGTCCCATCCACCAAAACGTCTCAGGCTCAACTCCTGGTCAGGGCACATATCTGGGTTGTGGGTTTGATCCCCAGTTGGGGCACATAATAGGAGACAACCAATCAATGTCTCGCCTCTTTCTCTCTCTCTCTCTCTCTCTCTCTCTCTCTCTCTCTCTCTCTCTCTCTCAAATAAATGAAACATATCCTCAGATTAGGATAAAAAAATAACAATAATACTATACTCAACATTTGTAGAGGGCTCCATACTTTCTCTGTGTACTGTCTCATGTACAGCCTAATTCAATCTACATAGTAGTCCAGGAAGTAGACAGAAATCATTGCCTCCTTTACGGATGAGGAAATTGGAACTCACAGAGCCTGTGGCTTGCATGGGTCACCTAGCTGGTAAGCGGCAGAATTCTGAACTGGAACATGAGATTTGTTTTCTTTCTACCCCACTCCTCAAGTTAACTACTTTAAAAAGCAGTACCACCACCCCCTCAAAAAGGAGCCCACTCTCCAATTCTCTTTCCATGTTGAAAGCACAGGCCCATTTGCAAACAGCCGTGAGCTGGAAATAGCACAGCACCAGGGTAACCTCATCGGGTCCCAGGGCAGGGCTCCTCTGCTCAGGCATTAACCACTACCTAATCTTGGGTTTGTCCTTCCGGAAAAAAGGACTCTGGTCTGGGTAATTGTTGCATATTCATCCCCAAGGTCCTTTATATATAAATACAGAGCCAAAGGCCAAGCTCTCACTCTTCTTATTAACACTGTTCCTTGCAAAGAAAGAAAACAGCCTTGGATTAGTTTATTCGAACAGGCGAGTGCAATCAAAACCCACTTCAGCTACGGAAGAAACAGATGGAACAGAGCAGTGATCTCCCTGACCCTAACTGACTTCTTTTCAATTTCTCTTTTACTTGAGGCCCTCTTCCTTGCAAGTGACTGATTGATGTCACTGCCTTGTGTCCTGGGACTTTCTCAGCACATGCATCCAAAGCTCAGAGGTGAAGGGCATCCGTCCGTCTCTCACAAGGGGTGCTGCTTCTCCCATAAAACCTGAATTGAGCACTTACTGGTTCCCATGCTAGGGGAGGCCAAGACATGGTCCTGCCAGCAAGGAACTCACAGGCAAGCACGCGGGGATTGGGCTGAATCCGTGCCCCGGGCCTCCGACATCCCCCGAGGGGTCCTGGATTGTGAATCTGTGCACCGGGTCTCTAGTTCCTTAATAATGGTTAAACCACCCATCTCCACCTGCCCATCTGATTCTCTGGATGTGTTACTGTCATCCCCAAAGTCCAACTCCTAGGCCAGGATGAAGGAGCCGGCCGGGGTGGGAAGCCCATCTCTTCCCTCAGCATCCACCAGGGCCTGGCCTGCTGGGCTCTCACTTGCCTAACAGCTCCAGCCTCCCTCCCCCTGAGCCATCTCCCAGACTCTCCCAGAAGAGCCAGGCCCCAAGCACAAGAGCCTCTGGCAGCTCAGAGCCAGGTTTGAAAAATGACAGAACTGCCCAAAGGGCCTTCTCCTTCCCGCTTCCCAGAAACCTCCCTGAGATCAATGATCTGACACGCAGGACCGTAAGCCACCAGAACACCCAGTCCCAGAGTCCAGAGAGCACATAGCTCTCCTGAGAGGCCCAGGTTCCCAAGGCCAGCTGCGCAGGACGCTGCACCGGGCGGTGCAAAACAAGGGTTCTTGTTTTCATGTGAACTACGTCACCTCTCTGTGTTGGCTTTGGAGGGGTATTGCTGGAACAGAGAGAGCATTTAACTTGAAGTCAATCGATGCGCCTTGATCACGGGCCAAGGGCACCTGGGTGCTGGTTCTGTTCACTGGGGAGAAGGTAGGAGACAGAGAGGAAGGCAGGAGGGCAATAGAGGGAACTGCCCTCCCACCAGAACCTGCAATTCCTGTGATGAGTGTCGTTCTCAGTCTTTCTTCCACCAAGGATGCCTCTCTAGAAGGCAAATTGGATTTTTTTCCCCCTAATATTTCATTTGCTTCCAAGTTTTAATTACCCAGTCCAAGCTTCTGGTGAATATGAGATGAGCAAGATTGTCACACAGGCAATGTCATTCCAGCAAGAATTAAGAAACGGGAGCTTTAATTAGCAGTAGAGCCTCATCTCAGAGCAATTCAAGCTCCCACTTAGGCTTTTTCAAATATTGCATAAGTGGGGCCAGTAACAACCGCCACCATGTTCACTCCAGCTCTTGCCCAGGGCCCAGTTTGAGAATCAGTGCCTTAACTCTAAGAAGTGCTGCTTGTACTGCAGCCCTTTTGTTTCAGGCGAGACAAGGAGACCTCGGTTCTTGTCTTCTTGAGGGAAAGATTTCAATCAAGAGACAAAGTGTAGAAAAGCAAGAAAAGGTATTGACCGCAGCGAAAATATACTTAGGACAGTGAAACAAGGAAGGGCCTAGAAGAAGCAACAGCAGAGCTTAGGCTGGGCTGCTGTGGCTCACTGGAAAGTCAGAGCAAAAGGGGGCCTTGGAAACAGGTTCAAGGAGTTAGCCCTGGACGAGCTGCCACTGCCCCTGGCTTCCTTGGTTGCAAGTCTCATGGAGTTCTTTATTGGTTAAGAGATATGTGCCTGTGGGGGAAGGAGAGGGGAAAGGAATGGCAGGGGTGTGCTCCCCGGAGGGGGAGTGCTCTGGCACCTTCATTTTCAGGGGTTTTAAAGGCTGGGCATTTAGGGGAGGTCTTAGGGGCAGATTAATATAATATTTATCAGCTTTATGCTGATGTACCAAATGAGATTTATTCTCTTAATTTGTCTGTCCTTGGGTATGGCTGGCAAATGGCACTTAATTGGATTTCTGTATCTGTTTCCCAGAGTAGGGTGATTTAAGCTATCCACCCTCTGGTTGGGGAGAAGAAATGCAAATCATTTACTCTGACGTGTCCTTGGTTTAGGGAAGACAGGATTTACTAGGTGGCTGCACACTGCTGTTTAACTATCTGTCTTAGTTTCCCTATTCCATTTGCCCTGGAATTTTCCTAGCTTCTAGGTATGCTATAACACTTTGAATATTCACGGTGTCCTAGGGTCCTCCAACCACCTGCCTCAGGTTGAGTCTTGACCTGGGGTGTCCCATTCCTATAAATTCCAGCAGGTTCCTCATACCCCCAGAGATGCTGGTAATGGGAAAAGTAGGTGTGTGTGCAGTTGAGGGGCTCAGGTTTCTTGATAAAGCTAATTTTATGACTAATCAAATCCAAAAAGATGTGGAAAATCCTAGCACTGATTTGCAACACTCTTTACAATACTCCTCACACCTTCAGGTCACCCAGAGTGTTGTTTTTATAGGAAGAGGAGCAAAGCAGGCTAGAGATTGTCTCCAGTGAGAGGGACTAAGGATGCTTGGATTTCAAGTTCCTGCCCTTCCTTACTTACTGTGTGACCTTGGGTACATCACTCAACCTCTGTCAGAGCCCCATTTCCTTACCCAAAAAACTGTGTTGTTTTGAAAATCAAAGGAACATTTCATGTAGAGCATTTAATCTCTCAAGCAATATTAGCCATTACTGTATATTTATTACATACTAGAGGCCTGGTGCACGAAATCTGTGCATGGGTAGGGTCCCTAGACCTGACCGGTGATCAGAGCCGATTGGGGCCTTCCTTCCCCCAGCTGCCGGCTGCCAGCCAGGGCCTTCCTTCATTCCGCGCCACCCCCTGGTGGTCAGCGCATGTCATAGCGAGTGGTTGAACTCCTGGTCGGTCGAACTCCCGAGGGGACAATGTACATATTAGCCTTTTATTATAGAGGATGATGTTCTTTACCTTCCCCTTTGGACCAGGGCTCCTGCAGAGCTGAGGAGATGTCCTCTCCTTCTTTACTGTCAATCATACTCGCTCCTTCCCTCAGGCCCAGTGCCAGACGCAGTGTGATGATGAAGGGGTTCAGACTATGCCACTGTAGGAGCAGAAAAACAATTTCCCCTCTCCTCTTATGAGTTCTTGGCTGAGACCTCTGAAATAAAAGACAAATGAACAAGAGAGAAACAAACAGAAGTTTATTAGCATGCATACCTCATGTATAAATGGGAGATACGCAGGAGAAAATGAGTAACTCCCTGAGGTGGCTTAGAATTTAGGTTTATACCATCTTTGTAGAGAAAGGGCAGAGGGAAAGTAGGCCTCTTGGGGGAGAGTGAATGGTTTTTAGGGAAGAGGAACGGGCCCTTAGAAGACTGGATGGGCAGTAGGATCGTTTGTGACAGTTGTCTGGGTGTGGTGTCCACCTCTAGTCTTCCCTCCTGTGATGAGAGTCAATCTTCCCTGGTTGGTGAAACTCCCAGGGTGGAGATCTAGGACATAAATTGAGTTCCTTCTGGAGGATGACTTAAGGAGATCAGGGAGTTCAGAGAAAGCCTCGCCTTGTCTTTGCTGGTTTTCCAGTGCCTACAGCTCAGAATAATCAACATCCCAGAGCAGGGTATTTGGGGGGTAGTGTGTCCTGCTGCCCTTCACCACAGTGGCATGAGGATCATTCTGAGTGAAGACATTTGAGAATGAACAGCTTCAGGAGGAAGCTTTTTCTGAACTTCCTTTATCTTCCTAAAAACAGTCTCCCAAAAGAATTCAGCTGTCACACAAGTCCCCTCCCCAGGACTTTTATAACAGGGCAGATTGACTTGGATCACTAAAGGGAAGAAGTCAGCACAAGTCAGCACCTGGATAAGAAATCACCTAAACAGACAATGTGATAAAACCATCACAGCTCCCATCTAGTCTCCTGAGGGCATATTTATTTCTTCTAACAGTCGTTTGTTCTCCCAGCAGTGTCCCTCTGCCCCTCCCGCTACCCTATTAAGATGGTTTACAAGCCCCAGATTCTAACCACCTCCTCGAGTCACATTTTTTCGGTGCACTCCCTTATATAGGTAAGTGAATAAAAATCTATTTAATAATGAGGGAAGAAGTGAGATGGTAAAGCTGATAAAAGAGCATTCTAGGGATCAGGGCAGGTAAGGTAGAGGGGGAAGGAAGGTGGGTGTGGCTATAAAAAAGCAAGAGGAAGGGTTTTTATGGTGATGGATTTGTTCTGCATCATGACTGTGTCAGTGTCAATATCCTGGTTGTGACAGAGCACTATAGTTTAAAAGATATTACCATTGGGGGAAACTGGATAAAGAGCACAGGGAATCACTACTATTTCTTACAGTGGCATGTGAATTTACATATAGTGATCTCAAAACATAAAGTTGGATGTTTATAGACAATTTAATAAAGAAACGTTAGAATGAGAATGCTGAGTTATGTATAAAAATTGGTTAATGTCCTATGAGGCAATAAACAATAACATTTGAGGTGTGTTTTTTTTTTTTTCTGGGCCAACAGTTTTTTTGTTTGTTTGTTTGTTTTTTATTAAGGTATTATATGTGTACATATCTTACCATTGCCCCCCACACACTTATTTTTTCTCCTATATGTAAATCATACACATTTCTACTGGACCCAAATCTTCAGGTTAGTATGCAACTTCCCAGAATATGAGCCCTTAATTAATAGTAAATAGCAAAGCCAAATAATGGTATATTTTCTTTAAAACTTAATCTTTAGTCCTGGCCAGTGTGGCTCAATTGGTTGAGCATCATCCCATGCACTGAAAGGTTGTCAATTCTATTCCCAGTCAGGACACATGCCCGAGTTGCAGGCTCAATCCCCATTTAGGGTGTGTGCGGGAGGCAGCCAGTTGATGTTTCTCTCTTACATCAATGTTTCTCTCTATCCTCCCCGCTTCCTCTCTCTCTCTCTCTCTCTCGCTCTCTCTCTCTCTCTCTCAAATCAATAAAAACATGGCTTTTTTAAAAAAAAAAAAAAAAACATCCTTTAAAAGAACATGCTATCATCAGGGAGGAAAACCTTTTCCTCCACCCTCTTAGGATCACTCTTTGGGGGCCTGTGAATTAAACTGGCAAATAGCATATTAGAAAGAAAGACATTTTTATTCATGTATGTATGTGGGAGTTCATAGAAAAATGTGACTCAGAAGGTTAGAGTTTGGGGCTTATATACCATCTTAATAGGGGAAGTGGATGAGAAAAAAAGGGTCCTTACGGGAAAACAAATGACTTTTAGGAAAGGTGAATAGGTCATCAAGAGAATAGACAGGAGGTATGAAAGCTTTGTGACAATGTCTGTGTAGGTGATTTTTTATCCATGATCACAGAGCTCCTAGAGGAGGAGATTTATAACAGCTGAATTCTTTTGGGAGGCTCTGCTTTTAGGAAGATAAGGGAGTTCAGGAAAAAATAACCTCACAGTAATATATTCTAGATCCTTTCCCAGTCATCTTCTTGGCCTTATACAAGTTTAAAATATAGTATATGCCCGGCCAGTATGGCTCAGTGGTTGAGCATCAACCTATGAACCAGGAGGTCAGGGCACATGCCCGGGTGACAGGCTCAATCCCCAGCAGGGGGCATGCAGGAGGCAGCCAATATCAATGATTCTCTCTCATGATTGATGTTTCTATCTCTCTCTCCCTTCTTCTCTGAAATCCATAAAAACATATTTAAAATAATACACACACACACACACATACACACACACACAACACACACAGTAGTCCCCTTATCCATGGTTTCAGTTACTCAAAAATATTAAATAGAAAATTCCAGAACTAACCTGTAAGTTTTAAGTTGTGTGCCATTTTGAGTAGCCTTATGAAATCTTATGCCATCCTCTCATCCCTCTGTCCAACATATCCACACTGTATACTAGCCCCACCCAGGAGTCACTTGGTAGCTATCACGGTATCTTGGTTTTCAGATCATGACTATCAAGGTACCGCAGGGCTTGTGTTCAGGTAACTCTTATTTTACTTACTAGTGGCCCCAAAGTGCAAGAATGGCAATGCTGGCAATTTGGACATGTCGAAAAGAAGCCGTAAAGTGTATGTGTGTATAGGAAACAACGTAGTGCGTATGAGTAGGGTTCAGTACTATCTGCAGTTCTGGGTGTCCGCTGGAGGTGCTGGAACACACCCTCCCCAGATAAGGGTAATACCGTGTGTGTCTGTGTGTGTGCAGGTGCACGCATTTTTCAAAACACCAAGTCCTGAAATTCCAGCTTTGAGGACTGCCCACCTCCCTCACACCTAGTGATTACAGGCCCAGCCCTGGCCCCCATGGGCCAGCACTCCCTCCCACCCGCGCTCATCACAGCCCTACTATGTTCACCCACAGGTAACCCTCCTCAGTTGAAGCCTGTCTGGTGGGGCTGGGTACCAACAGTCCTCTCTGCACACACCTTGTATGCTCAGGAAAGAGAAACTGAAACCCTTTTCACTTAGTCTCTCAAAACAAAGGTGATACCAATCCAGGAAGACATGCATTGCCCAACTTCCATGGGGAAGATGACTACACAGAAATCATTCCCTCATTCCGCCCCTCCCTCTCTCCTTCCCTTCCTCTCCGCCTCCTTCCCCCCCCCCCCCCCGTCCCCCTTTCAGGAAAGCCCACTGGGCTCTCTGTCCTGCCCCGCGTGACCCTGGGCATCCTCATCACTTCTTCCCAGACTTGCCCACACTGTCAGCTCTCCCCAGTGTCCAGATCAGCGCCGGCTCACTGGCCTCTGGGCATCCCAGCCTTGAAATCAAAGAGAATCTGTTAGAAAAATTAATGTGTCCAATAACTGCTGCCTGTATTTTTATTAGAACAAACTTGCTCAGGAGTGGGGAAGCTGTCCCTGCAGGCAGCTTTTCCCGACAAGTACACTGTCTCCATCTTGTTTCTGAGATTAAAGCGGCCTCTTTATTAGAAAGAGGTGATTCCAGTAGAGGTTTGTCTTCCTCAGGCACTGCTCATGTCCAAAAGGTCCCAGTTACCCCGCGTCTGCTCCTCTCAGAAGGGGAAAGGGCGTGGAAGCTCAAGGGCGGGCCTCCTGCTGGGGGAAGGGTGGGGGGGGTGCATCCTGAGTCCCTGGCCTGCCTTCTGAGCACCCAAATCTGTGTCCCTGGATCTTGCTCAGGGCTTGGAAACAGTAGACACTCACCAGGGAATGATATTCAGACTTATCTGATCTGTTGTACCCAGTCCATTCCTGGATTCGCTCCCCAATGCAGGTCTCTCAGATCCACCCTCAGCGCGGATAAATAAAGGACACTTCTCTTTTGGGGGTTCTATTGCTGGTACCGGGAAATGTATGGGCTGATGTATACATTCATTACTTTGTTTATGTTGGTGGTGTAGGGGAGGAAAAAGATTCCCTCGAATATCCTTAGGGTCCCTGGCTGGGTCTGCAAATTTAACGGACAAAGACAGATTCACTGGAGAAAAGCATACACGTTTATGCCTATAAGTTTTATGTGACATGGGAGCCTTCATGAGGAAATGATAACTCAAAGAAACAGTTAGACCTGAGTGTCTTTATTGGAGAGGGGCAGTCAAGGCATTCGCTAGCCACCTTCGCCAGCCACCATTCAGCTGTTATAAATTTCCTCCTCTAGGAGCTCTGTCAAAGTATGACGTCAGGGTAGGAAACCCGGGGAAACGGAGCGAGGATTTTCCGCGTTCCCGGGTCTTAGGAGACAGGATGCTCCTTCCCTCCAGGATAGGGAGGGCACCCCTCACACCAGGGTTTTACCTGTTTCAGGAAGAAGAGTGCCATTTTCACAAACTCCTTCAGCTTAAAATATTCAGTATGCCAGGGTGCCATGTTTAGGGGTTGCATGTCCTGAACCCCATCAGTGGCTTCAGGGGCATATACAGGTAAGAATGATCAATCTGAACACTTTAAATATATCTCAATTATTCCTCCACAAAGCTGTTTTTTAAAAAAAGTCAGTATCGCCCTGGCCTGTGTGGCTCAGTTGGTTGGAGCATCGTCCCATTCAGTTCCCAGTCAGGGCACTCATGCCGAATGAAAGTGGCTTTATTGTATCCCTTGAAAAACAATGTATGTGCTTACAACTTTGATAACCTGCTTTTTAGGATGGAGGGGTAGGAATGAGAGAACGAGTCTGCTTTGAACAGATTTGCCTTTTCAAGAAGCAGCTTTCTAATCTTCATCTTGTAGCCTTCGGCCCCAGTTCATCCTGTGCAGGCAGCTCATTTAAACGCCCCCCCACTTCACTTCTCTACCAGAAATAATAGAAATTAGTCACTGAGATTACTATAGACCTTTATCAGCCTGGAAAAGGCCCTAGAGGAGCTGACATAATTTTTACTAACTAGCCCTTATCTTCCATTAGTTCCCCCATATATTTACCTTTCCAAAATTTGCCAGCCCTAGAAACTCAAAGTCCTTTGTCTTTGTCTTGTCACTTCTCTAGAAATGTATTGTTCTTTTGTTAAGATGCTACATAAGCCCAAGTTCTAACCACTCCTTTGAGGTACTCATCACTAAGTTTCCTCCCACACGTTGTGCATTGTACGTGTTATTAAATCGCTTGCTTTTCTCTTGTTAATCTATATTTTGTCAGTCTCATTTACAAGGCCACAGCCAATGAACCTAAGGTGGGTGGAAGAAAAAGAGGTTTTGGTTTTTTTTCTCCTTGACATCACTGACTTCCTTTGGGACTAAGGCAAGTCCCTTGAGCTCTCTGGGCCCTACTTCCCAAATGACACAGCCTGAGTGAGATCCATGCAAAGGTCCCTTATAGGGGTTCTATTTGCCTGAGAACATAAGGAAAGAAAGGGGCTTATATTATATTGTTACTAGAGGCCTGTTGCATGAAGAGATTCGTGCAATAGGCCTTCCTTACCTTGGATTCTGGCACCGGTTTTCCTCCGGCACCCAGGACCCAGGCCTTCGCTCCGGCTGGAGTCTGCCATCTTCGTCTTCGCTACAGACTCTGAAGTCTGCAGTCTTCGTCTTTGCTGCGGCCAGAGTGCCGCTCCCATAGATCCCTTCGCCCCCCACCCTTCCTCTCGTAGCAGGCATCCTGCCCCGCCCGGCCACTCTGTGCCTGGAGCAACTGGGCAGCTGCCATCTTTGTCCTTCTAATTTGCATATTCCCTCCTGATTGGCTGGTGGGCATAGTGGAGTGATGGTCAATTTGCATGTTTCTCTTTTATTAGTGTAGATTATTTTGGTGACCTCGTCTCCTTCATTTAAAAGAGCAACCACAGCAGATACACCAGGCCAGAATCCTGACGTTTCAAGCTTGCTGACTCCATCCCAGATAGGTTGGTCCTCCTACTATATTTTTTGCCCACATTATAGCTTCTCTCTCCATTAATATTAATTTAACCAACGTATACTGAGTGCCTAATATGTGCCAGGCACTGGGATACAAAGAAGTGGACTCTCAGGTCTGCTTCGGAATTCATCCATGGGACATGACCCATCTATGCACAGACAGCTGCAATGCAAGGTGAACAAGTTGGTGAGAGATCTCTGCTTGGGTAATGGAGCAGCAGAGACCAAGCATGGGCTGGGGGGTCAGGGAAGGCATCCGGGTCCACTTCCTGGTTCATTTTCCTGGCCTCCCCCTTCCTCCTTCCTGGGTCAGTGAAAGTGCTAATTCCTGTTTGCAGCCTCTTTTGGACTCCAGCCTCTGTTCTCTGGCTGGATTTCATGCCTCCCACCCCCACCTTCAAGTCATCAGCTGTGATTCACCTGTGGGCTCCTGAACGTTGCAAGCTTCCATGGTGAGGCAGGAAATGAGTTCTGAGTAACTGGGAATAGTCCCCAGCTCTGGGATTTGGGTCAGGAAGCATCCATTCTGTCTGATCGTTGCTTCCTCTAGACTGGTAAGTTATTCTAGCAAACTCCAGATGCTCTGCAGTGAGATGTTCCAAATAATTAGTATTTTTTCCAGAAATTACCTTTTAAAAGTGTATGTGTCTTTACTGGCTTTGTGGCAATTTCCTTCCCCGGCAGGAGCCATGTATAATTTTAGATGAAAGTAGAAAGAAAATTATGATTCCATGATCGTAAGTCTAGTTTTAGCAATGGACCTACTTTGGAGAATCTCAGCCTCCCTGAAGCAGGCCCTGGGTGCAGAGAGCGAAGCCGCTGAGTGCAGGCAGGATTTGGGCAGGACACGCACACAATTCTGGCAGGTGCCCATCTCAGGCCGGAGACATGTTCCACTGCTTGGGAAAGGAGAGCTGTGGACAGATCTGCTGATTTTGAAAGTCTACAGACAGATGGGGCACAACTAGCGTAACCACTCAGATATTATTAGTCCACTAGAGGCCCGGTGTATGACATTCATGCACTGGGCGGGGGGGGGGGGGGGGGTCCCTTAGCCCACCCTGCGCCCTCTCACAGTCTGGGACCCCTCAGGGGATGTCCGCCTGCTGAACATCCCCCGAGGGGTCCTTAGCGCTGCTATGGAGTCAGGAGAGACTCCCACCACCACCTGTGCGCTCACCAGCCATGAGCCCGGCTTCTGGCTGAGCAGCGCTCCCCCTACGGGAGTGCACTGACCACCAGGGGGCAGCTCCTGCATTGAGTGTCTGCCCGCTGGTGGTCAGTGTGCGTCATAGAGACCCGTTGTTCCGCCATTTGGTCAATTTGTATATTAGCCTTTTATTTATATAGGAAGATCATTCCATTTTCTGTGGCAACTCACTGCCCTTCTGGGTTTCCTCTCACCTGAGAGCCTGTTGCGGCCACTGTCAAGGCCTCACTATGTCCAGAAATCACAACACGATCAGTACTCACAGAAACAAGCTGGAGGTTTCCTCCCCATTGGTGGCTTCCCATCGCCAACCAAGGGACGGACCCAACAACTATTCTCATCCCACAGATGGACTTTCAGGCATTTTTGTTGTTGTTATTTGTCATTATTATTCCCTTTGCCCAAGGGGAAAGAAAAAGGACCGACTATGTACTGAATGTATCCTTCCCCCAAATTCATATGTTGAAGCGCTAACCCCCCAATGTGACTGTATTTGTAGACAGAGCCTTTACAAGGTAATCAAGGTTCAATGAGGTCGTAAGTGTGGACCCTAACCCAATAGGGCTGTTGTCCTTATAAGAAGAGGAAAAGACACCGGAGTGCTTTCTCTCCACCAGGTGAGGACCCAGCGAGAAGGAGGCCCTCTGCAAGCCAGGAGGAGGCTCTCACTAGGAAACAAACCAGCCAGTATCGTGATCTTGGGCTCCCAGTCTCCAGAACTGTGAGAAAATTAATGGATGTTGTTTAATAATTTTAGCCTATTATTATGGCAGCCTGCGTAAAGGAATCACAGGGCCATTTATTCTTTCATTCTCTATTTATTGAGCACCTTTTTTGAGGCAGTATGAGGTCTAGCCTTGCCATCGACAGACCTGGATTGAGTCCTGTAGGACAGGAAAAAACGTTTTCTCTACCCTCCTAGGTTCTGTGGCTGGAGGCCTCAAAATCAAACTGACAAAAGACAGTTTAAACAAGAGGAAAACAGAGTTGATTAATGCAAACAGTATGCTTATACATGGGAGAAACTCAGTGACGAGTGACACAGAGAAGTGGTTAGAACTTGGGGCTTATATAGCAACTTAACAAAGGTGTAGAGAAGTGACAAGACAAAAGAAAAGATGTTTAGGCTTTTAGAGATGGCAAACTGTGGGAAGGTAAATATATGGGAGGAAACTAATGGAAGATGAGGGCTATTTGAGTACGATTTCTTATGAAGATTACCTTTAATTCCATCTCTGGGCTGATAAGAGTCTAGAATTGTCTCTGGTGATTAAGAGGAGTTGTTCTCCTCTTCTGGTATGGAAAAGAGAGACAGACATCTTTACAAATGGAAATGAATATCCTGCTTTTAGCCAGTTAGGAGGAGGGCAGAGAGTTTTTTTCTCCCTGTATCTGCTGTTTCTTAATTGCCTTCAACTCACAATAATCCTTATACCAAAGTGACATATTTCTAGCTCCCTTCATTCCTGACTCCACCAGCTAAGTGATCTTCACCAATTTATCTGGCCTATCTGAGCCCCAGAGAGGTTTATAAAATGGATTAAATTAGAGTGTTTTCTTCACAGAGCTGTGATGAGGAGTAAATGAAATGTTGCATGGACACTTTAGAACAGAGCCTAACACAGTTTGTTATTTTGAGAGGAAGGATGGTGCAGAGGTTAACATGGCTTGAACCTCAGCTCTGTCACCATGTGACCTTGGGCAGATTACTTGACCTCTCCAAGCCTCAGTTTCTTCATCTGTAAAATAGGAAATATACTTCATAGGGTGTTGAGTTATGTAAAAAGTGAATAGATGAGCCCAACCAACATGGCTCAGTGGTTGAGTGTTTACCTATGAATCAGGAGGTCATGGTTTCTTTCCTGGTCAGGGCACATGCCTGGGTTGCGGGTTCGATCCTCAGTGTGGAGTGTGCAAGAGGCAGCCAATCAATGGTTCTCTCTCAGCATTGATGTTTCTATCTCTCTCTCCCTCTCCCTTCCTCTCTGAAATCAATAAAAATATTTTTTTAAATATCTTTCTTTTTAAACAATTAATTAATTAATTAAAAAGTGAATATACGTAAAACACTTGAAACAGGACCTGGAGTACAGGAAGTTCTGTGTAAGCTTAGCTGGTCCCATCTCCAGGGCTCAGGGGAGGGGAAGTCAGCCAGCAGCAGCAGCAGCAGGTGGACCTTTCTGGCTGAGGTCAGCAGAGGGACAGCGCCTCCTGCTGTGAGTCAGGATCCCTCAGTGAGTGTTCCCACCTGCCACCCAGGGTGTATGTAACCTTGAGCAGTCAGTCCCTGGTCTCATTTCGCCTTCTGTGAAATGTGGGGACTGGTTGAGAGGGCCTCAGAGATGGGGCTCTCATTTATATATATAAAAGCCTAAGCGACTGTTTGACCATTCGACCGGTACCTATGACCCGCACTGACCACCAGGGTGCAGATGCTCAACACACAGGCATGGAAACATGGAACAGACTGATGACTCTCAGAGGGAAGGAGGGAGGGGGAGGGCGCGAAGAGATTAATCAAAGATATTTTATGCATACTAGATGCCTGGTGCATGGATTTGTGCACCAGTGAGGTCCCTCCACCTGGCCTGTGGGGATCAGGCCGAAACCAGCAGTCTGACATCCCCAAGGGGTCCCGGGTTGCGAGAGGGCACAGGCCAGGCCGAGGGACCCTGCCGGTGCACGAATTTGTGCACCAGGCCTCTGGTATTCAATGATGGGACAGAAGCAGAGACAGGGTCTAAAATGACAAAGCAGAAATCCAAGTGACGTTTTGGAGCACCCAAAGGTGGACCAGTGAGCAGGAATGACTGCTGGCCTGGTGACAGCCACCCACTCACGTTGCTGGGGAAGGTTGGGTGCTCCAGTGAGGGATCTCATTTCTGCACTGGACTGGAAGAGATGAGATGCCCCATCCTCTCCCACCACCTCCATATCCCAGCTCTTTGCCAGCACGCAGCTGTGTGGCACAGATACTCCTTCCCTGCTGTAAAGATCTAGTTCCCTGCAGGAGCGTAAAATATTCATGCTGTGAAAGGCCTGGGAAGCGGCAGTAAATGCCTCCCAAGGGGTTATTTGTGCCAGGGGCTTGAGTTTGGGGGTGTGAGGGCGGGGAGGGGGGGAAATAAACTGCCTCTTCCTCTGGGAAGTGATGCTGGGAGAAGCAGGACACAACTCTCAAGAGGACCCAAGGCCCAAGACAACCCTGAGCAGTGGCTCCCTAAGGAAGGGCCCAGAAAAAAGCCAGCCGAGGGCCACAGGGATGGGCTGTGAGAGGTCTTCTGAGATCACACTCATGGTAACCTGGAGGACCCAGGAGATAGTGGGAGGTGGCTGCCTCTGAAGGGGTTAACCTGCCAGCTGGACCAGGAGGAGGCAAGAATTAAGTAATATATTAAATTAAATTAAATTAAATTAAAGCTGGGGAGATCCTCCCCTGGAGAAGGAGCAACCTGGAGGACTAGAATCCAGTCCATTGCTTTTACAAGGACAGAGCCAGTTGCTGGATATACAACCAAAAATAAAATGCAGCCCTTGTCCTCCCCGGTTAGATTAAAAACACAGTCCCAGACATACAATTAAAATACAACTCAGCCCCGTGGCAAAAGATAGCACCGAACTAAATGTCCAGGAAGAGAGGGCTGAAGTAATCACCTCTGTGCACCCACCCAGAGGGACACCAAGCAGTTACTGAAAAGAATGAGGTGTCATATCTGCAAAGATGTACAAGGCCCATGAATTGGAAAAAGCAAAGGATGTAATGATTTGTAGAGCAAGGTCCCATTATGAAAAAACAAAAAAGAACATGTGTGTGTGTGTGTGGGGGGGGTTATGTGGTGTGTGTGTGTGTGTGTGTGTGTGTGTGTGTGTGTGCACATGCACATACATAGCTAGGCATATAATATTTCTTAGAAAAATCACAAGAAAATTAAAATGGTTCTCTCTAAGATAGCACCAGGTTGTCTAGGGAAGAACACTATAATTTCTTATTTGTACCCTCCTTCATTGCATGAATGTTTTAATCACCAACAAATTGTGTTCATCTACTCAAGCTCCTATAAGAGAATATCATACACTAGGTGGCCTATAAACAACAGAAATTTATTTCTTACTGTTCTGGAGACTGGGAAGTCCAAGGTCAAGGTACCAACAGATTTAGTGTCTGGTGAGAACCTGCTTCCTAGTTTGCACATGGCTGCCTTCTTGCTGTGCCCTCACATGGTGGAAGGGATAAGAGAGCTCTCCGGGGTCTCTTTTACAAGGACATTAACCTCATTCATGGCCTCATCATCTCCCAAAGGTCCCACCACCTAATACCATCACCTTGGGGGACAGGGGTAGGATTTCAACCTATGGATTTTGGGGAGACACAAACACTCAGACCATAACACATATATCACTTTAATAATTTTAAAATAATTTAAAAGATTAAAGTAATGTGATAAATGCAATGACAGAAATGTACACAGAACACTTTTGGGGAGTACAGAAGTGGGAAGTAGAGGGGCTGGAGTCTGTAAAAGAATTTTTCTATGAAATTGAAGAAGTTGGATAAGAGCTTAAAGTGAGGAAGTTTTGCCTTCTTTTTCCCCTGGGATTAAAGAGGTTGGGCAGGCAATAATGTTTGGAGAAGCCAGGGAACAGGGCATGGAAAGGTTACCAACTTTTTCAGGTAAAAGAGATTTTGAAGACCCAAAGAGACACTGGGCCAGGGTCGCCGATACCTGTAGGAGCATCAGGATGCAGATTATAGTCAGGACCAGGAATGCTTAGGGCTTCCTATTTTAATTCTCTTAGCAACCTTTAGAGATAAGCAGTATCTTTGTTCATCAAACGATATCATTAAGAAAATGAAAAGGCAGCCCAGCTGGTGTAGCTCAGTGGTTGAGCATCAACCTATGAACCACGAGTTCTTGGTTAGATTCCTGGTCAGGGCACATGCCCAGGTTGCAGGCTCATCCCCAGCAGGGGCTGTGCAAGGGGCAGCCAATCAATGATTCTCTCTCATCATTGATGTTTTTCTCTCTCTCTCCCTCTCCCTTCCTCTCTGAAATCAATAAAAATATTTTTTTTAAAAAAAGAAAGAAAATGAAAAGGCAAGTCATGGACTAGGATATGTCTATATCCTACTCCATATTTGTAGCTCATGTTCCGACAAAGGATTTATATCCTGATTATATAAAGAATTAACTCATACATCAATTTTTTAAAAAACACACAATAAAGATAGTGAAAACACTTAGACATTTCCAAAAGATATGCAAAGGGCCAAAAACCATTGGCATATAGCATCATTAGTTGTCAGAGTAACACCAATTAAAACCATTTTATACTCACTCAAATTATTAAAACTCAGACTGACAATAACAAGTGTTAGCAAAGATGTAGAACAACAGGAATTCTCATAATTGCTCATGGGAGTGTAAAAATGATATAACACTTTGGTAAACAGTTTGCAATTTCCTAGAAAGTGAAACATACCTACTCTATGATCCAGCAATCCCACTCCTAGGTACTTACCCAAGATAAATAAAACTATCCCATCATAAAAAAAAATTATAGCCAAAGGTTCATAGCGACCTCATTCCTACTAGCCTAAACCTGGAAACAACCACTGCCCTTCAACAGGTAAATAGAGAAACAGGTGTGGTATATCTATACAATGAAATACTAAACATTAAAAAGGAACAAAATGTTAATATATGCAACAACATGGAGACACCTAAAAAACACGTTGAGTGAAAGAAGATAGAGATGAAAGAGAGCATAGTGTATGAATCCATTTCTATAAAATTCTAGAAGAGACAAAAGTAAATCAGATGATTGAAATCACATCAGTAGTTGCCTGGAAGGGGGAGAGGGGTATCATAGATTGACCACAAAAAGTCAGGAAGTAACTTTCTAGGGTAAAAGTTCTGTATCTTGATTGGGGGTAGTGTGAATTACATGGGAGTATGCATTTGTCAAAATACAATGAGTATACAGTGTACTCTAAACGTTCATGTTATTGTTTGGAAATTATACGTGAATAAGTTTGATTTTTAAAAAGGTGTATTGAGCATCTACTTGATACCAGGTTTGTTGGCTGTGAAGAAAGAATGAACAATGAGGAACTAGTGAAGACATACAAAAGAAGTCACTGACAGGGTTCCCACAGAAATGAGAAGGCAGGAGGCGCATTGCCCAGATGGAGGAGTTAGGCACGGCCAGTGCAGTAGACAGAGAGGCAGGGTAACGGAAGAGAGAGCTGACAAGAAGCAGGTAAAAGTCCCTGGCCCATTTGGCTCAGTGATTAGAGCGTTGACCAGGAATGGAACCCGCAACCCTTTTGGTTCTCAGACCAAAGGGTTGCGGGCAGGTTCCATTCCTGGTCAAGGGCACATTCCTGGGTTGTGGGTCTGTTCCCTGCCCCAGCTATGGGTGTGTGCAGGAGGCAACAACTCAATGTGCCTCTCACATTGATGTTTCTCTCTCTCTCTTTCCTCCCTCCTTCCCTCCCCTCCCCTCTACGGTCTCTGAAAAAGCAATGGAAAAAATATCCTCTGGTGAGGATGAACAACAACAAAAGAAACAGATAAAAGGATTGTCAGGCCAGGCCATGCACCCAGCTGAGCCTGGCTACCTGCGATCTGTGGTCTCCCCAAGCGGGGGCTTCCCCAACATTGTCCCGTAACCTGAAGGAAGGAGCAGGGAGAAGGTACAGGTTGGGATCTGCAGAGCAGGTGGCTTGGAGGGGGAAACTGGTCAGAGCTGAGGGCAGTAGTTGAAGTGATACACAGGGGCTCACCTGGAAGGAGAAGGCAGGGGAGCCCGGAGGGCAGCAGACTGAGAAGACGGAGGCCGAAGGGGCAGGTGGAACAGGGGAGTGGACTGAGGCGGGAGGCTGTGGTCGGGCTGGATTGGAAGTGAAGATGTCTGATCTGCTCCTCTTCGCTTACAGACAAATTACTTAACGATTTTCTTGGCACTGTTCACTTCGGTGAACTCCCCACATTTCTTGAAAGCCTATTGTATAGTAATCCAAACTGTCTTGTAAAGGGAAGTGTGTGTAGGCTGCCTCCACCCAGCAGGAAATAAATTCTCACGAGGCTGCATTCATACAGCTATCTGCCCGCCTTGGCAGCAGGCTTTACGCTGCATTTTTAAATGGAGACCACAAGTACCCACCCCAAATTCAAGTTCTCATGCCCTTTTGCAGCAATTTCACTTCTAAGAATTTTTTTCTTACCGGTGTGCTTGCACGTGTGTGCAAACCCTTCTGTACAAGGCTATTCGTGCTGATGCATTTGTGATGGCAACTGTTGAAGGGGTAACGCCACCTGGAGGCGGGTTAAATAAGCCATGGTCCTCCCATGCAGTGAATTACCTCTGCATCCACAATAAGGACAGGAAAATTATTTCAGTACTGATATAAGCTGATTTCAAATATGTAATGTCTAAAGTAAATATGAAAATAAGTGGCATTTTACCATTTGTATAAAAGTTTTAAAAGCATGTTCGTGTAGAAATGAGAAATTAGTTACTCCTGGGGCGGGTCTGTGCATGAAGAACGGAGGGAGACTTGCTTTTTCCTGTCTACTCCTGTATAGGTTTTCTTTTTTGGTACATTGTTTTTACATTTATGATTTTGTGTCACTTTATTCTTAACATTTTGAGAGAATGCGAGAGAGAGAGAGAGAGAGAGAGAGAGAGAGAGAGAGAGAGAGAATAATGAAGCCCTTGTTACTGTCTGGAGGAGGACAGGGGGAAACTTCAGCCTAAGGAATGAAGCGCTAATGGTGGAATTTTAGGACTTGACCCTCCCAGGTCCCCTCCGTGATAACTGTGCTGCTGCTGACCTTTGACTTTCTCCTGGAACGAATGCAGGGCATGTCCCCAGTTCTAATTAACTGGACAGCAGAAGGCTAGCCTGTGGAATTGGAGTCCACAACTTATCTCTGTACAGATACCTAACCTACCCAGTACTCAGCTACTTGGCAACGTCACTACTCAGAACTCAGGTGAGCCCAGGCCCGTGTGGCTCAGTTGGGTGAGCGTCACCCTGTGTACCAAAAGGCTGTGGGTTCCATTCCCAGTGAAGGCACATGCCCAGGCTGTGGGTTCAGTCCCTGGCATCACCATAGATGCCACTAAAGCTCAGGCATTTCTCCGATCCTCACCCAGAGCCCATTTCCCCTAGTGGGGACCCACTTGACCCCTCTCCAGAGCTGGTATGAAGATTATTTTAAACGGAAGACAATTGAGATAGAGCAGGCGCAGAAAGAAGCCTTTCCGGGGCTTCTCTGTCTGACCAAACGGCAGAACCTTTAGAGAATGAAGCTCCGTGAGTCCCCTCCCTCTGGGAGCTCCACTCCGAGGACCCACCACTCTCACTGACGAGAAACTGCACCAATAAACATCCTCACAGATTGTCAGACCGCCCACCTTTTCCCCTAAAAGTCCATTTGTCTTCCCTAAAAAACACATAACCCTTTGTTCTTCCCCTAGAAGCCCTTTCTCCCCCTCCCCTCCCCTATGAAGTTGGCCCCTATTTCTAATGTCCAATGAGCCCCGTCATCTGAATGCTGGTGGGTAACCCTGTTCTCTTTTCTCCTGTTACTCTGTCTACGGTCAGGTCACTTGCAGGCCCCTGACCTCTGGACCTCAGTCAGCAGAGGGAAAGGTTTCCCCCAACACCTTCCTTGCGGGGTTTTCACCAAGCTTGCGTAACAGGTCTCCAAGCCCAGAGCGGGAAAGAGCAAATTACAAGGGGAGAGGGCTGTTAACCTCAGACAGAGAGAGGCCTTCCTTCAGCTTGGCTTCACAAAACGACAGTGGACAGCCTCACTGCTGAGGAGACAAAATTATCCATTAAAAAATAAAACAACCTCTAAGAAGTCCAGGTCATCGAACACTCCTCCACACACCTTCTTGGATGTCACGAGGGCATCTGGAGGGCATCAGCCCAGCCACTGGTGTCTGTCACCAAGGTTCTCATTTTAGCGCAAAGAGCTACACTCTCCTCGGGGTTCTCCGGTGGAGGAGACAGAGGCAGGAGCAGTGAGTGCACTTCAGAAGGTTTCTGTACAGACCTTGAAAGCTGTCTGAGGCTTAAGGGATAAACTGCATTGCCTGGAAGTCTTGGATTTTACAGAATGACTTATTCCTCCATGATTTTGCATCAGATAAATGGGAGGGGGCAGAAGGCATGTTCAGTGCTTAGAGATGAGATCACAGAAGGAGCAGCAGCAGCAGCTTGCCTCTGTGGGGCCTGCCAAACAGCCCGGCCAGGGAGACCATCCTGCCCAAGCAGCTGGAAGACAGGGTCCAAATTCCTGCTCAGCAACAACCCCGAGATAAACAGCCACTTACTCTCTGGGCCTGTGTTGATCTTCTGTGCCATGGGAATAACAACCTCTAAGCTTCCAGTGTTGCCAAATCATTGTCATGATTTAATTCAACTCAACTCATTTTAACACACATATGTTGAGAATCTACAGTGTGCCCTGCAAGCGGCTAGGCAAGCCTTGTAGGGAACAGAAGAATGAATAAAACACCGTCTTTAACCTCAAAGGGCTCGTAATCTGGCGGGACCACATTAATAGGTGGGAAAGTGCTTTAGAGAGGAAACCCTTCTCTACAGAAGAGAAGTGTCAGTACTTTTCCTGGATGCTTAGAGTTTGTAGTGATATGATTATCAAAGGAGCAGCATAGCTCAAGCGGCATTCAGCATATGACGGCCCCTGCGCCTAACGCAGCTCACAAATTGTTCTTCACCCATTCACACTGTCTGCGGCTGCTTTCACATTCTAACAGCCGAAGTGAGTGTTTAGTACAGAGATTGTATGGCCCTAAAAGCCAAAAATATATTCTACCTGGCCCTTGACAGTGGGGAAATAAACACGGTGGGTCAGCTGCCATCACTGTCATTGGCAGAGACTCAAAGGCGGGCAGAGGAAGCAGAAAGCTTCCTGGTGGAGGAGGGGCATCTACAGGTGTGCTCCAATTGGAGCTTGTTGCCATGGGGAGGCTGAAGATGAACTAATGAGAAGTGGCAACCTATGTGATTGGTTAGGGACCCATATTTGGCTTTCTCTGGTTGGTCGTCCATTGGAAGCAGGGACAAACATTAGGGAAGCTGTCAGCTATGAATCCGTCTTTGCTGCGTGGGGCCGTTGTTGCTGGATGATTGTTTGGTGGGTAGAGATAGTGGCGTAACTTCCTACTCGTCTGACTTATTGACAGCAAGCTGGCTTCCTGGGCTGGTTACTGTAGATACTGAGTTGGTTTCCTGGGCTGGAGGCTGCAGATAATGGGCGGGAGGTCTACTTTTATACATGGTCTAGCCATTGTCTATTTGTATATTTAGTCTCTCAACAGAAAATATCCGCCTACTTCTGGGGTTTAGGATAAGTACGTAAGTGAGTGGATTCTGGATACTTGAGTAAGTTACTTAGGTCTCTGTGCCTGAGTTTTCTCATCTATCAACTGGGGGTCATCACAGTTCCTACCTCATAGGGTTTTAGAAAGATCAAGTCGACATAAAACGTTGAGTGCCTGATGCATAGTGAGTCTCAGCGAATGTTTTTCACTGTATTATATCATCTCACAAAACTTAGAGCTCCCTCAAGGCAAGGTCCATGGCTTTTGTTCCAATAGGCCCAGTAGAGGGTTGGCACATAGTAGCTGTTCAATAAGTATTTGATGAGTGAATGAATGAATCATGGGAAACGAAAGCTGGAGGGGACATTGGTAGCCCATCTCAGAGAACAATGTCTCCGATTACTTTTAAAAATTACTAGGCTTGGGTCTCCCATTTCCACCCTGAAATCCAGGCCACAGCCCTGTCCTGAAGCTCAGGGGAGTGTGCTCCCCACCCATTCCACCGAGGCGGCCCGGTGAGTAGACAGTCTCTGACTCTCCGCGGTAGTGACTTTACTAAATTATTCAGGTGTTCTCTTAATTACCAAAGGCCTTAAACTGCCTCTCTGTTTCTTGGGAGTCTTCCCACTCCTGCAATTGGTACTGTGGAAATTGGTATTAATATCTGCAATCTGACTCAAAGCTGATAAGATCCTTCAAATTAACAAGAAACAGCCCTAGCCGGTTTGGCTCAGTGGATAGAGTGTCAGCCTTCGGACTGAAAGGTCCCAGGTTCGATTCCGGTCAAGGGCATGTACCTTGGTTGAGGGCACATCCCCAGTAGGAGGCATGCAGGAGGCAGCTGATCGATGTTTCTCTCTCATCGATGTTTCTAACTCTCTATCCCTCTCCCTTCCTCTCTGTAAAAAAATCAATAAAATATATATATTTTAAAATTAACAAGAAACAGTAGCCAGGCAAGATGTCTCTTTGACTTACATCTTTGACCTTGACAGAGCCTGTCTTGTAGGGAAGTGGGGCCTTGAAATTCAGCAGCTGCTGCAGGACTCTCTCCAAACCTCCCTCTGCCTGGGAGCAGCACCCCATCCAAGCCCACCACCTAAGAGTCCATCTTTCTTGTAAACCTTCCCAAGAAGCAGCTGCAACTCCACCCTCCAAAACCAAAGACTACTTGCTCCTGCCAATTCTATCCTCTTAAAGCCTCAGGAATCAGTCCCCTCCTCACCAGCCCTCTGCCTTTGCCATATTTCAGATCCTTATAACTTCTCCCTCGGGCTATAGGGAATGTCCTCTCTTCAGTCTTCCTCTGCTCCATCCAGGTCCTGGTCCAGGTCACTTTTCAGCCCTCCAAAGACTTCTCATCGCCGACAGGTTAAAGTCCAACACCCTTAAAATGGCCTCTACAGCCCTCTGCTGAGCTCTCCTAGCCTATTTAGCCCCTTTTCCCTCCCTGCCTCGCAGGTGCTGTCTAGAGCTGCTACGCTGTCCAATATGGTAGCCACCAGCGCATGCGGCCTTTAAATGTTAATTAAAATAAAATCAAATTTTAAATTTAGCTTCTCAGTTGCACTCTACATTTCAAGTACTGAATAGCTACAGGGAGCGTAATGGACAACATAAATAGGACATTTTTCATCAACGCGGAGAGTCTCACTGGACAGCACCCCTCTACAAAAACCCAAAGGTTTGCATTTCTCTGTGCACATCATGCTGTTCCACTCTGCCAGGCCTTTGCTTATGCCTCTGCCCAAAAGACCGCCTTCTCACCTGGGTGATGCTTCAAGACTCAGCTCAGCTGTCACGGTCCCTGCCCTGGAGGAACTGACAGTTTCATAGAGGAGACAGATGTGTCAGCTGCCCCAGGCTAGGAAAGTGCTGATGCATCTGTCTCCTCTAGGAAATTGTGAGTTCCTCCAGGGCAGGGACCCTGTCTTCATGGGCCCTGTGCCCTGCGTGCCTGGCCCAAAGCGGGTGTCCATGTCCATTGGCTGAACTCCCCTGAATGGAACTCGCAGTGCATGACCACGGGGAGTATTTAACTGTGACCGTGAAGACTCAGGTAAAGGGAAACCAGCCAACAGGAAAGGTTACTTAACGGTTCGGTAACTGGGGAGTTCAGAAGTGGTTCTTGCTTTCTGCAAAATGGGAGCCAGGGGCGCAGAGTATGTTATCGGGGCCCTGGCCCCCTCCCCATGTCTCAGGATTACCCTCTCCAGGCAAGATGACCACGAGGAGCCTTGGTTCTAAATATCCCCAATTTTGCCCAGCCAGTGTGGCTCAGTGGTTGGGCATCGATTTATGAACCAGGAGGTCACAGTTTGATTCCCAGTCAGGGCACATGCCCATGCTGAGGGCTCAATCCCCAGTGTGGGGTGTGCAGGAGGCAGCCAATCAATGATTCTCTCTCATCATTGATGTTTCTCTCTCTCCCTTCCTCTCTGGAAGCAATCTATATTTGTATGCCCAATTTTACAACCTCTGCGAAGGGAGAAATTCTCTCTCCCAACTACTGTCCAGCAGTCTCCAGGAACATGCTGTCTGGCCTTGTTGGGGTGATGCACCCTCCCTGAATGAGTCAGGATGGCCTGCGGAAGGGAGTAGATGCTTAGCTCCATCATCCTGGCTCCTGTGTGTGTTCCGGGGGTGGGGATGGGATGCCGTACAAGGTCATCATGACTGAAAGCTCCCCAGGCCACTTGGAGAAGGAAGGAGTCACTCAGAGGAATCAGAGAAATGCTGGGAGACAGGAGGGTCAGCCAGCCTGGCTGCTCGCCCTGAGAGCTGGACTCCTGTGTGCTCTCTGCTGCCCTTAGCACTTTCCCCATATAAACCAGAGCCTCAGGGGAGCCCAGCAACCCTCAGGTTTCAAGCCACCAATTTGTAGTCGGCAAACTGAAAAATCCTCTGCCCTGAAAATACAGTTGATGGAGCTTCTGAGGACACTGGCTGGATTCTGGAGAGATCCCTAGAATTTACCAACTGTGGTCAGTGCCACAAAAGCTGCTGAACCTACTTTTTTGTTGTTGTTTCTTTCATTTTAAGAATTAAGGTATATATAGTAAAATTCACCCCTTTTAGTGTCTAGTAATGTGAGTTTTTTTTTTGTTTTGTTTTTTTTTTTAAGAAAGCTCTTGGCTTTTTCTTTAAAATACTAGAGGCCCGGTGCATGAAATTCATGCACAGGGCGGGGGGTGTCCCTCAGCCCAGCCTGCACCCTCTTCATCCCTCTCATAATCCAGGACTGCTGGCTCCAAACCACTTGCCTGCCTGCCTGCCTGATTGCCCGTAACTACTTCTGCCTGCCAGCCTGATCACCCCCTAACCACTCCCCTGCCAGCCTGATTGATGCCTAACTGCTCCCCTACCAGCCCGATGCCCCTAACTGCCCTCCCCTGCTGGCCTGGTCACCTCTAATTGCCCTCCCCTGCCGGCCTGGTTGCCCCTAACTTTCCTCCTCTGCAGGCCTGGTCACCCCCAACTGCCCTCCTCTGCTGGTCCGGTCACCCCTAACTGCCCTCCTTTGCTAGCCTGGTCCCCCCCAACTGCCCTCCCCTGCAGGCCTGGGTCCCCCCCAACTGCTCTCCCTTGAAGGCCTGGTCCCTCCCAACTGCCCTCCCCTGCTGGCCTGATGACCCACAACTGCCCTCCCCTGCCGGACATCTTGTGGTGGCCATCTTGTGTCCACATGGGGGTGGCCATCTTGTGTGTTGGAGTGACGGTCAATTTGCATATTACCTCTTTATTATATAGGATATTTTTATTGATTTCAGAGAGGAAGGGAGAGAGCTAGAGAGACAGAAACATCAATGATGAGAGAGAATCATTGATTGGCTGCGTCCCGCATGTCCCCCACTGGGAGGGATTGAGCCCACAACCCAGGCATGTGCCCTTGGCCAGAATTGAACCCAGGACCCTTCAGTCTGCGGGCCGACGTTCTACCCACTGAGCCAAACCAGCCAGAGCATAATGGGAGCTTTGACTACAGTCATTTACCACAGCAAAATATAGAATAGTTTCATTTAACCGCAAAAAATTTGCTGTGTCCCTTTGTAGTAAACCTTCCCCCAAATCCAGTACCTGGCAACCACTTATCTGTTTTCTGTCCTATAGTTTTGCCTTTTCCCAAGTGTTACATAAATGAAAGCATACCAGTATGTAGCCTTAAATCTGGCTTCTTTCACCTAGCCTAAGGCAATCGAGATTCATCCAAGCTGTTCCGAACATCAATAGTTCATTTCTTTTTATTGCTGAACTAGAGACCCAATGCATGAAATTCGTGCATGGGTAGGGTCCCTAGTGGCGGTCCGCTGCTGGCTGGGGCCTTCTTTCGTTCTTTGCCGCCCCCTGGTGGTCAGCACACATCATAGCGAGTGATTGAACTGGTCAGTGGAACTCCAGAGGGGACACTTTGCACATTAGGCTTTTAGATAGATAGATAGATAGATAGATAGATAGATAGATAGATAGATAGATAGATAGATAGATAGCATTTCATTGTATGGATGCACTACATTTTATTTATCTATGCTCTGCTTTAGGGGCATTGGGTTGTTTCTAGTTTCTGGCAATTATGAATAAAGCTGCCATAAACAGATTTTCATTTCTCTTGGGATTTTTGGGTGTTATAGCAAAATGTTTAACTTTATACAAAACTGCCAAACTGTTTTCTGATGAGGCTGTATTATTTTGCATGCCTACTAGCAACATAGGAGCATTACAGCCACTTTGCATCCTCACCGGAACTTGGGTTCGTTAGGCTTTTAATTTTAGCCATTCTAGTAGGTGTAGTGGGTCTCATTGTGGTTTGAATTTGCATTTCCCTAATGACTAATTATGTTGAACATTTTTGCACGTGCTTTTTTGCCAACCACATATCTTTGGGGAAGTGTCTGTTCAAACATTTTACCCATTTTTAAAAGTTGAGTTGACTGGGTATTTTTACTATTGAGTTTTATGAGGTCTTTATATAACTGGATTCAAGTGTTTTATCAGATATATGTTTTGCACACATTCTCTCCCGGCTTGTGGCTTGTCTTTTCATTCTTTTAACAGTGTCTTTTGAAGAACAAAAGTTCTTAATTTTGATGAAATCTAGAGTTATTAATATTTTTTATAGATTATGCTTTTAGTGTTATATGTAAAACATCTCATCCTAACTCAAGGCGTTCTCTTAGTTTTACATTTATGTCTAGATCCATTTTGAGCTCATTTTTTATGGGGTATGAAGTATGGATTGAGGTTTGTTTGTTTTCTTTTTTTGGCATATGCCTATCTAATTGTTCCAGCACCATTTCTTGAAAAGCCTATAGTTTCTCCATTGAATTATCTTTGCATCTTTGTCAAAAATCAATAGACTGTGTATATGTGGATCTACTGCTGGACTCCCCATGCTGTTACAATGATCTGTGTGTCTCTCCTCTCTCCAATACCACCCTGTCTTGACTACTGTTGCTTCTGGTAAATCTGGAAATCAGGTAGTGTGAGTTCTCCAACATTATTCTTTTTCAAAATGGTTTTGGCTATCCCGGTCCTTTTGCCTTTCCATATAAATTTTAGAATCAGCTGGCAGGCAGCAGAGGAACCCGGAGTCTCACAGGGGCTGTCTGATCAGGATCCACACCACTGTTCATGATTCATCAAGACATGGTTCCAGTGTAGGGTGATAGTTGGTACAAGACCCTGGAACCAGAATGCTCGGACTCCAATCCTAGCTCCAATTCTTACTAGAACGTGGGAAGGCTACTTGACATCTCTGTGCCTCAATTTCCTCTCCTGTAAGATGAAGAAAGTGGTAATGCTTATTTCATAGGGTTTTTTGTGTGGGGCCTGTACTAACACGTGGAAAACAGCACAGTACCCAGCAGGTAAGTCTTGATAAGTCTTAGCTATTATTTACATTGTGGCTACTTATCTCAGTCTTTTTCCTTCCCTCCCTGTTTGTATCCCTCATTCGGGCACCATAATGCGGGGGTTCTTGTCCCAGCCTTACAAAGGGTTCAGCATTCTGGAGAAAGGGGCTGCGCGTAGATGATTAAAGAGTCCGAGGACAAAAGATATTTTTGAAAGGCATTGGGGGTCAGAGGAGCTTCAGCTAAAGGGAACTGAAGACTCTCCTCTTCTCAGGACCCATGCTTTTATTAAACACAATTTGTCCCAAGGCAAGGTGGAAATATACACTTCAAAGGGTAAGGTATCAAAGGGTATTATACAGAAGCATTATCTATTTGGGGAATAGCCTACAGCTGTTCAGGTGTTTGGCCAACAGGAGGCAATAAAATGCCCTGAGCTGTCTCGCAGCTAACAATTATCCTATTCAGGTTTGGGGGAAGTGCCTTAGCCGTTTCCAACAGGTAAATTACACATGTGGCTCACCCTTGTTGAGCCTACCAAGTCCCATCAACCTTTTGATGGAACTCCTGTAATTATTACATGCTGGAATTGGTTCTCGGCACCTCCCCACTCCCGCTAACGTTGCACAAACTCTGAACTACTGATATTTCTCCCACGGGCACTTGGCATGTTCTCAAGCCTTCTGATAGCCAGCTTATCACATTGCCATGGCGCTCCTGGAAGTCCGTGTACAGAACTTCCTTGGCTGTTTCACCTTAGCTGTTCCCCCTCATTGTGACATTTTGTAGGACATCTGCTTTGTGAGCCATACACTCTGGCTGGTAGTAAAAGGCCAGGCTGAGCTCTGCCGACTGTGTCCCACGCTACCCAGGCTAAAGGGCAAGGCACAGTTAGGGTCCCCACCACTGCTGGCCAGCAAGGCCTGTGCCTCCCCTGTCAGACTGGTTCCATTCTCCCTCCATCAGCTTGGCATATCCCCAAGGGCAAGAACTTGTCTGTTTGGTCCCATCAGGGACTTCTCAACAGTGACCAGGAGTTTGAGAGGAAGAGTCCCAGGGTCCCTGATCTACCACAGATCCCCAGCGGGGTATTAGACCTTTCCCACTGGAACGGGATGGCTGAAGGTTGAGGGCTGTACCTACTCCTACGCTGAATACATTTTTTTACTAAATATTTTAATGATTTTTACAATCATAGTTGTGAAAAGGGATTGCTTTTTTACTGCCTTCTTTAAAAGAACTCATGGGGCCCTAGCCGGTTTGGCGAGATGGATAGATCCTGTGGACGAAAGGAGCCACATGCTAACCTGACAAGCTCAGGGAAGGCCTGCGTGGCAGTCTTGCAAACTCAGAGACCTGGAATAACCACAAAGGATGGTTTGAAAATTAAATATTTAACTACAAACAGGTTATAGTGGGCAGTCATTCCTAAGCTGATACCTTCCCTGACAAAGATCAACTTAGATCTTCTTTCCTGAGCCCATTTGCCTTTTCGCCTCTAAGATAACATATCTGTGAGATGTCTGGGTAACTTGTAACTTCCTTCTTTTGCTGGAGCCCCTGGGGCACAACCAAATGTGGTAGGCGCCAGGACAGATGCCTCAAATTCCTTCATTATCCTGTTAATTGTTCCTGTACCCACCTGAGTATGTGTCCATCATTTTACTTTTTGTCCAATCCCAGGGGTTTCCCACCGTTTGACTTTATCCAATGAATTTCATGTAGCCCACCTATGTCCCTCCTTTGATGGCAATGTATAAATACAGATGTAACCCACCATTCTTCGGAGCATAATCTCAATTCGTTGAGGTTCTGCTTCCCGGCATATGTCGACAGTTTGGCTCAAATAAACTCACTAAAATTCTTTACAGGTTTCAATGGTTTTTTCGTTAACAATCCTCAGCCTGCGCACTAAATGGTCCTGGGTTCTATTCCAGTCAAGGGCACATGCCTAGGTTATGGGCTCCATCCCCAGGGTGGGGCGTGTAGAAGGCAGCTGATCAATGATTCTCTCTCAACATTGATGTTTCTCTCTCTCCCTCTCCCTGAAATCCATAAAAATATGTTTTTAAATATTTTTAAAATAAAAAATAAATTTGCCGAAACCGGTTTGGCTCAGTGGATAGAGCGTCGGCCTGCGGACTCAAGGGTCCCAGGTTCGATTCCGGTCAAGGGCATGTACTTTGGTTGCGGGCACATCCCCAGTAGGGGATGTGCAAGAGGCAGCTGATTGATGTTTCTCTCTCATCGATGTTTCTAACTCTCTATCCCTCTCTCTTCCTCTCTGTAAAAAAATCAATAAAATATATTTTAAAAAAAAAATAAAAAATAAGCCCAGCCAGTTTGGCTCAGTCATTGAGCACTGACCCATAAGCCAAGACATCACCGTGTTCGATTTCCAGTCAGTGCGCGTGACCAGGTTGCAGGCTTCATCGATTAACTGCCTCTCTCCCTCTCCTCTTCCTCTCTCTCTAAAATCAGTAAAAACATATTTAAAAAAATAATAAAATAACTCACTGGGTATCATTTAACTTCTTCTTTTTTTTTTTCGGTAGAAGAAAATGGTTTAATGTGTACTCCGTGTTCACCTGTGCGCCCATCCAGTGTGAAACGTGACTTGGATATTCTGTGTGGAGGAAAGGGCCTGGAAGGGAACGGTACCCAGGTCCCACGGGAGCCGGCACGCGGCCCTGCCAGCGCATCCCCCGAGCAGCACAATGAACTGCAGAAACTGGAAATGTCCGGGTTGTTGGTCTCTTTCTTCAAGGGTTCCAGTCTCCCAGGACCGGTTTCCCAGGTGAGGTCTGAAGTTCGGAGCAGCCGGGGGCCTTTGGCTCCTCCACATCCCGCCCGGCTGGGAGGCCCCGGGACCATCTGTGCCCAGGACATCTCCCTCTTCCCGGGGAACTCGGGCTTGGCTCCCTCCGCCACGTGAGGTGCTTACAAGCAGCGCTGGGTTGGCAAGTCCCAGAGTCGCTACCACAGTTCTCTCGGGCCAGCGATTCTCTCTGCTCTGGGTGGGCTAGTACTCGCCAAGGCCCCGGGAATCCCGAAGACACTGGGGATGTAAGAACATCGACTCAGTGCTGTGTGACGAGGAAACGGAGCCTCAGATAGAGGGGAACATACGGTGGAAAAAGGAAGTGTAGCCGGCATCCCACAATCCAGGACCTCCCGTTTCTCTGGCGCACGGTTTTGTACCATCTGTGCCAAAGACCTGCATCAGGGGCGCACATTCGACACAGCCCAGGCAAAGAGCCCCAACGGCGTCAACAGCTCTGTGGAAAGGGCAGCCCGCGTGTTCCTGCGGGAGAGCTGCTCCCAGCGCCGTGAGCATGGCAGGCTGGACGGAGGGGGCGGGGGTGCCCTGTAGGGGAGTAAAATTGTACCATAGGAGTTTTAAAAGATCACATTAATCAAGTGCATCCGAAAGGTAACCACGGCTGCCTCGGTTTTCTAACGCTGCCTCGGTTTTCTAACGCTGCCTAGGTTGACAACGCTGCCTCGGTTTTCAACTGGTGCCTCGGTTGCCGACGCTGCCTCGGTTGACAATGACTGCCTTGGGCGGTGCACTGCTTGCGTGTCGTTGCCTCCTCTACACGTGTGCACGTGCTGTTTCTGTCACGAGCACTTGCTCCTTTAATGCGGCACCGGTGCAGCGCGGTGGCGTGGCTGTGGCCTGCGGACAGGGTCCTGGGCCGTGCTGTCTTCTGCAGAGGCTTTCCCTGCGCTGGGTGGCAGGGCTCGGCTGTGCGATGCCAGCTCCCAGGGCATGTCTCTCAGGAGAGAAGCCACCGGCTCCTGGACTGTGAAAGCAGAAGGCAAAGCAGACACGCTCAGTACCAAAGCCCAAGGAGAGACTCTGCCCTGGGCGGTAGGCAGAGTTCTGGGGAGGAGAAGGAGGTGGAGGTGCCGCCCTCCAGTCGCCCAGTGGGGAAGTGGCAGGGGTGAGCCTCAAGTTGCTGCCGGGCCCAGCCCCGGGCGAGCCAGAGCCTCTTTCGGGCGTCCAGCCGGCCTCCCGGTGGCCCTGCCCGCTTTGTGACAATCGCTCCCACAGACGCTCGGTTGTCTGGGCCCGCGGGTCAACAGCTCTGTGGAAAGGGCAGCCCACGTGGTCCTGCGGGGGAGCTGCTCCCAGCGCCGTGAGCAGGCTGGACGGAGGGGGCGGGGGTGCCCTGTAGGGGAGTAAAATTGTACCGCATGAGTTTAAAAGATCACATTAGCAATTGCATCCGAAAGGTAACCACGGCTGCCTCGTTTCCCAAAGCAGCCTCAATTGCCAAAGCCGCTTTGGTTAACGATCATTTAACTTCTTTTATTTTTTTAATATTTTATTGATTTTTTACAGAGAGCAAGGGAGAGGGATAGCGAGTTAGAAACATCGACCAGCTGCCTCCTGCAACACCCTCTACTCAGGATGTGCCTGCAACCAAGGTACATGCCCTTGACCGGAATCGAACCTGGGACCCTTCAGTCTGCAGGCCGACGCTCTATCCACTGAGCCAAACCGGTTAGGGCGATCATTTAAGTTCTTGATGACTCAAAGCCGTCAGCATGTGCACCAATGGCTGTGCAGTGATGTCATGATGGGCCCTTTAAGGAACTCGGGCTGTGTATATCCTGCCCTCACGTCCTGCATGGGTCCCTGTAGATTAAGGGCATGGGCTTCCTCCTCTGTCTATGCTTACCTGTTCCTTACTTTGTTTCTCTAAGCTGAGAATGAACCTGAACACTAGCAGGATCCATTATGAGTGGCAAGAACAGTGAGAAAGAAACAGCCCCTGAGGGTCGGGCGCTGGCCTGAGCTGGGCGCGGGAGGTCTGCTGTTGGACATAAATACTCTCACAGAATATCCAGTCTGCCCAGACCTCCTTGTGAGCCAGGTGAGAGCTTGACAACACACAAGACTGCTCACCTGGCATCATGGCTAAGCACGGCCCAAACAAGAGTATGGTCCAAACCACAAAGACATCCTTCCTAATCGTCTAATGCGAGTGACGGCTGCTTCTTTATCAATTACAGATTTTGCTTCAGTTCATTCCTCCCATTGTCCAGGTAAGAAATACTAGGATTCCCAGTGACAGAATTACCTCTACTTTGACCCTATCTTATTCAGAGCAAACCCCGCTTCTTTGAATAGCCCCCAAAAATCACTTAACACAAATCCTTAATAAGCCCTTAGGATACAATTCTGCGAGGTGTGAGATACACTGCCTTAATCCAAAGAGGAGGCCCATCTGGTGTGGCTCAGTGGTTGAGCATCAATCTATGAACCAGGAGGTCATGGTTCAATTCCCAGCCAGGACACATGCCCAGATAGCAGGCTCGATCTCCAGTAGGGGGCATGCAGGAAGCAGCCGAAAAATGATTCTCTCTCATCATTGATGTCTCTCTCTCCCTCCCTCTCCCTTCTTCTCTGAAATCAATAAAAATATATTTTTAATTCAAAGAGGAGGATCCCAGTGGAATTACAAGAATGACAGCAGGGCCCTGGCCAGTGTTTCTCAGTGGTTAGAGTGTCAGCCCGCACTCCGAAGGGTGGTGGGTTTGATTCCCAGTCAAGGGCACACACCTGGGTTGCAGGTTTGATCCCTTGCTCCAGTAGGGGCACATGTGTGAGGCAATCAATTGATGTGTCTTTCTCACATCAATGTTTCTCTCGCTCTCTCTCCCCCTACCCCTCCCTCTTTCTTCATTTCCTTCCACTCTCCCTAAAAATCAATGCATAAAATATCCTCGGGTGAGGATAACAACAACAACAACAAACAAGAATGACAACTGGGCCATTGGGAAGCTTTCTGTGTCTCTCAGGTCTCAAAACTTCATAGAAACCTGGTTATTTGTGTATCTGTATACATTTTGGATCAATACAAAATCCACTCGGGAACATGAACTCTCCCTCTTGCACCCTTCCCCGCCCCCCCCCCCCCCCCCCATTATCCTGAGAGGGATGTGCTCAATTCTATTGCATTAAGAAGAAAAAAAAATTAATTTCTCAAAAAATTATTGTTAGAACAATGTCTACCAACAGAAATTGCTTCAATAATGGAGCCCAAAATAGAATGAACAAATAAAGCTGTGAGACGTCTATGGGTTTAGTTTCAGCAAGTGTTCCCCACTACTTAGAAGACATAAAAGTGATCTTTGCAATGAGCGAGTAGTGTTTTATTTCCGTAAGGAAATTTATCATTTAACCCATTTTATTTCCTTTATGAAACAGGAAGTAAACGTCTCACTCTTTCAGAGGGTGGTAGCCATATAAAAATGCATTTGAGTGTAAATGTGAGGCTATTCTGATCATTATAGTTAAAATTTTGAAATCAGAGCTGATGTTTTAAATGTAAGAAAAGAGAATTGAGCCCTGGCCACTGTGGTTCAGTTGGTTGGGCGTCGTCCCATGAGCCAAGAAGTTGCAGGTTCCATCCAGGGGACATGCCCGGGTTGCAGGCTCCAGCCCCGGTGGGAGGCATGCAGGAGGCAGCTGATGGATATTCTGCTCTTGCACCAATGTTTCTCTCTCTGTCCCTCTCCCTTCCTTTCTCTCTAGAAATCAATAGGAATGTTAAAAAAAAAAGGGGGGGGGGGGGGGAGAATTGATAGTATAGACAATGTGCTTCAATTCAGTCTTCTGTTCTGAGGTCGTCCAGAATGTATTTAGGGCCTTTTCAGCACAAAGGAAGTTTGCATTTCATCACTAGTTGGAGCTGGGAGCCAGCCAGGACCCCAGCCAGGATGCTACTCACTCTTCTCTTACTATCTCAGGACCTGGTGGATGAGGGAGAAACCCAGACTGTAAGCCCCTGGTAATTTTCCATTCTCCTACAGACTGCATTCCCAGCTGCTACGCCTCTAATGCCTAGTATCTGCCTACAAACAGGAGGAAATCATTATTTTCTCCTATATGGCAATGTTTTCCTTTTCATTCCTTATTGAGCTATCAAGTCCTGGTATTTTCTGGGGAAATCACTTTAATCTCTTTGGGGATGTCTTGCAAGCCCCTGGAGGTGATTAAAGTACATCCAGGCAATATTTCACTACTGAATCAGGATGAGCTGTTAGGAAAACTCATTTGCTGTTTCACTTGCATCTCTCTCTCTCCAGCGGCGGCTCTCGGCTGCAGGGCCTGGCTGACAGGCGCGGCCTCCTGCTGCCTCTGAACAGTCGCCTTCCCTCTTGTGCTTCCACTGGCTGGCTCCTAATCCCTGCTACCGTCTCACTGCTGGTGGCCAGAGGCTCTGGGGCACCGCAGTGGGCACGACACCCCTTTCGGGGGTTTCTGCAATTAAAGACACAAGAAAATCCTGCCAGAATCAAAGTGGGAAAATACCTTTGACGTTCTGCCCTTCTAGGTTCTCTGCGGGGTCTCTGTAACAAAAGACCGATTGACAAAAGAAAAGCACACACTTTTCTGTCGTGTAAGTTTTAAGAGACAAGGGAGTCTTCCGAAGGCAATGAAGACCCAAAGAAGCCATCAACATCGATCTATTGGCCACTTCTCCAACGCCCGGCTGGGGATCGGCAGGCATATGCATCGACCAGCAACCCTTCCGTGCCAGGATGACAAGGCACAACCAGCTGACCCACCCTGCCAGGGCTCAATCATGTTTAAATGAGCCAGGGCAGGGAGTTGGAACTTCCTGGGTGAACAATGGGAGCCATTCCTGGCCTCCCTATCGTCAGAGTGTCCCCCCACCCCACCCCACCCCCGCGCCCCGACTTTGTATGTCAGTGCAGGGATCTTGGTCTGCAGGCATGGGCTCAGGGAGACCTGCTAGGGAGCTCCCGTGAGTTAACTGGAAAGTCGGAGGTAAAACACAGAACCCAAGGCTCTCTCCTGTCGTTCACTCTGGATTTGGGTGGGTCTGCACAGCCTGAACACCTGGGCAGACCCAGGGACGGAAGGGAGGCTGTGGTGATGGGTTCTGCCCATTCTGGGGTCTGCGCCTGCCTGGAGGCCTGGGCTTGGTCCCCTTTCTCCTCAGCCCCTCACGCAGGAATGGAGACCCATGAGCAGCCGACCTTACGACCAGGGGAGGTAGGAAGGTGCCTGTGGGACACTGGCTCCTCGAAATGAGCGCCAAAACCATCTTGAAGACCAAATTAAGTTTGTTCTCACTGCGCTGAGGCCGAACACTACCGGGGTCTCAGGAGCATCTTGGAGGAGGGAGGGCAGAGGCTGGTTGAGGTGGGAATTTCCATGTGGGGACTTGATTAGAATTGAGTGAGGATCCTGTTGCAATGGTTGAGAACTGAAGAACCCAGCAAGGCTAGAGTTTTTAAGGCAACGATTCTGAAGAGTCTTGGGGAGTAAACGGTCTCTTGAGGTTTCAAACTGTTAAAAAGTAGAATGAAGCATGTTGAAATTTAAAAATGTATTTGAATAGAATGGATTTGACTGGGCAGTGCCAAACCAGAAGTGGTTAGAAGCCTTCCACGGCCGGGAGCTGGAGGAAAATTTTTATTGGAATAAAAGTAGAAGCAGACGAAGGAAATTATTGATTGGCTGGTTGTTTGTGATTGTTGTTCTTAGGTTTCCATTTCACAGCCTCGAGGCATTTCCTGGCTTAGATTTCGCTCCTCTTATTCAGGACTCCTCAGTATGCGAGCCACCTCAGTCTACGGGCCTCATCGTTTATTTATTTGACTTCTCACTACTGAAGGGTTGAACAGTTTGACGTCCATTTAAATCAGAGTTTCTCAACTTCCGCACTTTGGACTTTTGGGGCTGGCCTGTGCCCTGAAGGATATTTAACATCATCCCTGGCCTCCAGCGTCTAGATGCCAGTAGCCCATCCCACCCACAGTCATAAAAACCAAAACTGTCTCTTGCATTGCCAAATGTCTCCTTGGGGATATGTAAATGTAAATGGATCTTTCAGGAAGCTCCTAGCATTGACAATCAAGTTATTTGTAACTTTTCTCCTCCTTGGCAACCCCTAGCCTCCAGGCTCTTGCAGTCTCCTTTATGGTCAGCTTTTAGCTAGAAGTGACCGCATCTGTCAAGTCAAGCTTCAGTGGCATCTAAGGAGTGAAAAGAAGACATGCTAAGGTTTATTGAGCCCATACGTGAACACAATAGACTTTCTATTACCCCATGAAGAAGTGCCATGACCCAGTTTACAGACTGAAAACCTGAGGCTCAGAAAAGTGAAGAGGATTGCTCCATCGGCCTAGTGAATGGTGATGTTGGAATCGGATTGCTTGGGTCTGCCTCCAGATCGGGTCGCCAGATTTAGCTAAACTTTGTGTGGGACATATTTATGCACAAAAAGTACTCGGAGTGTATCTGAAATTCTAATTTAATTACGTTTTCTTGTATTTTACCTGATAATGCTACTTCAATACCCCTTCTCTGATCCCACAGCATCGAGGCAAGGAGTGTGGGGGTGCTGGCAGCTGAACTGTTGGGGGGAGGGCTTGCCGGGGAGCCCAGGAAGCGTTGGCGAGAGAGGAGGTGGGGTGAAGCCGGGCCGCGTGGTCTCTGGTTTGAGCGCCTGGAGAGGAGTGACCCCTGGTGGCCGCGCGGCGCCCTGCAGCCACAGCCAGCCCAGGCCCTGCACTGGGAGAGGGCTTCAGGGGCGGACGCCTGTTCTGTTTCTAACCTCTACCCCAGAGCGGAGGTCCTCCCAGGAACTATGGGAAGGAAGCCAGGAAGACGGGCCCCACTAAGAGCCACCTCGGGGCTTTTTTCCAAGCCGTGCAGTGGGACTGGAGGTCCATTCCCGGACTGAGCCCGCCTCTCTGTCGCCCCCAGGCGGCTGGTCTGCAAAGAGCAGATCCTCAAGCCCCTAAAACTTGAAGGACCAAATGAAGGACTGCTGAAATCTCTGCCTCCCTACAGAGCGCTCTGCCCACTCCAACGTGTGGAGAGTCAAATCCAAACGGAGGGCGGCACTGGAGGGGAATTCTTTAGTAAAATCAGCGGGAGGCCGTGTCTAGGGTGGAGTCCTATAGTTACCTTCGTGTAAATCTGCTTTTTAGTAGATGTGTTTACTGCCATACAGGCTCCACATGTCCCCTTGTGGGGACTCATTCCTGCCCCAGACTTTCCCTGTGCCAGGATATGTCCAGTGCTGAGGGTCGCAAACATGAGCCACGGTGGCCTGCTTTCTGGGCTGTGAGGAGACAGACCTGAGCGCAGTCACACGACAGGGGGGCCTCCCAGCCAGGCCCTTCCCCCTGAGAGCTGCAGAGGCCAGAATCACTTGGGAAGGTGATGGGGGTGTCTCCCCAGGAGCCCCCTCCTCTGCCTGGACCCGCTGACCTTTTGCACTCTTTGTTTATGTATTTGGCCAAAGGCCTCTCACGGGCAGTGCCAGCTTGGCCAGGACGCATCCTGCTGTGTATGGCCCAGGCTCTACAGGACTCTGGAGGGCCCACACTCAGTGCGATGCTGCTCCTCCTTCTCCTTCCCTCCACATTCCCTCTCACCCTGCTCTCCTCCTCCTCTGGCTGCAGATTGGGTTCAGCCTGAGGGGTAAGAGGGTTGCCCCCCCCTCCCCACGTTCTCACTGCTGGTCTGAGGGTTGGCAGTGGCTGTGTTTCTCTACCTGAGGCCACAGCTTTACCGACGACCTCTCCTGCCTCCCCCATTTTTGGTAAGGACTCTTTTCCTTGCCCTTTCAGAGATAAGGGGTAAAGAAAGGAGAGGGTGCTTAGTTAATCAGTAACCAGGAGAGAACAATGAGCCTTTCTCAAATCCGTTCCTAAGACAAGCCATGGGGACAGTCAGGTCTGTGTTCCATAGCTTCAACACCAAAGATCAATGACTACAGAAAACAGTGCCTGTTCTGAAAGCATCCTGATAAAAATCACCTCAAAGAGTTTTGAAGGGATTTAACTATTCCTAAGCCCTGTCCCCAGACTCCCTGATGCCGGGGGGCACCAGGGCCCCACCTTATCTTCCCCATACATTCCTTGCATTTGATGTAAAACTGTTCATCTTGGAACCATATGTACCTAAATTGGTTCACACCAGATGTACTTTTGGCTTACTCCTCTGCCTATGTAAGCACCCCAACATTTCCAAAGTTAGAGCCACTATTTCAAGGTTTCTTGACACTCTGCTCTTGGGCTATGGTTCTCAGTTGGCCCAAATAAAAACATTCTAATATTTTCAGAGATTCGGGTTCTTTTCCTCGATAGGGGTAGTGGCTTGACAAGAAACATTTCCTCTATGCTCTCTTAGATTAAGTTCCTGAAGGCTTGCAAATTAATTTTTTTTTAAAGATAGGAAAACAGTCACACAAGTTTTATTAATATTTCTATGCACAGGAGTTCACAGAAAAGAAACATGGGGGGGCGCGGTTTCAGAACAAGACACCCAAAGCTGTGCTTCTGTGATTCTAACATAAGAAACATTCAGCTCTAGCCGATTTGGCTCAGTAGATAAAGTGTTGGCCTGGGGACTGAAGGGTCCCAGGTTCGATTCCAGTCAAGGGCACATGCCCAGGTTGTGGGCTTGATCCCCAGTGGGGGGCATGCAGGAGGCAGCCAATCAATGATTCTCTCTCCTCATTGATGTTTCTATCTCTCTCTCCCTTCCTGTCTGAAATCAATAAAACTATATTGTAAAAAAAAAAAAAAAAAAGGTAGAAACATTCAAACCTGTAAAGAATTTTTGTGAGTTTATTTGAGCCAAACTGTCAACAATTGCTGGGAAGCAGAATCTCAACACATTGTGACAAGTCTCCAGAGAATGGCAGTTTTTCATCTTGTTTAATACATTACAATCAGCCCTGGCTGGTTTGGCTCAGTGGATAGAGCATCAGCCTGCAGACTGAAGGGTCCCAGGTTTGATTCTGGTCGAAGGGTATATGTCTGAGTTGCAGGCTCGATCCCCAGTAGGGGGACATGCAAAAGGCAGCCAATCAATGATTCTCTCTCATCAATTGATGTTTTTGTCTCTCGCTCCTTTCCCTTCCTCTCTGAAATCATTCAAAATATATATATTTTAAAAACTTACAATCAAAGGAGGAGATGTAAGTGAGTTACAAGAAATCCATTAGTGTAAGTTAGACAAGGAAGGGGGGTACCTCTGGAGTTGGATAAAAAGTAAAATGATAAATACTTCTTAAATAAGTGGGCATCGTATAGTTAACAGTCAACAATTAACATGATAACAACAACAATGAGGGAATTTGTGGTCTTAGCCCTGGTGCCATTTGTTGTGCCCTGAGGGGTCCGGAAACAGGGAAGTGACAAGTTACCTTGACATTCCACAGGTATGTTATCTTCAATGCAAAAAGACAATAGTCTCAGTAAAGATCGAAGTTGATTTTTGTTAGGGAAAATACTGGCCTAGGACAGGACTACCCACTACAAACTGCTTTTTTGATGAAAAGGTTTCCATCTCAGACCGTCCTTTGTGGTTACTGTAGGTCTCTGAGTTGGCAAGACCCTCACGCAGGCCTCTCCAGTTAGTCAGGTTAGCACCTGGCCCCTTTCTGTCCACAGTGGCAAGTGGATTGTTTTGAGCTAAGAGCAATTTTAGTTTCAGGCTCAAGAGAAACTTCTGCTCCTCCCTTTAATTACCGAGAAGACTTGAATTAAGGTCCTTGTCCATAATAAGGGATGATCAGAGATAACCTTTTTGAACCTCCTTATATGACAGGGAGAAGGTTTATTTACTAAACATCTGCTCTTCTTATCCTGCAATGACCCTTTGCAGGCCCCAAAGCACCTTCCCTTGTCCCTAGCTCAGGGTGTCTTACAGACAGTGTTCTCTTTCTGTCTCTGATCCTCTCGTGTATGTGAGGTTCCCATGTATATGTATTAAATTTGGTTATTTCTCTTGCTAATCTGTCTCGTGTCTGTGTGATCATTAGACCAGCCAAAATAATCTGGAAGGTAGAGGAACGTTTTGTTTCTCCCCCACAAGTGAAACTCAAAGAAGTGGTTAGACGTGGCGGGGGGGCGGTTATATACCATTTTAACAAAGGAAAGAAGAGGGTTTGGGCTTGAAGGGATGATAAATTGTGGGGCAGTGACGAGGAAATATCTGAGGGAAACCAGTGGACGATAAGGGGGTATTTTAGTAAGTTCTGTTTGTGCGGATTCGTCTTAGTGCTGATTCTGTCTCTGGTGATGAGTCGCTCTTTTCCTGGGAGAGGGGACACCTTCACAAGGGAAATGCACGGCCTTTTAGGCAGAGAAGAGGAGGGCAGGGAGCTTCCCGCGCCTGTTGATTCTCAATCGCCTTCCGCTCAAAAACATCCTCACGCTAAAGTGGAGTGTTTGGGGATAGCAGGTCCTGATCCCCTTCACTTCTTTTCCCTTCTTTTTTTATTTTGAGAGTATGTTCATTAAAGCTGGGGACAGTGAGACAAGGAAGGGCCTAGGAGAGAAGCAGCAGCAGGAGAGAGCCCAGCTGGGGGCTGCTTTGGCTCCCTGGAAATGTTACGGGAAAGAAGTGGGCCACTGGAGAGTCACAGAAAAAGGGGGCCTTGAGGACAGGTTCAGGGGGTTAGCCCAGGACGAGCTGCCACTGCCCACCGCTCCCCTGGTTGCAAGTCTCCCGGGGTCCCTTAGGGGTTAGGAGATGCGTGCCTGTGGGGGAGAAGACGTGTAATGTGTGTGAGTGTTGGGGAGGGGTTCAGCCATGCCCATTCTCCCACCTTCCAATGCTGTAGAGGTGAGTTTCTTCTCCCACCTTTGTTCTCTGGGGGCCAGCAAACGGTGTCCCTTCTGTCTTCGGATCTGAGCAGACCTCAGAGGCTGCCCTCAGGAGGCTGTGGCTGGTTTCTAGTCTGGGCCGGGCTGGCTGCCTGCAGGAAAGAATGGCTTCCAGAGAACGCTGAGGTGGAAGCCAGGGGCTTGCTCAGGCCCACCCTCAGCTCTGCAAATCCCACTGATGCCTTCTGTCCTCTTCTCCTCCCAACATGGTGAAATCCTGTCAGCGGCTCACGGAGAGCAGCTGAGAAAGGAAAAGGGAGTCCGAGAGGGTATGGGAGGAGGGCAGCGAGAGAGCTGCTCCTCCTTTTTTCCTTCTTGCTGGAGGCAGGGCCCTGGACTGACTCAGGGGAGTGTGTCTCACACCCAGTGCTGTTTCCCCCGGGAGTGTGAGCAGAACCTGTGACCGTGAGGGAATATCACTCCTGTGATGCGGTCGCTACTCCACTGACCTTGAATTAACCGGAAGGAAGACCATCCACCATGGGCATGTCCTGATCAGGTGAGCCCTTTTAAAGAGGCGAGGCATCCGAGAGAGCCTCTGGGGGCTAAGAGTGACCCCTGGCCAACAGCCAATGAGAAAGCAGGGGCTTTAGTCCTGCAACTGTGGGCAACTGAATTCCGCCAATAATCCGAGCTTGGAAGAGCGCCTTGAAACGGGGGAGATCACAGCCCTGGCTGACAGAGACCTTGGTTTCAACGGGTGAGATTGCCAGAGGGCACAGGCACGCACAGAAACTGTGAGATAATAAGTTTGTGTTGTTTTAAGCTGCTAAGTGTGTGGAAATTTGTTATGCAGCAACGGGAAATTAATACAGGCAGTGTCCATGGGCCTTACGCTCATCCTGGGTACCTCCATTTTAGAACATTCCCACTAACCCCTGGCTTTCTTCTTAGCCAGAAAGAGCAAGAAAGCTAACAACCTACAGAAAGTCCCCTCTTCCCCCACCCCCACCCCGCCCATGGGATGTGCTAAAAGGAAGGTCCCCTCAGCCCAAAGGAATCTGCCATATCTCCTGCCTGGCTCTAGTGTCTAAAACTCACCAGTACTCACGTGGCCAACAATTATTCGTCGAGTGCTTCAGCAATTACCTATTTTCACAGTAATGCTGTATAATAAATTACACAAAAACATAGTGACTAAACGTATAATTATTGTTATCTGTAGGTCTGTAGGCTGGCTTTTTGGGTTTTGTGGTCTCAGATGGCTCACTGATGAGCCTGAAGTCCGCTGTGGGTCAGGTAAGTGGCTCTGCTCCTCTTGCCTGGCTCCCTGGCATATCTGGGAGTCAGCTGGCCATGGATGGCCTCCGCTGGGCTGACTCAGCTCTGCTCTACATTCCTCTCACATCCTCTCAGCAGATCAGCAGGGTATATTGTCAAGAAAAATAAGCCCAATTGTTCAGGAGGACAAGTGGGAGTGCATATGTGCTTTCCAAACCTCTGCTTGCAGTCATGTTTGCTAACATCCTATTGGCCAAAGCGGGCACACATTGACCCCAGACACAAAGTGCCAGGGGCCTATACAATTACAGGAAGAAAAGGAGGCCAGTGATGCAATCAACATGCCACAAAGGCTAACTATACACAGGCATTGTTCTGGGCTCTGAAAGGGAAAGGCTCTGAGCATAGCTGGCAAGGCTCTGTACAGTGAGCAAGGACAGTGATGGCATGAAAGGACCAGGGACAGAGTATTTGGATTGTTTTCCAAGTGTGATGGGAATCCACTAGAAAGTTGTAATGGGGGGTGGGGTGACCATGTGATCTGATTGTGCTTTTCCCTTTGGCTGTTACATTGAGACTGGACGAATGTTAGGGAGACAAGAGCTAAGGCAAGGAGATGAGTTAGCAGGAGGATACTAGAAGTGGTGGAGAAGGGAGGGGACCGTTTTGTGCTGTGTTTGGAGGTGGAGCTGGTAGAAATGACTGAGGCTTTGGATGTGGAGATTAAGGGAGGAGAAAGAATCAAAGTTTCTGGCTTGAGCAACTGGGTGACCAGAGAGGTGCCACTTACAATGGCAGAGTAGAAGCACAGGACAGGTTGGGAGGAGGGATCAAGAGTTCAGCGTTGAATGTACAGTCATGCACAGCCTAATGGCCTCTCAGTCTACGGCAGACCGCCCATGACAGTGGTCTCATAAGATTATAAGGAAGCCAAAATATTTCTATCATGTGTTTATGGTGATGCTGGTGTAAACAAACGTGTCATGCGGTCAGTTGTATAAAAGTACAGCTCATATGATTATGTACAGTGCATAATACCAGTGACAATGATAATAAACGACTATGTTACTGATTTATGTATTTACTATACCATCCCTTTTATCATTATTTTAGCGAGTACTCTGTCTAGTTATTGAAAAATTGTCATAAAACATCCTGTGTTATGCAGGCACCATCCTCAGATATTTCACATTTACCATGTCTCTCTCTTTTTTCTTTTTTTTTAAGAATATTTTATTGATTTTTTACAGAGAGGAAGGGAGAGGGATAGAGAGTTAGAAACATTGATGAGAGAGAAACATCGATCAGCTGCCTCCTGCACACCCCCTACTGGTGTTGTGCCCGCAACCAAGGTACATGCCCTTGACCGGAATCGAACCTGGGACCTTTCAGTCCGCAGGCTGACGCTCTATCTACTGAGCCAAACCGGTTTCGGCCATGTCTCTCTTTTTATGTATTGATTTGAGAGAGGGAGAAACATCGATTTGTTGTTGCACTTATTGATGTATTCATTGGTTGATTCTTGTATGTGCTCTGTCCAGGGATCGAACCCACAAGTTGGGAGTATTGGGACAGTGCTCTAACTGAGCTACCTGGTCAGAGCTACCACGTCTCTTGATTGCATCGTTTTCTCTTGTGCCTGATTTAATCTTGTGTTGTTTTATACATATGCTGTATGGGCTTGTAGCCTAGGAGCAAGAGGCTATATCATATAGCCTACGTATGTAGTAGGCTATACCATCTAGGTTTGTGTAAGTGTACTCTGTGATGTCCGCACAATGATGAAATTACCAAGTGATGCATTTCTTAGAACATATCCCAATTGCTAAGCAACAGGTGACTGTACTAAGTGGGAGGTGCTCGTGAGACAACCCAGCCATTAGACACATATGGGTCTCGATGTGAGAGAGATATATTGATGGATTGCCTCCCTCAAAGGCCCCAACTGGGTATTGAACCCTCAACCTAGGTATGTGCCCTGACCAGGAATCAAACTCTCGACCTTCCAATGCATAGATGACGTTCCAACCAACTGAGCCACACTGGCCAGAGCAAGCAAGCTGTAATCTTGACAAATCAACTGCTTAGTTAGTTTAGAACCTTATCTTTTTTAGGAGCTGATATTTCCTGAAGCAAGCAGCTGAATTATTTTTGCTTGGTCCTAGTATTATTTAACACAGGGACAGGAAAGTGTGTTCATTCAGTTCTCATTAAGAATGGAGTATCCTCAGGCAAGTGCCTTTTTTTAAAAAAAACAACAAAACTATTATATTGTGTTTATTCTGCTGGGCAGTTCTCAGTCCTTTATGGATATTAACTCATTTAATTTTTACAACAACTGAGTGAAATGGCCACTGTTATTTGCCCCATGTTGTAGATGTTCCCCTTCAAACACAAATTAAGTAGCCTGTTTGAGGTCACACAACTGGTAAATGGCAATAAATCTGGGCCCCAGAGTCCAAACTCTTTATCTTTCCCTTGTTTAGCTGCTTCGCTTCTCAGTTTTTCCTCATATACAGTGAGGGGGTTGGCCCAGATGATAATGGCTGGGAATTGGGGAAAGGGGAGGTATAAAGAAAGAATCACCCATGACACTTGTGAAAGTTGGTAAGGCAGACTTTATTCAAGATGGGCTATTACAATGGCGTTTTGTAGTAGGGGAAAGATCCTGCTCAACCTTGAACACGATAAGGAAAAGTAGAGATTTATCGCCTAGGCCAGTGGTCGGCAAACTCATTAGTCAACAGAGCCAAATATCAACAGTACAACGATTGAAATTTCTTTTGAGAGCCAAATTTTTTAAAATTAAACTGCTTCTAACGCCACTTCTTCCAAATAGACTCGCCCAGGCCGTGGTATTTTGTGGAAGAGCCACACTCAAGGGGCCAAAGAGCCGCATGTGGCTCACGAGCCACAGTTTGCCCACCACGGGCCTAGGCCTAGGTGTGTGTGGGAGGGTGGGATCAGTGGGTAGAAAATTACTAAGAGGCAGGGTCTTTCTTGGCTTAAATGACAGAATTTTTCTGAAGGCAGGCGATCGCGAAAATATATCAAGGTGGTCAGACAACAGTGGGGGGATTCACTAAACCGACTCAGCAGGATTCTTGATAAAAGTGGACAATGCAAAGATGAACTGGAAACCCAAAAGTCAGGGCCTAATTGAGAAGAGAGTTCAGAGGAGTCTGGCTAGAGTTTGGTCAAGGAAAGAATCTTTGTTAGGAGGAAAAACGTTTCCTCTTTCATCTTACGTTAAGAGACAGGGGCCTGCAGCTGCCGGGCAGCGGCTCCTGCCCGAAGAAAAGATATGGAGTGGGCTGCTCCCTCCTGGCCTAAACGGAAGTGATGTTGAGTTGAATTCTGAAGATGAAGACACATTGGACTCTGGACTTCACTTACAGGAGGATGGGACCATTACAAAAGCAGAGATCTCAGATTTCCCTACAGATGGACTAAAAACTCAAGCAGAAGCAAATGTAAATGCCTATAAAGAGTGTTCTTCTGGAATTCCCTTACTTATGTGGAATAAATTTCAAGAATTGTATAAAAACACTGTGAACTTCAAGATTCAGAAGGAAAAAAAGAAAATGCTCTAGGAAAGGAAAATTGAAGAATGAAGAAGAATCTCATAGTGAACAGTCCTCAAGTGAAACCCAGGGAAAGGAACTTAGTATTTTAGAGTCAATGACAGGTTTTACCTGTAAAAAAGAAAAATATTGAGAAGTTGGGCCTTGAAGAGAGCATAAACCAGGCTATGGAAGAGTAAAATATAGAGAAGGCTGAGGAACTCAGCCACCAACTATCTACCCAAGAGCTTGATGTAAAATTGCCGAAGTGATTGCCTGCCACAACTTTGTAAAAGCCCAAAAGGAAGCTGAAAATTCAAAGGTTGCTGGGGGAAAAAAGAAGAAACTTGCATGGGGATTTGAAGCAAAGAAGAGATGAGAAACCAAAAGCAACATGGGATATATGTCACTTGCCAGAGTTCTTAAAGACATTTGCATCTTTATCTGAGTTTTTACTTGAGTCTTCAATTGGTCAATTTACTGAAAAGATTTTACTGCTTATGTTACATATGTCAGGAAATTGATAGAAGTGGAAAAATTAAGCATAAAATTTGAGAGTTAATTATCAAATCTTTTCAATCTTTTTCTAAAAAGTTCATTCTAGCCCTGGGTGGTTTGGCTCAGTGGCTGGAGCAGGCGTCCTCAAACTACGGCCCATGGGCCACATGCGGGTGTTTTTGCCGTTTTGTTTTTTTACTTCAAAATAAGATATGTGCAGTGTGCATAGGAATTTGTTCATAGTTTTTTTTTAAACTATAGTCCGGCCCTCCAACGGTCTGAGGGACAGTGAACTGGCCTCCTGTTTAAAAAGTTTGAGGACCCCTGGGATGGAGCATCGGCCTGTGGACTAAAGGGTCCCAGGTTCAATTCCGGTTAAGGGCACATGCCTGGATTTCGGGCTCAATCCCCAGTGGGGGACATGCAGGAGGCAGCCAGTCAATGATTCTCTCTCATCATTGATGTTTCTATCTCTCTCTCCTTCTTCCTTTCTCTCTGAAATCAATAAAAATATATTTTTTTAAAAAAGAGTTCGTTCTATTCAAGTGAATGGAATGGAGTGTTCTGTTATTTGTACAAGGAATCTAAGTACACATAAAGGGAAAAAATAGAATTTTATTTATTTAGTTATTTATACAGTGTGGGGCAAAAATAGGTTTACAGTTGTTCATATGGCAAATAATACAATAATAAACACTATAAGAATAAACTCTGTTTTGTGTACTGACCTACAGTATAAAATCAATTTTACTTTCCATCCATTTGTTATAGCATAGCCAATGAGCTTAGGTACTTTCTTTTTTTTTTTTTCTTTTTTTAAAAATATATTTTATTGATTTTTTACAGAGAGGAAGGGAGAGGGATAGAGAGTTAGAAACATCGATGAGAGAGAAACACCGATCAGCTGCCTCCTGAACACCACCTACTGGGGATGTGCCTGCAACAAAGGTACATGCCCTTGACTGGAATCGAACCTGGGATGCTCTATCCACTGAGCCAAACTGCTTAGGGCTTAGGTACTTTCTTATCTATACTCAGTGTAACTGCACTTATTTAGGAATTGTGTTTTTAAGATTGGAATTTGTTTATAATGGATTAATCACAGTGCAAGAAAGTCTCAATTGATATTATTTTTACAAGTGACTATTTTAATGTTACAAAAGTAATCTTTGGTTCTTTATTGGATGCAGTAGAGTTGATACTTCATAGTCACATAATAAAAGCAATTGATTAATTTTTGTGTACCTTCAGAGAAAATGTCCAGAGAGAGAGAGAGAGAGAGAGAGAGAGAGAGCGCGCGCAGAGGGAATGGGCAGTTTATTTATGGCTGGATCGCATTCCCATGGGCGTGCTCTGTGAATGACTCAAAGTGTTGCAGAAGACCAAAGAAAAACCAAGCGATGCTTTAAAGAAGAGGAGGGACACTGTTTAATACACCGGCGGACTCAGAGAATAGCTTTTCAAATCTGAGTGCAGAAACATGCATGGGGCTTCTTTTATATCTCCCTGTGGTCTTTGTCCCAAAAAAAATGGATTATGCTTTCGGTCCTTTTCACGGGCCTTGCAAGAAGGCCCCCAGGTGTTGGGGGTCTCCAGGCCATATCTGATGGTCTGGCCTGGCGCCAGCCAGCGTTAATAACCCTCCCTCCGGGGCAGTGCACTATTCACAGTAACAGGTTCTGCAAGACCAGTATCTGGGAAGGAGGTAGTGACTTAATTATAGGTTATCAAGAGAAGGTACACTGAGCTTGCTGGCATGGATTCAGATCACTAACCCCCAAATATCATGGTTACATTGGAATTAGCCCTTTTTAGCCTTCTCAAAAGGAGTGGTTAGAACCTGGGGCTCATCTAACTTAGTTGGGAAAAGTGATGGGGGAGAAAGGGCTCCAATGGGAAGAACAAATAGGTTTCTTTAGGAAAGACAAGTGGGTTTTGGGGAGAACAAAGGGAGATAAGAATGTTTGCTTCTGTAGGTGCATGTGGTCTCTCTGTCTTCAGAGCCATAAAATATCCCTGGAGATGGGGATTTATGGTACATTTGCTCTTGTTCTCTCTCCTGGGAGCAGACTCACCCCAAGGAAGGAATTTATGGCAGTCCTCACGTCTCAGAAGTTTTTGCTTTAGTTAGATAAGAGAAGTTTTGAGAAGGCTTCTATGTGCTTCTGTTGAATCTCAAATGTCTTCAGTTTAAAATAATCTTTATATCAACTCTGGGGTTCCAAATGGGTCCCCATAGGGCTTATTCAGTTCCATCTTTCTTTGGTTCACCGTGAAATGGCAAATGACAACCTGAGATATGTCGCAGGACCAAATGCATGCCACAGCTGCTGGGGCCACAGCTGGGGGCTGGGACCTGAAGAGGCTGTTCTTTGAAACTGACACTCTCCTGATAGGGGGAGTGTGTGTTGGGGGAGTGTGTGTTCAGAGGAGGGGCTGGGCTGGGCAGGAACTTCAGTTGAGCTGTCAGAGGCTTTTTGGATTTGGATTGGTGAAGGGAAGTGGGCAAGAGCATTGCAGGGGCAGAAACAGCACCGGGAGGGAAGGGATTTACACTTATTGGGCACACATTTTATGCTTGGTAGCCATCTATACTTCATCTCATTCTATCCTCCCAATAATCCTGTTGCCGGTTCAAAGTCCATGCGCCCCACACTTCAAAAGGCCAAAACTCAATCAAGAAGGCACCGACAGAGAAGATAGGAGCCCTGATCCTCAAGTCCATCTTTTAAAAGTATGGAGTTTAGGGTTCTTTTATATCGAGGGCAGGGAAAATGGGAAAGGCAATTTTTATAAAAACCCAAACCTGAAAAAATAAAACCCCAAACCTGAAGCAGGATTCCTTTGATGATTAGCACATCTAAAGAAGGAGCTATTATGCCCTGGGCAGTTTTGCTGAGTGGTTAGAGTGATTCGGCTCTCGGACAGAAGGGTCAAAGGTTTAATTCCCCATCCAGGGCACATATTTCCTCGCATTAGGCACTTTCTTGCACCTCATTTTGCTCTGCTTGGGGCTCTCACCCCTCCAGGCGATTATCCTGTTATTCTCATTACAGGTCTCATGATTAACTGCCTTCGGCTTCCAGTAAACCACCTCACCCAGTTTCCACTGGCCCCCACCTGCACCTGGTCCGACCGGTTACTCTGACTGACCCTTACAAGAGATATAAATATCCCGCTCCCCCTGCTCTGCCTGCTGATGCCATTTAGGTCTCAGCCCTTCTGCTAGGGTAACTGGACAATCAATGGGTTCACAACTGCCTGTCACTGCTTGAGCCAATTAAGCAGGGACAGGGTTGAATCATGTACGAGCGTTTATCCCAATACTGCCGGCAGTATGGGAGAGCAGTAGGTCATCCACCAAAGTCTGCTCTGCTCCGCACCATAAGCCAGCTGCTTATATTGAGTAGAAGGACAGAGATTACAGGGGGAAGGAGGCAAAAGCGTATGCCAATGGGCAGCTTACAGGTATGGGGATTTGCAAAGGCCTGCAGGTGTGCAAAGGCTGGGGGTCCTCAAAGGGCTGGTGGCTCTGGTTTCTCCAACAAGGTTGTTAATCTCTCCATGATAGTGGACAGCTCGCGGATGGAGAGGAGGGGCCGAATTTCCAGGTGAGCTCCCAGGTCCCAGGTATAACTTCCAGCCAGGTTAGAATGTGCCTTCTTTAATCAGAACAAAACAATCACGGTTAATAGAGCATGATTCATGTTTGATAGATCCTCCCTTCCCCCAACTGATGGACGGAGTATGACGTAAACTCCACCTGCAGCCGGACATTCCTGAACACCTTATATGGACTGTACATTGAACCACCAATCAGCACCTGCCATATACCCTAAGCCCCCAATTCCTAAATCCCTAGGCCCCTAACCATGTGCCTTACATGAAACCACCAATCAGCGTGTGCTGAGTGCCCTAAGCCCCGTCCCCCCTCTTCCTCCCCTTAAAAGGCACTCTCACCCCGGCAAGCTCGCTCTCGCTCTCTCTCTCTCTCTCTCTCTCTCTCTCTCTCTCTCTCTCTCTCCCCCCCCCCTCCCTCCCTCCCTCCCTTCCTCCCTCCCCTTTCCCCCTCTGGAAGGCGGCCGGCAGGGTGATCACCAATAAAGCCTGTGTCCTGGTATCCCATGGTCTCCGGCCCTCTGTTTCATCTTTCAATGTTTCTTACAATTATAGCTGGTCTCCAAATATTCTATTTCTGCCCCTATCGCTAGCAGATGTAATAGTAAGTTTAAAATTCTTTACCCCCTTTTGGCCTCGTGCATTCCTCCTTCAGCGACCCTAACACGTCAGTTGCAGGTTCCCCAGCCTTAGTCGGGACACGTGGGGGAGGCAGCCAATTGATGTGTCTCTCTCACTTCAATGTTTCTCTCTCTCTCTCTCTCCCCCTCCTCCCTTCCTTTCACTCTCTCTGGAAATCAATGGAAAAAATATTCTTGGGTGAGGATTTAAAAAAAAGGGGGGCTGCTATTATGAAGGCCCTGGAAACAAAAGAAGGCTTGAATAAGATGGAGCCAGAGAGACTGAGCATTTCACTCTGTTAACAACCCTATAAGGTAGACAGCAGTTGATTCCCATTTATCGGATTTGGCAACCAAGTCACAAGTGCAAGTGATTTACCCAGGTTGCCAGAATGAGTAGGTGAGGTTGGCAGGACTGAAACCAGGTCTGTATGGCTTCAAGGTGGGGATTATCCCAGAACAGTGAAGACAGCGGGCAGGGATGCAGTGAGCTGGGAAGGGAGACTGTGGCCGGACCTTGGAGATCAGAGGCTGAGACCATATTCAATGTCGAAGCGCCACTCTAGTAATGAGGAAAGCACCTGGCAACTCCACCCAGGATTTCTCTGAGAGCCAGAGACAGGCTGGTGCTAGTTCTCCCAATACAGGTGTTCACTGTGGTCTGAGATAATATGGAAGTTCCCAAGAAAGCTAGCCACAAGCCAGAGAAGAAGGCGGGGCGTGGGGGAGGGGAGTGCCTCCAGGCTGTGAAAGCCCTCTGGCCTGTCTTTCCTCTCTCCAGGTGATCTAGGCCCTGCCCATCCCCAGCTGGTCACTCAGAGCACCCAGCACACCGTGGGCACTAGGGGGTACGCAGGCCCCTTTGCTTTCTGCCTCCTTGCTGCTGGAAAGGCAGGCTGCAGTTGAGATCGCCTTCTACCTGGCTGCCACAAAGTTCCTCCCCTCCTTATTTCTCGGGAATGAGGAACTGAAAACTAACGAGAAATGAGAAGTTAAAAATATGCCCTGCTATTCATTGGGCTGGGATAACAAAGATAAGGCCAGCTACAATGTAAAACAGGAAACACTATTTTCTCCCAAGGACAAGCTGCAGCTGCAAAGTGTCATGAGAACTACTTCTTCCTTTCTTTTAAAATTGTAATTGCATTTATTGGGGTGACATTGGTTAATAGATTATATCTTTTGTTAACGTAAAAAAAAAAAACCATTGAAACCTGTAAAGAATTTTTGTGAGTTTATTTGAGCCAAACTGTCGACATATGCCGGGAAGCAGAACCTCAATGAATTGAGATAATGCTCCGGAGAATGGCGGGTTACATTTGTATTTATACATTGCAATCAAAGGAGGGACGTAGGTGGGTTACATGAAATCCATTGGTGATAGATTAAGGAGGTGGGATAAAGCAAAGTGGGGGAAACCCCTGGGATTGGTTAAAAAGTAAAATGATGGACACATACTTAGGTGGGTGCAGGAACAATTAACATGATAATGAAGGAATTTGTGGTATATTTCCTGGCATCCAGCATATTAGGTTGTGCCCCAGGGGTTCCAGAAAAAGGGAAGTTACAAGTTACCCAGACATTTCAAGGGTATGTTATTATAGATGCAAAAAGACAGATAGGCTCAGTTAAGGTAAAGGTTGACCTTGTCAGTGAAGATACTGGCCTAGGATGTAACTGCCCACCATAACTGCTTTTAGTTAAAGTTTAATTTCAGACCATCCTTTGTGGTTACTGTAGGTCTCTGAGTTTGCAAGACTGCCATGCAGGCCTCCCCTGAACTTGTCGGGTCAGCATGTGGCCCCTTTCGTCCACAGTTTCAAGTGTACAATTCTATAATACATTATCTGTATATTGTCTTGTGTTTTCACCACCCACTGCTTTCTTTACTCACTGAGAAATCTTGCTCTCTAAAATCACAGACAAGCCCTGGCTGGGTTGGCTCAGTGGATAGAGCGTCGGCCTGCGGACTGAAGGGTCCCAGGTTCGATTCCAGTCAGGGGCACATGCCTAGGTTGTGGGCTCAATACCCAGTGGGGGGCTTGCAGGAGGCAGCCGATCAATGATTCTCTCTCATCATTGATGTTTCTATCTCTCTCTTCCTCCTCCTTCCTCTCTGAAATCAATAAAAAATATATTTAAAAAAATAAAATCATAGACAAACAGAAACTTCACTGTTTATAACTGTATTAGTGAAACATTCCACTCTTGCCTGGAGCCCCTAATTCACTTTGACCCAGAGAAGCAGCTTCGAATTACAACCCAGGTAGACAACATTAGATAGGGGATTTTTGGACACTCCATTCCGCATCTATCTTAACGTTGTAGTTGCTAAGGAAATGGGACCTCCGATCCACTTTGCAATCGAGATTTGACTACACACAGCTTTGCTTTGAGCCTACTCCACCCTGTCCCAAAGCACACAACTTTTTCTTTTGTTTTCCTTGGTTTGGCCAGATGCCCCATGGTTCCTCACTGTGCTATAGAGTGTCTTTTGCAACTGACCGAAACAACCTGCCTTTGTCAGACCATAGGCTTCTCCCTGGTGACTAAGGGCTGACAGGGCTAGGACAGGACCCTCACACAATGCCTGTTTCCAGATTTGACTTTATCTCCCAAGGCCCAAGGAAAAAGATTGTTAGGTCAGCCTGTTCCTTGGACGGGTGGAGAAGGAATGCAGAACACTGCATTCTTTTGGAAACCCACAGAGTTTTCTTTATATAACTCTCTCCCATTTATCCGGTGTTCATAGTGGGGCAGGCATTGGGCTGAGGGCTTTAACAGTGCCATTTCACTCAACCCTCATCACAACTAGGTGAAGAAACTGAGGCACAGGGAGGGGTTAGAAAACTTGCCCATCAGTCATGCAGTTAGTAAGCAGCTCAGCTGGGATTTGAACACAGGAAGTTTGGATACAGAGCTTGAGGACAGAATTTGAATATAGCGCTCTTAACCACTAGGCCAGAAGTTCCTAAACCTAAACCTCTGGTGCTCTTAATATCTCAGTACTTTCCCCACTAAACTCCCAGGCCACAAGAAATACTTAATAGTTTCATTTATTAAGTGTTAAGTTCATATAACTTAATAATCACTTATAATGATTTAGTAGCTGTTTGAAAAAATACATATAAATTTAAAAATATTTTTATTTCATTCTTATGTAGCCCATACATAGTGTCAACCAATGGTCATCGATTCCAATTCAGCATCAGCAGGAATCCCCAGTTTGGGATGCAGCAAAGAAGAAAACTTGATTAAGTGTCAACAGCTCAATTGTGATATAGCATAGCTACGGAACAGCTCAATAGTGTTACAGCTCAGGTATGAAGCTACATGGCTGTGGAACAGCACAGTTGTGAGGTTGCCCCTAGGCAAGGTGGCCCTACCCTGCTCTGCTCTGCCCTGCTCTGTTCCAAGTTGGTCTGCACCTCTCCGCTCCGGTCCTGTGAGGCTTCTTTGTCCTTTCAGCTCCAGGAGAAGAAACACGGTCTTTCTTACGGTGTGCACTCCCAGAGCCAGGGGGCAGCTGATTTAAATAGATAGAAGTCCCTAATCCTTGAAGTGTGATGAGTCCAAAAAGCACTGTCCTGACTGAGCAGAATGAAGCAGTCCTGATTGGTTGGTGAAGATGCTGATGGGGGGGGGGGGGGGGGGGCGGGCGGGAGGGAGGGAATATAGCTGCACAACTCTGACTGGATGGGGAAAGTCTCGGTCCTACTGGTTTAAATACAATTCCAGGAACTCCTTTAGAAGGGCTGGCTGCGATGGCAGGAACATAGTGCAGGAAGGCAGTTCAATGCAGGATTCAGAAGGCGGGCTTCTGTTTGGAAATGATTGTGAGGCTCTTTTTAAATTTGAGCCCAGTTAACCAGCAGGAGCCCTTCTTGGTAGGGATCTTCTTTCCCAGTGTCCATAATCGTAATGGGATATGTGTGCTGGTTGGGCACGGCACAACCTCTCAAAGTTTGGAATGAGATTTGGATACCACACCCTCATTCCACATTAATTTTTCTCATGGCACTTGCTTTTTAAAAAATTATCTTTATTGTTGAAAGTATTATAGATATCACCTTACTTTTTGGTTTTTATCCCATTGACCCCCCTCCACCCTGCACCCACCCCTCCCAGGCCTTGCCCGCCCTATTGTCTGTGTCCATGGGCTATGCATATATGCATATAAATTCCCCGGGTTAATCATTCCTCATTCCCTCACCTCTACCTTCTCTCTGAAACTAGCTTTTAATCACAGAAACACCAAAAGCTCAGCTTCACAAAGATATCATGTTAAGCGGACCCATTCAGAACCCTAGATTTGTATAAAGATTATTTTAAACTGAAGACATTTGAGATTCAACAGAGCTTCCTTTATCTGAGTAAAAGCAGCAACTTCTGAGAAATGAGGACCATAAATCCCAGAGGAGTTTCATGGCCTCAAAGAAGACAGAAAGACCACTCATACATGCATAAACAATTATCACAAACATTTTTGTCGCCAGTTTGTCCTCCTTAAAACCCATTTGTCTTTCCTAAAGAAACCTACAGGGCACAGCCGGTGTGACTCAGAGATTGAGCATTGGCTCATGAACCAAGAAGTCACTGGTTCAATTCCCAGTCAGGGCACATGCCCAGGTTTCCGGCTTGATCCCCAGTGGGGGAGAGTGCAAGAGGCAGCTGATCAATGATATTTCTCTCTCATCGATGTTTCTCTCTTTCTATCCCTCTCACTTCCTCTCTCTCTAAAGATCAAAAAAACTTTTTTTTTAATAAAAAAAAACAAAACCTACAGGGTGTCCCCTCCAAAATGTATATACTCTTAAAAAAAAAAAGTTGATTTATATATCGTTGATTTCAGAGAGGAAGGGAGAAGAATAGAGAGATAGAAACATCAATGATGAGAGAGAATCATTGATTGGCTGCCTCCTGCATGCCCCCTACTGGGGATTGAGCCCACAACCCAGGCATGTGGGTCAGAATCGAACCTAGGACCCTTCAGTCCGAAGGCCAACACTCTATCCACTGAGAAAAACTGGCTAGGGCAATATATATATATACTCTTTAACAGTTAATAGCTCAATTTTGAAAATGAAATGTATTTTAATAAAGTCTTTATAATTATTCAAAGTGTATGTATACATTTTTTTGGGACACCTTATATTTGTCCTTCCTATAGAAGCCTTTTCTTCCCCCTCTTTCCTGTACTAACCTAGAGATATAAGCCCCAAATTCTAACCACCCCTTTGAGTTACTCATCACTGAGCATTCCTGCTTGTATTGGTGTTACATTCAAAAATAAACTTTCTTTTCTTTTGTCAGTTTAATTTGCAGATTCCCCAAACTGAACTCAAAAGGAGAGAAGACATGTTTTTTTTCCTCCCCAACAATGTCATCAAAAGCAATGGTCAACTACATGAAGTTAGTAGTTTTCTGCAGTGCCTTAAGTTTCCCTTGAAATTTAAATATACTATACTCGAAGGTGTCCCTGTGAATTTACTCTTGTTCACTGGGGTGCCTTGGTGCTCAGTTTGGGAACCATAGTACTGTCCTAAATCCTTATCAAAGTAAGCTAACATAATCTGTGAGCTCGCTGGGACTGCCATGCTGTAACTGCTTGTTTCTCAGCAGTCTCCATCTTCTCTGGGTGTGTCTGTCTGGTTCATGGCTCTCTCCCCTGCGCCCACATCAGTGCCTGGCACGACTAAGAACTCAGCTGAAGGAGGTGTCACGTGAGCTTGGGGAGCACAGGTGCAGATCACACTCTGTTAACTCCTGAGAGATGTTTCACCCTCCCAACTCATGAGTCACCCCAGAGTAAGTGTGTCCAGACTTTTGGATATAAATACTACTAACTCCTGCTCTTCTGGCTCCTTTCCCCCCAGACTTTATGGAGACCATATTCTCCCTATTTCCACACTCTTTTTTATGTAGAGAACAATACAGCTGAATTAGGTTACTGCTTATTATACTACAGCCTATTCTCAACACAGCCGTCTGCGTCAGATTAGGTCACACGTCTGCTCAAAACTTGCACCTGCACCCCAGTTTACTTGGAGTCAAAGCTAAAAGTCCCACAAGGACTTGGATGAGCTGCCCTGGACTTTCTTCCCTCCATTCATGTCCTGCTGCTCCCCCAGCTCATTGTCTTTCAGCTCTTTGGGCCTTTTTGCAGTTCCCAAACTCAGGATGTTTCCTCTTCACTGAGGAGTTGTTTTCTCTGCCTGGGAGGCTCTTCACTCAGACATGTGGAAATAGTTAAGACCACCCCAATGGGAACAAGCAAAGGCTGTTTCTTCAAAGCATGCTACAGCAAGGGAGTCAGCCACCATCGTTTGTGTTTGGCAGTGACTCAAAGGCATTGCTACAGGGGTTGCTGTTTGGCTCCCTAGACTGGTTGCTACAGATATGGCTGACTTCCTGAGCTAGTTGCTGCAGGCTGAAGCCGAACCACCTTTGTGCAACCAGTCCAGGAATGACTCGTCAATGACTGGTCAGCTTCTTTATATTTTGTTCCCACTTCTAACTCAGGACCAATCAGAGAAAGCGAAATATGCTCCCCAAACCAATCACAGAGCATGCTCCCCTTTCAGTTAGCCCACCTGCAGCCATGCCAACTACCTCCAATTAGGGCACACCTGAAGCCTTCTCTGTGTTCACTAGGAAACTTTCCTGCTCCTCTGCCTGCCTTCGAGTCTCTGCCAAATGCAAGTGATAGTAGCTGACTTGCTTGCTGTGGCAAGCTCTGAATATGTATCTTGTTCTGTTCATTTTTATTTGGGTGCTGTTTATATCTATACACAGTATATATGTCTGGAGTTGGCTGGGTGATCTTGCCTATTAAGGGATTGTGTGTTTGATGCCTTATCAAAGAAGAGGTTCAGGCTATAATAAAGAACAAAAGGCACTTATTTGAGCAAAAAGATTGGCATTTACTAGTACTTGAGCAACCTAATCTGTGTTCTGGAGAGGACAAAGAAAGGCAGGGTTTATAAAGCCAAAACCCACAAAATTTAATTCTTCCAAATAAATGAAGGATTGCAGGCCAATATGCAAATAGAGGGGGGCTGCAACTACAAGAAAGAAAGTCCATATATGTCCATGAACAGTTGTTGTGCCAGGATGTTTATGGCTCCAGGATGTTTATGGAGCTGAGTTTAGCAACTTAATCGTGGCTCTGAGAACTGAGGCCCAAGGTGTGCATAGGCCCCTAATAGCCTCCTATTTTAAGTGACTCTCAAAGATTTTTAAAAATTGATTTTATTTTACACTAGAGGCCCGTTGCACGAAGATTCGTGCAAGAATAGGCCTTCCTTCCCCTGGGTTCGCTCCCGGCCGCCGGGAGCCTGCAAATCCTCGCTCCCAGCCGGCCGGAGCACCGCTCCTGTAGCTCCGTCCATGCCCCTCCGCCCCCTCATAGCAGGCATCCCGCCCCGCCCCTCTGTGCCTGCATATGCAAATTAGCCCACCATCTTTGTCAGGTTAATTTGCATACTCCTGATTGGCTTTGGGCGTAGCAGAGGTACACTCAATTTACATGTTTGTCGATTATTATTATTTTTAGAGAGAGTGGAAGGGAAGGAGGGGGCAGGGAGAGAGAAACATCTATGTGAGACACATTGATTGGTTGCCCCTAGCACCTGCCCCACCCGGAACCTGCAACCTGAGTACTGGTATGTGCCCTGACTGGGAATTGAATCCGCCAGTACAGGAGGAAGCTCCAACCAACTGAGCCACATTGGCCAGGGCCTTTAAGTGACTCTCTTAGCAATGTTTATTCCGTTTTATTTTCTGCATTATCAGATGATTCTAAGATACATAACTTCTTGTCTAACTCTTTAATAAAATTCGTGGGAGGCATCTTTCAACTTAAGAAACGTCCAAACTTGTAAGAATTTTTTTTAAATATATTTTTACTGATTTTAGAGAGGAAGGGAGAGGGAGAGACAGAAACATCAATGATGAGAGAGAACCACTAGGGACTGAGCCCACAAGGCATGTGCCCTTGACTGGAATCAAACCCAGGACCCTTCAGTCCGCAGGCCGAGCTCTATCCACTGAACCAAACCGGCTATGGCCTGTAAGAATTTTTACGAGTTTATTTGAGTCAAACAATTTCCAGGAAGCAAAATCTTAATGGATTAAGAAAATGCTCCAGAGAATGGCAGTTTGCACTTTATTTTGTACATTACAAGACAATCATATTAAGTTGAACCAAATGAAATAGGGTTTTTATACTTCAAAAAAGGTTAGATATTGACAATTGCATACAGTTCAACCTAATTCAAAGTTGTTGTGAGGCTTAAAGAAATAGTGTGTTGGGAGTCATCCACTGCACAGAAAGGTTGCCGTGTGTTGGGAGTCATCCACTGCACAGAAAGGTTGCCGGTTGGATTCCTAGTCAGGGCTTATGCCTGGGTTTCCGGCTGGATCCCCAGAAGAGGGTGTGCAGGAGGCAGCTGATAGATGCTTTGTTCTCACATCAATGACTCTCTTTCCCTTCCTCTCTCTAAAAATTAATTAAAAAATCTTAAAATTATGTTAAGTATAAGATCTATAATAATAACAGCATAATATGCTAATTAGACCGGACAGCCAAACGACCTTCTGGACGAAGCTAGGGCTGGGAGGGCCAAGCCCCATGCGCAAATTTCGCGCATTGGGCCTCTAGTTTGTTAGTAACAGGACTTCAGGAACAGCTTCACAGGATTTAAATCCCCACTCCATCACTTTCTAGCTGATCTTGGGCAAATGACTTGAGCCATCTGTGCCTCAGTTTCTTCAGTCATAAAATGGAGATATAGCCTGGCTGGTGTGGCTCAGTGGTTGAGCATTGACCTATGAACCAGGAGGTCACAGTTTGATTCCCTGTCAGGGCACATGTCTGGGTTACACGCTTGATCCCCAGTGTGGGGTGTGCAGGGGGCAGCTGATCAGTGATTCTCATCATTCCTCTCTGAAATCAATTAAAAAATGTATATTAAAAAAAAAAGGAGATATAATGTAGGTCCACAATCCCTTACCTATAATTCAGAAACCCCAAAACCTCTGAAAACCAAAAGTTTTGTGGCAAACTCCTTTGGTAGCAAACTTTGATGTTAGCTGACCTGAGGCTATTTATATCTATACTAGTGGCCTGGTGCATAAAATTCCTGCATGGGGGAGGGTGGTCCCTCAGCCCAGCCTGCACCCTCTCCAATCTGGTACCCCTCGGTGGATGTCCGACTGTGGTTTAGTCCACAGGGATCTGGCCTAAACTGGCAGTCAGACATCCCTCTCACAATCCGGCACCTCTGGCTCCTAACCGCTCACCTGCCTGCCTGCCTGATCACCCCTAACCACTCTGCCTGCTGGCCTGCCCCCCCCCCCCCCCGCAGCCTTCTTGCCCCCAACTGCCCCCCCACCAGCCTGCTTGCCCCCAACTGCCCCCCGACCAGCCTGCTTGCCCCCAACTGCCCCCTCTGCTGGCCTGCTCACCCCCAACTGCCCTCCCCGCCGGCCTGATCACCCCCAACTGCCCTCCCCTCCCCTCCTGGCCTGATAGCCCCTAACTGCCTCTGTCTCAGCCCCGCCACCATGGCTTTGTCTGGAAGGACATCCTGTCTAATTAGCATATTACCCTTTTATTAGTATAAATGATTAAAAAGAAACAACCCTGGACAGTTGCTCAGTGGTTAGAGTGCTGAGGACCAGAAGGTCACGGGTTTGATTCCTAATCAAGGGCATGTAGGTACCTTGGTTGCAGGCTCAATCCTGGTCTAGTTGGAGCACGTGTGAGAGGCAACCAATCCATGTGAGAGTCTCACATGGGTATTTCTCTCTCTCTCTCTTCCCTTTCTCCCTCCTAGCTCCATTGGCTCAGTGGATAGAGCATTGGCCTGCATACCAAAGGGTCCTGGGTTTCATTCCGGTCAAGGGCACGTACCTCGGTTGTAGGCTCCTCCCCGGCTCTGGTCGGGGCTCATGCAGGAGGCAACCAATCAATGTGTTTCTCTCACATTGATATTTCCGTCTTTCCCTCTCTCTAAAAATCAATGGAAAAATATCCTCAGGTGAGGATTTAAAATAATTAATAACTCTAGCCGGTTTGTCTCAGTGGGTAGAGTGCTGGCCTCTGGACTGAAGGGTCCCAGATTTGATTCCAGTCAAGGGCACATGCCTGGCTTGCAGGCTTGATCCCCAGTAGGGGATGTGCAGGAGGCAGCCGATCCATGATTCTCTCTCATCATTGATGTTTGTATCTCTCTCTCCCCCCCCTCCCTTCTTCTCTGAAATCAATACAAATATATTAAAAAAATAATAAATTAAAATTAAAAATAAAAAAATCAATGGAAAAAATTTCCTCAGGTGCGAATTAAAAAAAAAAAAAAAGAAACAATAGGCCCAAAATGCAATCACTTGTGTTAAGCTCCACTTTAGCAAACCAAGGCTTACTACTTAACAACCTAATTGCAATTTCAGCCTTCCCCAGGAATGTAATCTTAACAAAGCAGTCTGAAATTGCCTGGTCAGTAGAATGACGTGATCCTCCTAATAGAACCATAGAACTGATTGTCCCCCAAAGAAGATGAATAATCCTTTTTAATTTATGACATCCTTTTCCCCATTCCCTCGCTGTTAAAAACCTTTCCCTTTCTGTAGCTCTCTGGAGCTTTGTACTTGCTTCAGTGGTTCTCAACCTTTCTAATGCCGAGATCCTTTAATACAGTTCCTCATGTTGTGGTGACCCCCAACCATAAAATTATTTTCGTTGCTACTTCATAATTGTAATTTTGCTAGTGTTATGAATTGTAATGTAAATATCTGTGTTTTCCGATGGTCTTAGGCTCTACAGCAGCGGTTCTCAATCTGTGGGTCGCGATCCACAGGTTGAGAACCGCTAGCAGGGTCGCCTAAGACCATCGGAAATCACAGATATTTACATTACGATTCATAACAGTAGCAAAATTACAGTTATGAAGTAGCAACGAAAATAATTTTATGGTTGGGGGTCACCACAACATGAGGAACTGTATTAAAGGATCTCGGCATTAGAAAGGTTGAGAACCACTGCTAGGAATCATTCAATAAAGCAAATGAGCCCTGACCGGTTTGGCTCAGTGGATAGAGCGTCGGCCTGCGGACTGAAGGGTCCCAGGTTTGATTCCAGTCAAGGGCATGTGCCTGGGTTGCGGGCACATTCCCAGTGGGAGGTGTGCAGGAGGAGGCAGCTGATTGAAGTTTCTCTCTCATCGATGTTTCTAACTCTCTATCTCTCTCCCTTCCTCTCTGTAAAAAATCAATAAAATATATTTTTTAAAAAAATAAAGCAAATGAAATCTTTAAAATTTACTGGGTTGAATTTTTAATATATTTTTTCCATCACCATTCATCCCCCCATACCCTTTCCCACCTCCACCTGTTCCCCTTTCCCCTCTCCCCCATCACCACACTACCTGGTTTAATTTTCGTTAACAATATTTACCTCAGTGTGGGTCAGCATGTTTTGCTGCAGAAATGTTTGATTTCAGGGTGTTGCCCAGTCTCCCTGGGGGTGTTACATATCTATCCATGGAGGGGAGAGTACCTCTCAAATGTATCTGAAACAAACCTGATTTTATTATTTGCTTAGCAAAAAAAACCAACCAAACAAACAAAATAACGTGTGGCAGAGCACAGCTTCCCCTAACAAAGCAAAGAGCTGATTTTACATAGGTTTTTATAAAAAATACAGCTGTTGCTGATTGCGTTTTCCTGAATTCTGGGTTCCATCGTTATTAACTTACAACTTGGGACTGTCAGTCTTCTAAATTCTTTCTCGAATTTGGAGGTTAGGAACTTTTTATTCACGCCCTGTTACTTTTCTAAAACCTGAAAGAAAAAAAAAAATCTTGCATTCTGAGACACCCATGGCCCACAAGGTTCCGATAAAGGACTGTGGACCTGAAGTATTTAACTCCTAGGTTGAGAGGATTATGTTCCCAGAAGAAAGCGAGCTGGCAGGTTTTATCCTAACCACGTCAAGGACCTGCTACTTGGGGTTCATTTAACAAATATTTACCAAGTGCCTACTATGTGCAAAGGTTTGCGAATACAACGTGAAGAGATTTGATAGATTGCTGACAAAAGTCTTTTGAGTCTTATTTTCCGGTTCCAAGCGCAGGATTTTTCAATCAGGCGCTGGCTGGCAGGCATTTCCCTGCAAGGGTCTCTTTCCGCGCCCTTCGGTTTGCGCCCCCAAGACCTAGGCACCCGCGAGCCAGGCCCCAGCTCGCAGCCCCCACGACCACCGCTCTCCAGGCAGAGAGGAAAGGCTTTTCGCGACCCGTAGCCCCGCAGCTGCGCCCTGCTTCCGGCCGAGGTGTTCCAGTCCAGACCAGCCCCCCGCGTCTGCGCGCCAGGCTCCAGGCCGTTCCCATCTCGGGGGCTGGAGCGGGGATGGGGTCGGGGGCTGGGGGTGGGGGACACGCGGGCAACTGCGCACGGCGCCGCGCGCCGGCCCCGCCCCTCCCCACGTCGCCTCGAGGGGGCGAGGCGGGCGCGCGTCACCGTGACGCCACCCGCGCACACGGAGGCGCCCGCCGATTGGCGGCTGAGGCCAGAGTCCCTCCAGCGCCGCGCGCGCCTCCCTCCCAGCTTTCCCGCCAGCAGGCGCCGCGCGGTGGATGCAGTCCCTCTGGTCGCTCGCTCCGATACGAGCGGTTGGGCCTCGCCGTCTGTCGCCATGTCGCGACAGAGCACGCTGTACAGCTTCTTCCCCAAGTCTCCGGCGGGGCTGAACAATGCCAACAAGGCCCCGGTCAAGGCCTCAGGTGCAGACGCCGCCGCCGCCGCCACCGGGGCCTCCCCTTCCCCCAGCGAGGATGTGGCCTGGAGCGAGGTCGGGCCCGGGCGCTCCGCGTCGCCGCCCGAGGCGAGGAACCTCAACGGAGGGCTGCGGAGGTCGACCACTCCGGCGGTTTCCTCCAGGTAGCGGGGTGGGGGTGGGGCCGAAGGCGGGGGCTCGGCGGCGAGACCGCGGAGCTCCGGGAAGGGAGGCTCGCTTTGGGGACCCGGCGGGGGCGTGCGGCCGGGCCCCGGGCTCGGAGGAGGTGGGGCTGCACACTTGGCTTGAAAGTGTGTCGCGGCCGAGTTTGTGGCGTTGGGAGTGTAGACTGTAAACAGGGTCGGAGGAAATGGGCTGCAGGAGGAAGGGGGGGAGGGGAGACGGCCGAGTTGGAAGGAAGAGGTTGGGGGTCTGGGTGGAGGAGGGCAGTGCTAGCTGCTGGAGATAACGGGGAGAATGGAGAGGTGGGAACACGGGGGGTTGATCCAAGAGGGGGAGGAGCTTTGCCTGTTGCTTTTCGGGGTGCATACCCAGCACGGGGCAGGAGGTGGTGCTTGCCCGAGGCCGGGGAGGCGTGACGGAGAAAAAGGAGCGCCTGCGGGAGGGTGTGCGTGCGCGGCGCCCGGCGGGTGGGTGCCCGGGGAAGGTTTCCCCTCCAGAAGCTGGGATAGTGGATTGGGGCTCCTGTTAGACGTTCGGGGAACTCAGCTTGATGTTTGGATAGGAGACTCCGGTGCCAAGACGCTACGGGGGCGATGGGCCCCCGGCCTGGTTTTTGAGTTTTTGTTGTTGTGCGAGAGTTCGGAGTTGGGTGGACCTCTGGCTGAGAGCGTCGGAGGTGTGTCACACCGCAAAACCAGGCGGCCTGGTTGGTCCCAGTGAGTGGTAGGGACGGGGTTGGGGGAGCAGAAAGTGCTGGCTCCGCCTGGGTTATCCCGTAGGTAGATAGAATATACACCAAAATAAGTGAAAAATTGAGAATCTATTAATAAACGTTTTAATCCTCCCCTTAGGATATTTTGTAATTGTTTTACAGAGAGTGAAAGGGAGGGAGGGAGGGAGAGAGAGAAACATCTGTGTGAGAAGAGAGAGATGCTGGCTGATTGCCTCCTGACCACTGAACAACATTGGCGAGGGTGAGAATTTTTTTTTTTTAAGATATATTTTTATTGATTTCAGAGAGGAAGGGAGAGGGAGAGATAGAAACATCAGTGATGTGAGAGAATCATTGATAGGCTGCCTCCTGCCCGTCCCCTACTGGGGATCGAGCCCACAACCGGGAATTGGGAATTGAACTGTGACCTCCTGGTTCATAGGTCGATGCTCAACCACTGGGCCACACTGGCCGGGCTAATTTTTATTAATTTAATTTCCGCCCCCCCCCCATCAGTGTTTATCTCCCCGTACTACCTTCTCCACCTCCACCCACCCGATAATCTATTTTGACACATGGGATGTATGTGTCGAGTTGAAGAAAATGTTGTTTTATAAAATAGTGCATTATTCGTTGATGGTTCTATGGGAGGATGGGATACCATAATTTTCTTGGAGTTGAGTGAGTCCGTAAATACTGGATCTGGCCCTGGGCAGCCATGTGCCAACGGGATTGTGGGGGAAGCCTGCCTGGAAGTGTCCTGTTTTCTGGGCTGCTCAGTGCTATTCCAGGGTTTGGCTGCCCTTTTGTCAGAGTAGAGGGTGATATTTTGAAAAGCTCACATTTACTGTATCCCAGGTGTTTTAGGCATAAAGTGTTATGGTAGCTATTTGAAAGTATGAAGAAACAGGTTCAGGGGATATAAAGTGTCAAACATTCAAACCTGTAGATAATTTTTGTGAGTTTATTTGAGCCAAACTATCCACAATTGCCAGGAAGCAAAATCTCAACTAATTGAGATAATGCTCCAGAGAAGGGCAATTTTGCACCTTATTTTATACATTGCAATTAAGCACATGGGTTACATGAAATCCATTGGTGAAAAATTAAGGAGATGGGAGAAAGCAAAGTGGGGAAACCTCTGGGATTGGATAAAAAGCAAAATGACAGACACCTACTTCTTTTACATAGGTAGGTATAGAGTAGTTAACAGTTAACAATTAACTCAAGCCTGGCTGGTGTGGCTCAGTAGTTGAGCGTCGACCATGCAACAAGAGGTCGTTGGTTAGATTCCCAGTGGATTTTGGGCTCCATCCCAAGCAGGGGATGTGCACAAGGCAGCCAATCGATGATCATGTTTTTCTCATTGATGTTTCTCTCCCTCTCCCTTCCTTTCTCTCCAAAATCAATAAAAACATGTTAAAAAACAGAAAAAACACACAAACAATTAACTCATTAACAATGAGGGTTTGTGGTCTCCACAGAATGGTGCCTGTGCATTGATTGGTCTGGAAAAAGAAAATTACTTTGACATTCCAGAGAGATGTTATTGTAGATGGAAAAAAAACCCACCCCACAATAGAAGACTCAGTTAAGCTAAAGATTGACCTTTATCAGGGAAGATACAGGCCTAGGACATGACTATCCACCATAAACTGCTTTTAGTTAAAAAATTCTAATTTCAGATCATCCTTTGTGGTTACTTGAGGTCTCTGAGTTTGCAAGACTGCCACACAGGCCTTCCCTGAGGTTAGCATGTGTCCCCTTTTCCTCCATCAAAGAACTCCAAGATCCAAGAGTTGATTAGTGGTTCTGAGTAGTTGATTTGAAATGTCCTCTAAGTTTTTAATGTTCTACAGCTTTTTCCATAGTCCAAGTGTAATTATAGTGTTGCCCTCATTTAAGCAACTCTTTCGAACGTTTATATAGTTGTGTGTGAAGAGTAGCAGGATGTGCCTTCTCAGAATATGCGTCTTTAGCATAAAAATTTTGACCTGATTATTTTTGAGAAATAGCAGACATAAGAAAAACTAGAAGTTACTCATCTGTACAGGAAATTTACATTTATAAAGGAAATCTCCATTTGTGAGGATATTCCCCTCTGTGTACCAGTGAGAAGGATGACTAAATTATAAGACTGTTACTGGAGAAGGCACCAACTTAAATCTGCATAACAATTTTACCCTTGTTAACTGTTCTTTTCCTGGTAATCTTCCTTAATTAACTGCCTCTCCATCTTTCTTTTGTCTGTAACTGCAGGTGATATTTAAGGTGGTGACTTGGGCTGTCCCTGGGAGTTACTGAGTTTCCCTTAGTATCTCCCATGAATATAGGAGGTCTGCATGTTAATAGTCTTTTGTTTGCCTTTCTCTTGTTGATCTTTTATTACAGAAGGTTTCAGCCAAGAACTCAGAAGGGTAGAAGGGAAAAATATTTTTTCCTTCTCTACATATGCACCCTCCTTAACAGACAGTTTACTTGAACATGAATACATTATTCCTACATCCATGTTAAACAGACACATTTATTGTATGGTTGTGCTTTATGTATTGTGTAGGGAGCATATGCTATTTTTTCTTCAAATTATAGGAAAGTTTATTTAGAAAGTTGTAGAGATAGTGGAAGTGAGCCAGCTGGGCTGCATAGGAGAAGAAGGGCCCTTGAAGCTTAGAGAGAGAAAGGCAAGGTAACACACCTGTGGGGAAGGAGAGAGGAAAGGGAAAGTTAGAAGAGAGGGAGAGCCTATTTGTTTTTTGAGGTCTGACCTCAAATGTTAGTAAGGACCTCAGAAGACCTTTAAAAGCATAAACAATGTAAAAGCATAGCATTATTTACACTTGGCCTTCTACTATGGGGACCATTTCCACAGTATTTAAGAAAGATGGGCATTTGATACTAGATTTTTAAAAAAATTGTTTTTCTAAATATTGATTTTAGAGAGAAAGGGGAAAAAACATGGATTTGTTTCCGCTTATTTATGCACTCATTGGTTGATTGTAGTATGTGCCCTGACTGGGTATCCAACCCGAAACCTTGGTGTATTGGGATGATGCTCTCACCACTGAGCTACCTGGCCAGGGCAGCTTGTGGTTTTCTGATACTAGTGTGATAGGCTTTGTGGTTAAGTGGCTATCTGCCTAAGTGAAGGGAAAGCCTGTTTGACTATAGGGAGGCCTGTAAACAAACCATTCCTCACAGTGATGCACAGTGATAAGGGTCTTTGTCTCCTGTTAATTAATAGATATATTAGTAAGGAAGAAGCTATGATAAGAACTTTGAATTGTGCAGACAGAGCTTCCTGTTTGAAGATGACCCATATGACTAGCTTGGTGGCAATATTTATAAACTATAGGTAGCTATAGATTTCTATAAATTGAGAAAAGACTATATGTACTTATAAAGGCCTTGAGACAAGTACTAGCTGAAGTTATGCTCCAGTTTCTTTGCGCACATATTTTGAAGAAAGGAACACATTAATTTCATGATTGGGTCTGAATAAGGTGGCCTCAGTTGACTAATGATCACTTTCTAAAATGTCTAAAATATTAAAAAAATAAAAAGTTTAAAATATTGTTTGTAATGTACTTATTCTAGTAGTTATTCAGTGAACCTTTTAGCAGGGTATATCAGCTTTGTGGCCTCTCCATCATTGACTTTTTACAGAGAGGAAAGGAGAGGGACAGAGAGCTAGAAACGTTGACCAGCTGCCTCCTGCACACCCCCTACCGGGGATGTGCCCGCAACCAATGTACATGCCCTTGACTGGAATCGAACCCGGGACCTTTCAGTCCGCAGACCGACGCTCTATCCACTGAGCCAAACCGGTTTCAGCTTGGCCTCTCCATCATTGAGGGGCTCTTCTGTAGTCTGTTAGCTAGATTCTTCTCTCTTCTCTCCCCTTTCTCCTCTCCCTTTTGCAGGAAGCTTTCAGGGTTAAATCAGTTTTTGTGAAGATTAAATCTATTTTGCTTCTGTAGGCATTTTGCACTCTATATTTTGGGCACTTATCTGTTGACTTTCCCCCCATAAAACTAGATTTTTAATAGCAGGTGGGCAGTAGTGGGCTAGGTAGCTTTTGTAGTGTTTGGGATATAGAGGAGCTTAACTAAAGATCACAAGCAAAATCTAATGAGGTAATCCTATATAATAAAAGGCTAATATGCAAATCTACCGAAAGGCAGAATGACGGGTCGCTATGACATGCATTGGCCACCAGGGGGCAGACACTCAATGCAGGAGCTGCCCCCTGGTGGTCAGTGCGCTCCCACACGGGGAGAGCTGCTTAGCTAGAAGCCCGGGTCGGCTGACGAGCACAGCGGCAGTGGCAACAGACTGCGAGAGGGTGCAGGCCAGGCTGAGGGACCCTCCCCTCCCCAGTGCACGAATGTTGTGTACCGGGCCTCTAGTCTATACTAATAAAAGGGTAATATGCTAATTAGACTGGGAGACCTTCTGAACAAAGCCATGTTGGCAGGGCCAAGGCAGAGGCGGTTAGGGGCGATCAGGCCGGCAGGGGGTGCAGTTGGGGGTGAGCAGGCTGGCGGGGGGGGGGGCAGTTGGGGGCAATCATGCCGGAAGGGGGGGTCAGTTGGGGGTGATCATGCTGGTAGGGGAGGGGCAGTTAGGAGCGAGAAGGCTGGTGGGGGGCAGTTGGGAGCGAGCAGGCCAGCATGGGGGGGGGGCAGTTGGGGGCGGATCATGCCAGCAAGGGGGGGGGGGGCGCAGTTGGTGGCAAGAAGGCCAGCGGTGGGGGGCAGTTGGGGGTGAGCAGGCCGGCAGGCAGAGTGGTTAGGGGTGATCAGCAGGCAGGCAGGTGAGAGGTTAGGAGCCAGCGGTGCCGGATTGTGAGAGGGATATTCGACTGCCGGTTTAGGCCCGATCCCTGTGGACTAAACCGGCAGTCGGACATCCCCCGAGGGGTCCCAGATTGGAGAGGGTGCAGGCTGCTGGGCGGAGGGACCCCTCCTCCCCTGTGCACAAATTTCGTGTACCGGGCCACTGGTAGTTAATATAATTAGCAAATTACATAGTGGGCATGTTTGGTATTTTATTAATAAATACTGTAGCCACTTGCTGACATATACCATATTGGAGTAAGTATAGGTATGATTTGTAATTTGGAGAGCAATATGTACATCGAGTCTATACCTTTTTCTTGCCATCAACATTCTACCAAAGATTCTGAGCAAGTTTTTCATCTTAATAGCAAAATTCATTTTACTTATGTTTGGCTTATGTCTTATGTATTGTGATATTTGCTTATTGTTTAAAAAAATAACTTGATCATTTGATTTTGAAAAATCATTAAGTCTAGAATGTCTATGCTTGAATGTTAATGCCAGAAGACTTCAGAGGAGTCTTAATACCTTCCTTGGAATTGTTTATTCATGGGTAATTCCCTTTAATGAAACGAAACCAAATATTAACCAAGTTATGTATTTCCTTTTGGCAACAGTTCTTGTGACTTCTCACCAGGTGATTTGGTTTGGGCCAAGATGGAGGGTTATCCCTGGTGGCCTTGCCTGGTTTACAACCACCCTTTTGATGGAACATTCATCCGTGAGAAAGGGAAGTCTGCCCGAGTTCATGTACAGTTTTTTGATGACAGCCCAACAAGGGGATGGGTTAGCAGAAGGCTATTAAAGCCATATACAGGTAAGAGAGTCACTTTGAAGAGTGACAGTGTGTGTGTGTGTGTGTGTGTGTGTGTGTGTGTGTATGTATGTAAGTATGAGAATGACAGCCCACACATGTGAAGTGTCAGCATCTCCCATACAGTGAATAGGAGTGGTGGAGCAAAGGTTTTAGCATGGGAAAAGGATTAAGATGCATCTGGTCTTCAACTAGTTGGTGTGTGGAATGGAATATTTGTGTCCTTTAAGTGACTTACAGCAGTATCATGCCCCCACCCCCCCTTTAAATATATTTTTATTGATTTCAGAGAGGGAAACATCAATGATAAGAATTATTGATGGGCTGCTTCCTGCACACCCCCTACTGCCCTGACTGGGGATAGAACTGTGACCTCCTGGTTCATAGGTCAGCACTTAACCATTGAGCCACACTGGCTGGGCATATCATGTCCTTAAAGGAAAGATGATAGCATAATCGGATCTTAAGATTTGGACCAAAACATCAAATTCAGACATGAAAAGGGTAAATTAAACAATATCTTAAAGTATGAAAAAGAAAGGCAATGCTATCAGGATACATGGCATTCTCTAGGACAAATGGAGATGTATGCTTACCTGGCCTTAAAAATCCTCACTTATGCCCTGGCTGGGTAGCTCAGTTGGTTAGATCATGGTTCTGATACACCAAAGTTGCTGGTTTGATCCCCGGTCCGGGCACATACAAGAAATAACCAACGAATGCATATATATGTGGAACAACAAATCAATGTTTCTCTCTCTCTCTCTCTCTCTCTTATCCTCTCCTTCCTTTCTTCCTCCACTTACTCTCTCTGTCTCAATAATAATAAAAAAAGGTTAAAAGAAATCCTCACCATTGAGCACATCTGAGTTCACTTTCATATCAAACTTCTGGAATTTGAACTTTCTCTTCTCAGGTCCAGCCATATTTCACAGGTACCAGCAGACTACAAGTGTGTAGTTTCACTTGGGTTAGTTTTGTGCACCCTGTCAAATCTCTTGAATTATATAGTGCATGCATAGTATGATTGCATAACACAGTGACTGTACACTCAAGCATCGAACCTGAACAAGTCTTTATCCTCAGATTTTGCAAGTTAGGACTTTTTTTTAAGAGAGAGGAAGGGAGAGAGAGACATCCATCAGTTGCCTTGCACATGCCCCAACCAGGGATTGACCCTGCAATCGGGGTATTCACCCCAGTTGGGAATCGAACTCACCTTTGATGTACGGGATGATACTCCAACCAACTGAATCATACTGGCTGTGGCCAGCCTAGGACATTTTTTAACTCATTGTTGTGGAATCAGAAGAGACAAGAAAATTAAGTAAGGCCCAACAATTTGGGCAGCTTGTTAGTTACAAGACCATATCTTCCCTAACCAAGGACACTTGAGAGTAAATGGTTTGTTTGTACCCTCCTTCCTAACCAGAAAATACAGAGCTTAAATCACACTGGCCTGGGAAAATAGAGAACAAAGACTCAAGGCCATTTGTGTCAGCTAAACCCAAGGACAGATGAAGTTGGGGAATAAAGAACAAAACCCCCATTAAAGCCAGAGAGATCTAAGATAAAGTAAAACAGTAAAATAGACCAAACTATTATCCAAAACACCCCAATATACTCATTTTGATGCATCAACATATTAAAAATGCATCTGGAAAGTTGATGAATAGTCTACTGAAAGTCTTCCCTAAGATTCTTGCCTGCAGAAAAAAAGATAAAAAGCCTTCAGGACAAAGACTCAATGTGGGCTCACGCAAGAGCACACCTGTGGCCCTTCCCAGGCATGAACTTTTTATTTCTAAGGGTCCCCATGAGACACGTAGCCAGGAGAGCAGTGGGCAGCGGCAGCTTGACTTGGGGCTCACCCCCTGATCCTGTCTTCAAGACCTCCTTTTCTCTGACTTCTTCCCAGTGAGCTAACGCAGGAAATTTAGTCTGTTCCACTAATTTGCTGTACCATCTTGGTCAACAAAGTAATTTCTTAAAAAAAATTTTTTAATTGACTTTTAGAGAAAGGAAGGGAGAGAGAAAGAAACATCAATGTCAGAGAGAAACATCAGTTGCCTCCCGTATGCACCCGAACCTGAAACCTGGGTATATGCCCTGACCTGGAATCAAGCCTGCCATCTTTTGGTGTATGGGAGACGCTCCAACCAACTGAGCCACAGTGGCCAAGGCCAAAGTAATTTATTTCTGATACTGTTTACATATAAAATGAGTGAGTTGGACCCTATGTTGAATGAGGTCTTTTTCCAGGAGTAACTGAGATTCTAAACACAGCTTTGGCAAATGAATTTAGATAGGTGAGGGGTGAGTACAACTGCAATAGGCACATTGAGGAAAGTTGAGAGCCTCTCTACAAATGAATTTGATTATTGCAATTTGTAGCTTTGGTGCAGCTTTTTAGAGAAATGGGAAAACAGGTTTATTTTAGGCAGCCCATAAAAGTTGCTAAATCCATGAAAATTTAGGATGTCCTATTAGTTTTAGTATACAGAAAGAAGTAAATAATGTGAAGTTTGGATCTCTTAAATTTAGATTCAGGTTTGTTTTTAAATTATAGTTATATTTGGGCAGAAGAAAACAGACATTCCTAGTTATGATTCCTAGAAAAGAACCAAGTAATTTTGTACCATTAACCTTTTTGCTCAGTTAATATTACAGCTTTAACCTTTTGCACTCGGATGTTGAGTGTGACTCGACACGGTTAGCATTAGAATAAAGGAATCGAGAAAAAAGCAAGCGAGTGCAAAGGGTTAAAAATTAAAGTTTTTATTGATTTCTGAGAGGAAGGGAGAGGGAGAAGATGGAAACATCAATGATGAGAGAGAATCATTGATAGGCTGCCTCCTGCATGCCCCCACACTGGGGACCAAGCCTGCAACCCGGGCATGTGCCCTGATTGGGAATTGAACCATGATCTCCTGGTTCATAGGTTGACGCTCAACCACTGAGCCATGCCGGCCGGGCAGGGTAAACTTATTTTTAATTATCATAACTTCATTTAACTGTGTGTAGTCTTTACCTTCCTGAAGTAATTTTTTAAAAAAAGGGTCTCAAAACAAACCCCTTTACATCTCATGCCTCACCTGAAGCGGTATACCTTACCTGTTTGGTTAGGCTATAGTTCCAGGTCATTAGAAGAGCAACTACGTGGTCCTGGGTGATATAAGTGCAAGGAAGTAAAATAGGTAATTTCAGTTTCACTGGTAGTTTTACCCTGAAGATAACTAACTTCCTTGTGGGCTTTATTGATCTAGCTATATTAATAAAAATAATGGTATAGCAAAAGTTATACTCGGTTGTTGTTCTTGTTCATTTGGGCAGGTGGTGTAGGTTGAACCAACTATCTAGCCAACAATTCTTATTTATAAATATATATTTTTAGGTTCAAAATCAAAGGAAGCCCAGAAAGGAGGTCATTTTTACAGTGCAAAGCCTGAAATACTCAGAGCAATGCAACGTGCAGATGAAGCCTTGAATAAAGATAAGATTAAGAGGCTTGAATTGGCAGTGTGTGATGAGCCCTCAGAACCAGAAGAGGAAGAAATGGAGGTGAGACATTGCAAACAGTTATTTCGGCTAGGAGAACGATGGAAAAGGGGTGGCATATTAAAGTGACATTCTCTTGTTTTACTTCTGCATATACTTTTTAAAAAATTTTATTTATTTTAAATTTAATAAATCTTTATTGTTCAGATTATTACAATTGTTCCTCTTTCCCCCCACCCCCCCCCCCCCCATAGCTCCCCTCACCCGGTTCCCACCCCACCCTCTGCCCTTACCTTCCCCCCACCTCCCCCTCACTGTCCTCATCCATAGGTGTGCGCTTTTTGTCCAGTCTCTTCCCGCACCTCCCACACCCCTTCCCCCCCCCCCCGAGAATTGTTAGTCCACTCCCTTTCTATGCCCCTGATTCTATTATATTCACTAGTTTATTCTTTCATCAGATTTTTTATTCACTTGTTGATACATAGTATTTGTTGTCACTTTGTTGTTCATAATTTTTATCTTTATCTTTTTCTTCTTCCTCTTCTTAAAAGAATACCTTTCAGCATTTCATATAATACTGGTTTGGTGGTAATGAACTCTTTTAGCTTTTTCTTATCTGTGAAGCTCTTTATCTGACCTTCAATTCTGAATGATAGCCTTGCTGGGTAGAGTAATCTTGGTTGTAGGTCAGTGATGGGCAACCTTTTGAGCTTGGTGTGTCAGACTTCGCCAAAAAAAAAACTGAGCATAACTCGGGTAGTGTGTCACTTTGAGGAAAAAACTAACTCCAAGACTCTAGTCGCAAATGTTTCATCCTCAGGAGCAGCAAATGCTTCATCCTCAGCATGCGACTGCGTGTCATCAGAAATGGTTGTCATAGGTTCGCCATCACTGCTGTAGGTTCTTGCTATTCATCACTTTGAATATTTCTTGCCACTCCCATCTGGCCTGCATAGTTTCTGTTGAGAAATCAGCTGACAATCGTATGGGTGCTCCCTTGTAGGTAATTAACTGTTTTTCTCTTGCTGCTTTTAATATTCTCTCTGTCTTTTGCTCTTGGCATTTTAATTATGATGTGTCTTGGTGTGGTCCTCTTTGGATTCCTTTTGTTTGGGGTTCTCTGTGCTTCCTGGACTTGTAAGTCTATTTCTTTCACCAGGTGGGGAAAGTTTTCAGTCATTATTTTTTCAAATAGCTTTTCAGTATCTTGCTCTCTCTTCTTCTGGCACCCCCATAATTCGGATGTTGGTACACTTGAGGTTGTCCCAGAGGCTCCTTACACTATCTTCAACTTTTTGGATTCTTTTTTCTTTTTGCTTTCCCGGTGGAGTGTTTTTTGCTTCTTTGTATTTCAGATCTTTGACTTGATTCTTGTAGTCCTCTAGACTGCTGTTAGGTCTCTGTATACTGTTTTTTATTTCATTCAGTGTATGTTTAATTTCTTTTTTAAAAAAAATTTAAAAAAATATATATTTTATTGATTTTTTACAGAGAGGAAGAGAGAGGGATAGAGAGGTAGAAACATCAATGAGAGAGAAACATTGATCAGCTGCCTCTTGCACACCCCCTACTGGGGATGTGCCCGCAACCAAGGTACATGCCCTTGACCGGAATCGAACCTGGGACCCTTGAGTCCGCAGGCCGACGCTCTATCCACTGAGCCAAACCGGTTTCGGCTAGTGTATGTTTAATTTCTAGTTGGTCCTTTTTCATATCCTCAAGGGTCTCGCTAAATTTATTGGCCTTTTCTAGGAAATTCTTGAAAAACCTTATAATCGTGGTTTTGAACTCTATATTCAGTCGTTTGTTTTCCTCCATTTCTTTCATTTGTTTGTCTCCACATTTTCGCTGCTTCCCTGAGTTGGTAGAGTAGCTTTGTGTGGTAGGTGTCCTCTAGGGCACAGGGGCTCAGCTTCCCCAGTTACCTGAGGTGGACACTCTTGGTACACCTCTTTGTGGACTGTGTGCTCAGCCTTGTTGTAGTTAAGTTTTGATTATTGTTGGTATCACTGGGAAGAATTGACCTCCAGGCCAATTGGCTGTGAGGATCAGCTGTGTCTACGCCCGGAGAACTTCTCTGCTGGAGACACTTATGAGACAAGACTTGCAAAATTGCAAAAGCCTCTGTGCTCAGTTTGGATGGGGCGGAGTTTTAGGGCTGAGCAGACAGCCTTGGTTTCCCGTCAGCCCTGCCCTATGAGGGCCCTGGGTCTCAGTGTCCCTCGGTAATCGCTGCAAGCACCTCTGAGAGAAAGCCGCCCTCGAGTTTCGTCCGCTGCCAGACAGTCCAGTTTCTCCCCACATGAGTCGGGGGTTCCCAGAAACTTGCCTGGAACTGGAGTTCAGTGCAGTCTGGAGCTTCCTTCTCCCTCCTGCTTTAGAAAGCCAGCCGTGCACTCAGCTGCCGTGCATTCAGCAGTCAGTCCTCTCTGCGTGCGCGCGTGCCTCTTGACCTCTGCCTTCCGCAGCTCCCGAGTCTCAGTGTGCTTTCTCTTTTTCTGACAGTCCAGATTCCCCCCCGAATGAGTCTGGTTTCCCAGCCTCTCGCCCGGGACGAGTTCAGCACAGTCGGAGCTTCCTTCTCCCTCCCGCTTTAGAAAGTCAGCTGCGCGCTCAGCCGCCCATGCACACAGCTGCCCATCCTCTCCGCGTGCGAGTCTCTGTACCTCAGCCTTTTGCAGCTCCTCTGAGTCTCAATGTGCTTTCTTCTTCTAGTTGTAGAATTTCCACTCAGCCAGCTTTCCTGTGGTTCTGGATGGTGTCTGTTTTGTCTTAGTTGTAGTTTTGATATTGTTGTGCGAGGCAGCAGTTGAGGTGTTTACCTATGCTGCCATCTTGGTTTTATATTCACTTCTGCATATACGTTAGTACTCATGCACACATACTTCTATACTTCCCTGTATTGTAGGGTAAGTTAGATTACATAGTCTCTGCAGCCCAGCACCCCATTTTATTAATGTCCTCAAGCCTGCTGGAAGACACATGGCTATAAGAGGTGGTAATAAGTAGAGAGCTAGGGCTGGAAGGACATAGTGATAAAATTGGTCATGGTATCCAATAATAAGCTTAGGAAATTCATTATCCATTCATGTGCTCTAATACTTTTTGTTGTATAAGGATAGAGGTTGAGTAACCTTGAAGTACAACCTTGGTTTCAAATGTTAATGGTCTCTATTTGATGGAATTAAATCCTGTGAAGAAAATGAACAAGTGATTTGTTCATTTAAAACAATTAACTTAATCATTTAAAACATTTTCTAATTTAGTAAATTAATGACATATGTGTTTAAAAGAGATGCATCTATAAGCTTGATTTTTGTTTTATTCTGTTTTATAGATGAGGGAATATGTGAGTTAACATAATGAGTATTTTAAGAGAAATGAAAGAAAAGTTTTTAATTTTGAGGTTGAGACCACGGGGTCATAACATTAATCAGGTTTAGAACTGGATGGATAGTAACTACAGAGATCACATAGCCTTATGTATGTGATAGAGATCCATAAGTAGATGTGCTTTGCCTAAGAAGATACTGTTGGTTTGTGGAAGATCAAGGGGCCTAGAATCAGTGTAGATTACTTACTGCTTTATTATACTAAAGAATATATAAAAGGGGCCCAGTTGGTTGGAATGTCGTCCTGTACACCAAAAGGTTATGGGTTCAATTCTCAGTTGGTACATACCTAGGTTGTGTTTTTTTTTTCTTTTTTAAATATATTTTTATTGACTTCAGAGAGGGAGAGAGAGAAGTAACAATGATGAGAGAATCATTAATTGGCTGTCTCCTGCATGCTCCCTATTGGGGATTGAGCCCACTACGTGGGCATGTGCCCTGACGGTATTGAACCATGCATGACCTCCTGGTTCATAGGTTGATGCTCAATCACTGAGCAACACAGGCGGGCTAGGTTGTAGGTTTGATTCCCAGTTGGGGTGTGTAAGGGAGGCAAATCGATAGATGTTTCTCTTCCCCTTATCTGGGCATATCCTTGGGTGAGGATTGGAAAAAAAAAATTGGTATATAAAATGGTAAACAAACTACATAATACGTTTATCTGTAGAAGAGGTAACCCTGGAAGATAAACAGGGAGACTTAAAGATTTTATTTCTATAGCTATGACTAATGAATACATCAATTACTAGAAGCCCGATGCACGAAGATACGTGCAAGAATGGGCCTTCCTTTCCCAGGCTGCCACCACTGCCTTCGCTCAGGCTGGAGCCACCTTTCTGCTTCGTCCTGAAGCTGCCTTTCCACCTTCCCATGCTTCCCAGAGGCCCAGAGTGGTGCGGAATGCCTGCCTCCCCTCCCTCCCCTGCTGTGGTGCTTGCATATGCAAATGGACCCGTCATCTTTGTTGGGTTAATTTGCATAGCCACTCCTGATTGGCTGGTGGATATCACGAAGGTATGGTCAATTAGCATGTCACTCTTTTATTAGGTAGATGGGCATTTGTGATATATGTGGTCATGCTTCATCACTATTGTATAGGATATAACTGTCATGACAGAATTGCTTAATCTTGTAGTGTGATACCTGTTTTAATGTTAGGTGAAACAAATTGATATTCCTTGAGAAAGAGAATTGTTTCTCATTTTTCAAGGTTGGTTTTTTGTGGAGAGCGGCTACAGCATTTGGACAGGTTCAAGCCTCAGACTGATGAGAGGGCATGGTCCTCTTGTGGCAAAGCCACATATAAGTCCTAGCTTGAGCACAATTATAGCCAAAGGCTATGGTTGTAAGCTTGACTTTATGGTCTGACCCTGTGATCCTAGGTGGCTGAGGGATGTGGGCAGTGGGAGGTGCAGCAAGTGCTGCCAAAACAAAGTTTGATAGAGTTCAGAGAAGTGCAACAATAGGAAAGAACATTGTAAACATCTTGACCACTCCCTTGTTTGGCTTTATGTGATCTGACTATAAAATGCTTACAGTTTCCTCATCCAGGTGCAGTGATCCACCTGGCCTCAACTATATTCTCTTGTCTGTTTTCTTTAATCCTTCACTGCCTCCCTCTCAGGTTCACCACTGACCATGCTGGATGCGGTTCATGTGGCACCTGGCTTTGCCACAGGTTTTTCTCTTGGTATATGAGAGGTATTCACAGTAATATTGTACTTTTTCAAATTTTGCTTTGTTTTTACATGCTCTTTCCTTGCCTGCCAGGTAGGTGCAACTTATGCATCAGATAAGAATGAAGAAGATAATGAAATTGAGAGCGAAGAGGAAGTGCGGCCTAAGGTGCAAGGATCTAGGCGAAGTAGCCGCCAAATTAAAAAACGCAGAGTCATATCAGACTCTGAGAGTGACATCGGTGGCTCTGATGTGGAATTCAAGCCAGATGCTAAGGAAGAAGGAAGCAGTGATGAAATAAGCAGTGGAGTGGGGGATAGTGACAGCGAAGGCCTGCAAAGCTTTGTCAAAGTTGCTCCAAAGCGGAAGAGAATGGTGACTGGAAACGGCTCTCTCAAAAGGAAAACTTCAAGGAAGGAAATGCCCCCTGTCAGTAAAAGAGCAACTGGCATTTCCTCAGAAACCAGGAATACCTTGTGTGCTTTCTCTGCCCCTCAAAATTCTGAATCCCTAGCCCATATTAGTGGAAGATGTGATGATGGTAGTCGCCCAGCTGTTTGGTATCATGAAACTTTAGAATGGCTTAAGGAGGAAAAGAGAAGAGATGTGCACAGGAGGCGACCTGATCATCCAGATTTTGATGCATCTACACTCTACGTGCCTGAGGATTTCCTTAATTCCTGTACTCCTGGGATGAAGAAGTGGTGGCAGATTAAGTCTCAGAACTTTGATCTTGTCATATTTTATAAGGTTGGGAAGTTTTATGAGCTGTACCACATGGATGCTCTTACTGGAGTCAGTGAACTAGGGCTGGTATTCATGAAAGGCAACTGGGCCCATTCTGGTTTCCCTGAAATTGCATTTGGACGATACTCAGATTCTCTGGTTCAGAAGGGCTATAAAGTAGCACGGGTGGAACAGACTGAGACCCCAGAAATGATGGAGGCAAGATGCCGAAAGATGGCACACATATCTAAGCATGATAGAGTGGTGAGGAGGGAGATTTGTAGGATCATTACTAAGGGTACACAGACGTACAGTGTGCTGGAAGGTGACCCCTCTGAGAACTACAGTAAGTATCTACTTAGCCTTAAAGAAAAAGAGGAAGATACTTCTGGCCACACTCGAGTATATGGTGTATGCTTTGTTGATGCCTCACTGGGAAAGTTTTTCATAGGACAGTTTTCAGATGATCGCCATTGCTCAAGGTTTAGGACTCTCGTGGCACATTATCCTCCAGTACAAGTCTTGTTTGAGAGAGGAAATCTCTCAACAGAAACCAAGATGATTCTGAAGGGTTCATTATCCTCTTCTCTTCAGGAAGGTCTGATACCAGGCTCCCAGTTTTGGGATGCAGCCAAAACTTTGAGAACTCTTCTTGAAGAAGGATATTTTAAAGAAAAGTTAAATGAGGACAGTGGGGTGGTGTTACCCCACGTGCTTAAAGGTATGACTTCAGAGTCTGATTCTGTTGGGTTGACACCAGGAGAAAAGAGTGAATTGGCCCTCTCTGCTCTAGGTGGTTGTGTCTTCTACCTCAAAAAATGCCTTATTGATCAGGAGCTTTTATCAATGGCTAATTTTGAAGAATATATTCCCTTGGATTCTGACATGGTCAGTGCTACAAGACCTGGTGCTGTTTTTTCTAAAGCCAATCAACGAATGGTGCTAGATTCTGTGACATTAAACAACTTGGAGATTTTTCTGAATGGAACAAATGGTTCTACTGAAGGTACCCTACTAGAGAAGATTGATACTTGCCATACTCCTTTTGGTAAGCGGCTTCTAAAGCAGTGGCTGTGTGCCCCACTGTGTAACCCTTTTGCTATCAATGATCGTTTAGATGCTATCGAAGACCTAATGTTTGTGCCTGACAAAATCACTGAGGTTGTAGATCTTTTAAAGAAGCTTCCAGACCTTGAGAGGCTATTGAGTAAAATTCATAATGTTGGGTCTCCCTTGAAGAGCCAGAACCACCCAGATAGCAGGGCTATAATGTATGAAGAAACTACATACAGCAAAAAAAAGATTATTGATTTCCTTTCTGCTCTGGAAGGATTCAAAGTAATATGTAAAATTATAGGGACTATGGAAGAAGTCATTGATGACTTCAAGTCTAAAATTCTTAAGCAGGTCATTACTCTGAAGACGAAAAATCCTGAAGGTCATTTTCCCGATTTAACTGTAGAACTGAACCGATGGGATACAGCCTTTGACCATGAAAAGGCTAGAAAGACTGGAGTGATTACTCCCAAAGTAGGATTTGACTCTGATTATGACCAAGCTCTTGCTGACATAAAAGAAAATGAGCAGAGCCTCTTGGAATACTTGGAGAAACAGCGCAGTAGAATTGGCTGTAGAACTATAGTATATTGGGGAATTGGTAGAAACCGTTACCAGTTGGAAATTCCTGAGAATTTCATCACCCATAATTTGCCAGAAGAATATGAGTTGAAATCCACCAAGAAGGGCTGTAAACGATACTGGACCAAAACTATTGAGAAGAAGTTGGCTAATCTTATAAATGCGGAAGAACGGAGAGACGTATCATTGAAGGACTGCATGCGACGACTATTCTATAACTTTGATAAAAATTACAAGAATTGGCAGGCTGCTGTAGAATGCATCGCAGTGTTGGGTAAGATTTTCAACAAGCTTGCTTCCAAGGCTTTGGTTAGTAAAGTCCTGTGTTCCAGTTGTGCATTAAAATTTAAGTCCATTGGAGAGTCCCCATTGATGCATATCCCTAAAACACAAGTAAGATTATTTATATTTTGACAAGTATAAAATATACTTGCCTCCTCACTAGACAAAATGAGTAGGTTGGCCATAGTCATGTAAGTTAGTCACTGGAGACTTATTAGTAGCCTTCTGGCCTTCCTTCAGTCTTAAAAAAATATATTTTTTTATGTGTGTGTGTGTTAATCCTCATCTGAGGATATTTTTCCACTGATTTTTAGAGAGAATGAAAGGGAGGGAGGGAGAAAAACAGATTTGAGAGAGACACATTGATTGGTAGGGAACCCAGGCCATTCTGGTGCACAGGCCAAAGCTCTAACCCTTGAACAACACTGGCCAGGATTGAGACAATTTACATTGAATTTTTAGTTTTTCATGAATACAGTTTTTAATCTATTTTTTGTTGTGTTAATTTCAAACTATCCCTTAACCCATCACTTTTTTTTTTTTTTTTTATATATTTTTTATTGATTTTCTTACAGAGAGGAAGAGAGAGGGATAGAGAGCCAGAAACATCGATGAGAGAGAAACATCGATCAGCTGCCTCCTGCACAACCCCCACCGGGGATGTGCCCGCAACCAAGGTACATGCCCTTGACCGGAATCGAACCCGGGACCCTTGAGTCCGCAGGCCGACGCTCTATCCACTGAGCCAAACCGGTTTCGGCCCTTAACCCATCACTTAATTTTTTTCATGAGTTTTGCTTTTTTTTTTTGGTATTTTAATGAATCCTGACATGCCTTTTCAAAAGATTTTAATCTTCCCTTTTTCTTAGCCCAAATTGTCACTTTCTTTCCTACAGTTGATTTCTAAAAGCACTAATTTATATATTTGTAATTTTATAATCTTTTAGCTTCATAAATTTTTCTTTGTATTTCATGGCCAACTTATTTGGAGCCCTACTGTTTTATAGTTTAGGGTTTTTTTTGTGTGTGTTTAAAAAATATAGCTACCAGTTTACGTAAATTTGTAGCATAATTGTGATCTGAACCCAACTGTCAGGAATAGAATAGTATATTTTTGTATTGTGTGTGCAACATTTTTTCCTTAAGCCAATACAGTTTCAAAGTTTGGTGGGTATATTAAAATCCTTCCTTTCCCTAGCCGGTGTGGTTCAGCTGGTTGCAGTGTTTGTTGTCCTGTGCACTGAAGGATCATGGATGGGAGGCAATCTATTAATGTTTCTTTCTCTCCCTCTCCCTTCCTCTCTCTAAAATCAACTAAAAGAAAAATCCTCCCTCAGCACAGGTGTTCAAAATTGGTGAATTAATTTTCCTCTTACAATTGTACCTATGTCAGAATGTTCTGCTTCTCCCCAAAAGTGATAATTTAGCTTCAGAATTATAAAGTCCATAATGAAACCACATACTATATAACACTTAGGCTAATGACTCATGAACAGTTAATGAAAGCACTGTATTGTGGAGTTAGTGATAATGATGTCACTATTGTTTGTCTAAACTGGAAGGAAGTAGAACACACCACCTGCACTGAAAAAGCATTTTTGGAAGACATTTTATAGAAGTTGGCTCTCTGATTATCAAGAAACCTCAAAAATGATGAACCTCACTCTCTTTCTTTAACAGATGTCTTATTGTGCTTGGCTAACTATAGTCGAGGGGGTGATGGTCCTATGTGTCGTCCAGTAGTTCTATTACCAAAAGAAGACACTCCTGTTTTCTTAGACCTTAAAGGGTCCCGCCATCCCTGCATTACGAAGACTTTTTTTGGAGATGACTTTATTCCTAATGACATTCTAATAGGCTGTGAGGAGAAAGAGGAAGAAAATGGCAAAGCTTCTTGTGTGCTTGTTACTGGACCTAACATGGGAGGCAAGTCTACACTCATGAGACAGGTAAACTGACTTCAGGTTTTGCTACAGAAAGGTACTTGTAACAGTTTAAGAATGAATGTATTACATATTTAGGCCATCCTTTTCCAAATAGCACATGAATTACATAGGATTCAATCAGTGACTTAAGGAGTCAAAGGGAAGCTCATTGTGTTATAAAATTGAGAATTGTCTTTTTCTCATGATCAAATATCGCTATCTGCCTGATGTTAAGGGAAGAATATATTAAAAAGGCAAGGGAGATTTTAGGTCATGATTTCTTTATAAGATTTTTGATTTGAATTAATTTCCCCTGAAGGTAGATGCATATAATGAATAAAAATTATGCAAATGTTTCAGGAAAGCCCTTCAATTAGACTTACAGGAATTCTTACAAAAGAACCATGACAGACTTATTCAGACAGAAAACCAAATAAAATTTGTGACGTAGTAACTGTTGGGAACTGCTTTTAGGGAAGACAAATATATTTTTGTCTTTATACCCAGGATTGGCCTATGTGATAATTTACATTTTTAATGAGTATGTGACAAAGACATTGAGCCTTTGACAGAAATGTTTGGTGACCCTTCTGCTCTCCTGTACTACCATACTTTCCGGCGTATAACACTGTGTGTATAAGATTTTCCTGGGTTAAAAAGTCGTTTTATACACCAGAAAATACGGTATATTGGACTATATTGATGGAATTAGATATAATGGATTAGATATATTGGACTACTGTATTTTCCGGCGTATAAGATGACTTTTTAACCCAGGAAAATCTTATATGCCCAGTCGTCTTATATGCCGGAAAATACGGTATATTATATATTAGGTTCACCAGATTTGCTAACTAGAGAGAGACATACAGTGTAGTATAGTGGTTTTTCAACCTTAAAAAAAATGTGGACAATTTGCATACCCATGCTAATAATCTCTTCGTTTCGATTTTAGTTTCTGTTGCCAAAGCACTTTATTTTTAATCAAATCAGAGTTGAACAAAAATGTACAGGGAGGATTCTATCATCTGAAATGAATTCATTTAGTTTGGAATTGGTTCTAGGCATGGGTATTTTGATTCTATCGTATATACGCCAGAGTTGAGAATCAACTAGTGTTGTGGGTTAATATACAAAAGTTCTGAGATTTTAAAGTCAGTCAGGGCCCTGGCTGGTTTGGCTCAGTGGATAGAGCGTCAGCCTCCAGACTGAGGGGTCCCAGGTTCGATTCCGGTCAAGGGCACATGCCCGGGTTGCGGGCTCCATCCCCAGTAGGGGGCGTGCAGGAGGCAGCCGATCAGTGATTCTCTCTCATCATTGATGTTTCTATCTCTCTCTCCCCCTCTCCCTTCCTCTCTGAAATCAATAAAATATATTAAAAAAATAAAAATAAAGTCAGTCAGGCCCCTAAGCCTTTTGCCTTCTAAGCGTCACTTTTCCTACTTAGGATTTTGAAGATTTTTCTTTTTTTATAGTGTTGGACTCTCCCTACATGTTTCTTAGGAAAGATTAATGTTTAGCTTGGCTTACTGTCTTTTGTGTATAGAGATATGCTTCTCTATATGCCTGTCTATCTTATGATATTCTTTAAACCAGTTATAAAATACCTTTTCCTCCCTCATTCACAGGCCGGCCTATTAGCTGTAATTGCCCAGATGGGTTGTTACGTACCTGCTGAGGTGTGTAGGCTTACACCAATTGATAGAGTGTTTACTAGACTTGGTGCCTCAGACAGAATAATGTCAGGTGAGGTTTTTTTTTTTTTTCCTCGTGTAAGGCTTTGTTATTTGATGTTTTATTTTATATTTTTTGGTGTTATGTGAAGCAGAATGCTTTCAGGCTATTCAATTAGTAAATTGCTCCAATAAAATGATCACCCATTTGTGACTTCTTTTTCCCCCCAAGGTGAAAGTACATTTTTTGTTGAATTGAGTGAAACTGCCAGTATACTTACACATGCAACAGCACATTCTCTGGTGCTGGTGGATGAATTAGGTAAGACATTAAAATTTCCATTTGAACGCAATCTTTAAAACAAGTTATTTTAAAAAAGAGTATCAATGGACTCACCTTTGTACCATATAGACCCACAACTGAAGATGAGATATTCCTCAAGTCTGATTATTAAATTTAATCCTATTCAAATTTAGTTGCTGTAATATGGGGATAATGAGGCTATTTAAGGAGAACTAACAGGAAGTTTGTGAAGACCTGTGATACTTGAGCAGTACTACTCCCAGGGCTAAGCTACCTATTTGGCTAAACAGGTCCTAAATGCAGAAAACTTTTAACTGATGTATCCTGATTTTTTTTTTTTTTTTGCATTACTTTGTAATTTATGCTTATTTTACTTTCACAGGAAGAGGTACTGCAACATTTGATGGGACAGCAATAGCAAGTGCAGTTGTTAAAGAACTTGCTGAGAATATAAAGTGTCGTACATTGTTTTCTACCCACTATCATTCGTTAGTTGAAGATTATTCTCAAAACGTTGCAGTGCGCTTAGGACACATGGTATGTGCAAACTGCTTATTCAGAAGTTGATTAGGTTTCTGAGAGAATCAAATTGGATACTTCCATTGCTAGCATGTGAATGTAATATTTCTCATTTTTAGGCATGCATGGTAGAAAATGAATGTGAAGATCCCAGTCAAGAGACTATTACCTTCCTTTACAAATTCATTAAGGGAGCTTGTCCTAAAAGCTATGGCTTTAATGCAGCAAGGCTTGCTAATCTTCCGGAGGAGGTTATTCAAAAGGGACATAGAAAAGCAAGAGAATTTGAGAAGACGACTCATTCACTAAGATTATTTCGGTAATTATAATTGGATATAATTTTGCCATGCAGCTGACCTTATTAAAACAAAGAGGGATGGGTGATGCAGTGTGGAAAATGTGAACTAAACCCCTCCCCCCTCTTTATTTTTAATTTTAAGGGAAGTTTGCCTGGCTAGTGAAAGGTCAACTATAGATGCTGAAGCTGTCCATAAGTTGCTGACTTTGATTGAGGAATTATAGACTACATCAGAAGCTTTGAGTTGGCTTTTTTGACAAAGGTGGTAAATTCAGACAACATTATGATCTAATAAACTTTATTTTTTAAAAATGACCATTTTTCCATTTTCTTTCTAGGAAATTAAACCCTTTTAATTCTTACCTACCTTCTACATAATGGTTATTGAATACTTCACAATATATTAAGTCTAGATGTTATGGTACATGCATACACTTTCAGGCTGTTTATACCCACTGTCACCAATACACATAAATGGGGGAGGGAAGCTATGAAACTGTATAGGGCTGTATATATACTTGTCTCAGCTTAATGCAGGAAATCGTTTTAATTTCCAGCCGTTTGTCTAAACTGTTCAAAAAGAAAAAAACAAAACAAACTATGAACAGAGTTCAAATACAGGACTGTTTTGAAGAGACTTTCTAAAGTGTACTTTAAAACATAGTAGTTTTTACCTTTCACAAAACTGAGTTACAAGAATACTTTTGTTTTACAGTGCATCCCTTCCTAGGAAGTCTCATTAAAACACTCACTTTTCTAGGGGTGATTTTGAATGCTGCACAGGGAAGGGAAGGAAATAATAGTCTTAACTTTTCTTAAAGGATACCAGAAACATTGCTGGATATAATTTAAGATTAGTGTTTTCTCTTTCATAGAAAGAACGTACATACTGGGACATGAGTACAGTTACAGCAAGTCTAGGTGTGCTAACAAAACAGGGCACATTCAAGTACAATAAGATTTTGCTTGAAATTAAAAAACAAACTACATGAGATTAAAGCATTAAAATCATATTTCTCAATCTGAATACATGTTAAAAAAAATCAAAAGTAACGCAGAAGTGCTAGCTCACATTTTTTACCATATTACAAAAAGCAATTGGTACCCATGTCCATAAAGGCAGCAACAAAGCTGCTTGTCTATTGAAGAGAGTACTACTGCAAATTGGACTGCATTCAATGCTAGTTGTAAAAACACCAGCTTTTTTTCAGAAGTTGGTATCTGTACAAAATTGCAGCTTTTTTTGCCCCCACTTCTGTCCCTTCAAATGTCTTTACACAGTAATGCTAAAACACCCAGCTTTGAGATCCTGAGTCAATATATTGCCACTTTCTTTTTGGTAGCTTGAGCTTCATAGTGTCAACTGACCTCATGTATCCATTTTTAATACAGTCTCTTCCTGTAGCATGGGCAAGTACTAAATCTTCCAAAAATGTTTTAAGTTATGATGTTAGAATGGCAGAACTTTTTCTTTAAGGAAGGAATTCAGTTGTGCTGCAATGTATTAGATTCTATAGGTGGAGCAGAGTCATATAGTGTATCTGTATCATGTGTAGGCTCACCAGCTAATGTACAAGGATTAGACAGTGTTCCAGCACCACAGTCACAGAAAAACCTAAAGCAAAATGAAAACCGAAAAATTAGGAAGGGGGGATAATTGGGTAACAGAATAGGCAAGGAGGGGAGGGGGCATAATTGGGTGATAACAACAGGCAAGTATGCTACATACCTATCATGTCTAATAAATTCTACATCATGTCCCTGATGGCACTTCTTAATGCAGTTCACACATATGGCATTTCGATCTGTGGTGTTACAAGTGTGACATCTAAAAAATAAAAACATTTTTCTTAAACATGTTATTCAAAATAACTATATTTTGTTTGTATATATTACCCTATGAGCTTTGGCTTACAAAAAAGACTAAAAATTTTTGTGGCTCTAGCCCACAGTTCTGTAGAGACTAAAATTAATTAAATGGATTGTTTGCTCTGCTGAGGAAAACAGTTATAGAAAGGCCGTTGAAACTTGCCTATTAAGCACTACTGAAACAATTTTGGGGAGAGGAATCAACATCCACTCCACACTTAAATGACTTGTGCTTTTTCTGATATTTATGGTCTCAAACAGGATCCTCCAATAGATTCATCATAGAACTCAATGTGGACAATTAAGTTATATTATCTTTCCACTGGCAAATACCCAATTTACTCTTGCCTTTATCACACATTTAAGTGTGTGTGTGTGTGGGGGAATCACCATCTTCCTCCTTTTCTGGACTAACAAATAATTTAGAAATATACCTGTAGAAGTCATGCATGGGATAGCTGGTATAACTTGATATTTTATATAAACATTGGCCTCTACTAACAGCCTTTTCTATGGCATCTTGATTGTTCATTATTTTGTTATCTGTAATAAAAGAAAAAACAAGTAAAATTCTAGAGGACAGATTTAATCTAAAAATATAGATTATAGGATTATTCTAATAAGAGTTTAATGAAGTAAATAAGCTAATAAAATGGATTTTCCTTGTACAACACATTCCAACTAGAATAAGTCAAAACTTTTTTCTTTGAAAATAGTTCCAGCTGTTGCTAACTTTGTAGAGAGACAGAAGGAATTAAGTTATCAAAGAACAGTGGCTTTTGAATATTATCTTTTCATGGCATAGTGCATGTATTTAGAAGCAGAATGTAGACTCCAACATACCTTTCATTGTCACATTAACACCAGATGCTAAAAATAAGCCTCCAAACCGGTTGTTAAAAATCTGATTGCCTTCTAATGTTGCAGTTGCATGATTTGTAATTTCAATACCTAAAGTAAAATTTAAAAGCAGATGCATCACTTTATCTAGTTTCTTAAAAGAAACTCAATTCTTAACTAGGGAATAAAGTACAAATGTTTATTTGAATCACTGATAGTAACATTTTCCACTGTTAATAATTATAATGGCACGATACAAGATGGTTCACACCACTTTTAATAATGACATTTTAAAATTTTGCAAACTAAGAGAACAGTGCCTAGAAATATGATTAGGTAGCAGCTGGTTTATATGCTGAAAAGGAACTAGATGGTTATTTGTATTATTAAAAGTAAATGCAATAGCAAAAAGTTGAAATATATATGCACTAGAGGCCTGGTGCATGAATTTGTGCACCAGGGGGTCCTTTGGCCTGGCCTGCGGGATCGGGCCGAAACTGGCTCTCGGATTGCGAGAGGGCGCAGGCCAGGCTGAGGGACCCCATTGGTGCACGATTAGGGCCAGGGAGGGACACGGGAAGTTGGCCAGCCACAGGGACCGCAGGAGGGCTCCAGGGCGTGTCTGGCCTGTCTCACTCAGTCTGGATTGCCCGGACCCCAGCAGCAAGCTAACCTACCAGTTGGAGAGTCTGCCCCCTGGGGTCAGTGCACATTATAGCGAGCGGTTGAGTGGCCTTAGCATACCATTAGCATATTACTCTTTGGTTGAATGCATGACTGGACACTTAGCATATTAGCCTTTTATTATATAGGATGATACTTAGATTTAATTTACCAAGATGTAAAAAAAAATGTGTGAGGTCAGAGGACTAGAATTTTTCTGTATTCCTAATAGCAGTACAAAGGCTGCATTTATTCTATCCCAATTAATGTTTCATAATTACTACTGAACAGCAAAGAGCAATATTTCCTACAGGTTTGTGGAAGAATCCAGAACTTGGATTAGGTACTCTCATTGTTAACAGACAGGCATTCTGCCACTTTGGCAGCACACTTGGCACACCTTTAGTTATTAAGCAAAAGATAATATACTAAAAACCAACCATTTTTAATGTTTAGAAAAAAACAAGCTACAGGTAACAGAAGAAAATACAAACCTGCAGCAAATCCATCAAATATTCTGTTTTTCCGTAAGACTGGATGACTATTAGTGCTGATGAGAACACCTGCTTGAGCATTCCTGAAAATATCATTTTCTTCAAGAAGACCTATAATAAAATATTTTCTCCGATTAAAGCTAATGCATATAACAAATTTTACTAGCCTTTTTGGTGGCATTTAGATTTTTTTTTTAAGTTTTCTTATTTAACTGCATTGTAAAATTCAAAGGATTAATTTTTCAGCCAAAAAGAAAGTTCATTAGTAATTCAGCATTTAAGGCAAGGTTTAGCCAAAAATTGCAGGTAAACATTCTAACAAACTTCAAATTCCATGTTTGCAGGGACCATGTCTAGTTTACTCACCACTCCATCGTCTGTGCATGGCACATAGATGATTCTCACTGAACACTGCTGAATTACAATTCCTTTGAAATATTTTTAGAACCTTCGTACCCTCTTTCAGTTCAAGTTCTGATTATTTCTGGCCATTATTACTATGATTCTTTGACCAATTTCCTTTACTCCAGTCTCAGCTGCTGCTATATTTTCCCAGGTTCCTACAACTCTTATCATGTCCCTTCTCTGCTTAAAAAAAACTTTCATAATAAATTATTAAATTAACTTGCCATTTAAAGCCTTTGAAAATAATCCCCCCAAGCTACTTATCTCATTTACCTATGTTCTGAATATTTAAATCCTTAATACCTTGGGTTTATATTATTTCCTCTTCTGGAATGTCCTGTACTCTATCTTGCTAATGTCACTTCCTCTGGAAAGTTTTCAGTTTCCTTTAATCAAATTTATTATTAATTCTCTTGGCAGTTTAACAATTGCTAAGAGTCAGCCAGGAATCAGACTTCAGGTCTTCAAATATTGATTCCACCACTTAACTAGCTCTGAGTGGGCAAATAACTTACTTCTCATGGTCTCAGTTTCCTTTAAAATGGGCACAATATCACCTACCACATACAATTATTATGAGGATTAAATTAATACATATAAAAGCACATTGCACTAAATAAGTATTAGCTAGTATTGCTCCTATGAAACCTACTTATGTACAGTGAATTATAGTTAGTTGTGAACCGTGTTTCTCTGCTCCCTAAAGATGTGAAACATGGTCTTATTTTTATAGATATCTAACCCACCTTGTATTGACCTCTGAATTCCTTTTCCCCTGAAAAAGAGTGTCCCAAGTTCCTGCCTCTATTCTTATACATGCCCACTAACCTCAAGTGCCATTGCATTGCTAAGATGTCCTAACTCCATACTGCATATACAAAGCCTTTTATGATTTGGGCCTTGCCCCCTTTCTCCAGCCTTAACTTCTAGTACCTCTTGTCTTACTAAATAAACCAGTTTTATTTAAACGCTTGTTTACAATGTGCTACTCCATTAGACTGTAAACTTTCTGGATGTAGTACTGTTTTATTCACCATTATATCTTTAGTATCTGTATCACAGTGGTTGGTACAGAGGTGTTCAATTAGGAATAACAAATGAAAGAGTGAAAGAATGTTTTCTATACCTGGAATGGCCTGCTTCCCACATGCCCTCCCACCCCCATTTTCCTGTGAATACTCAATTTTCAAGAGACATTTCAAGAATGATTTTACTCCATGAATCTTTTCTCAGCACCTTGCAAATAAAACCACCATTCTGTAATTTTCTCATTATATCTTTTAAAGACTCCTAACAGAGATATGTTACTTTATTGAATTACTAGATTATAAACTCCTGGAGAGAGTATGTCTTTAAGAAAATCATCCTTGCTTGGTTGCAGTAAATTTTGTTGATTAAATCTTGGTATGGCATAATAATAACTAGCTATCTTTCCACATAAGGTGAGCACACAATGTTGGGTCATTGATATTTCAGGAATGGTGATAAATTTGCATTAGACATTCTTTCCCAGTCTTTCTTCATGAACATGAATTTTCAAAGGGCAGGGACTGTGGAACTTTTGCCTCAATACAAAGTGAGTTGGCCTTTATGGATACCAAACCCGGCACACCTTAGCTTCATTAATTCCATTATCCAACAAACATCGTTGTAAAATAGATACAAAGCAATATTTATCTATTACAGACATTTTCATATATTTACAGATCAATTAAGTTCTCAAACCTAGTTCTATAACTTGACTTTCAAGTTTGTTATAATTATATCACTCTTCTGAATAATAAAAAGCCCAGAGAGGCTGTGAACAAATTCTACCTTAAAAAAGCCTTACTAACAAACTGGCACACTTATGGTGGTACAGAAAGAAAAGGAAAATACTGTAAACATTTGTTTCCTTTAACTCTAGGCACTAATCTCCTAAACCATCTCAAGACTTGATAAGAAAAAAAATTGACATTCATGTTAACTGGCAATGCCATTGATTGTTAAAGATATAGAAGAATAATTGAAAATTGGGGTTTTTACTAATGCAAAATTAAGAACAATACCTCGACCCCCATTAAATATACAGATGCCACCATCTCTTCCATCATGGATTTTATTTCTTCTTAGTGTAGGGTTACTATCTGTCTTAATCCAGACTCCAGCCATTGCATTGTCAAATATTTCATTGTCTTCTATACAGCCGAGACCTATAAATGCAAAATTTAGGTTATGTTATTTAGAAAGTATATTTCTAAAGACTTAGCACTGTAAAACAGATGAAAGATTATACGTACCGGAATTATAAACTAGAATTCCACCATTCTGTCCTCCCCAGATTTTGTTGCGCCTAATTTTGGGATTGCTTCCAGTCCTATGAATAAAAAAGAAAACAATGCCATTTTAATTGCTCTGTTCCTATATGCCATGAGGTAACAGTGAAAAAATACACATTAATCATAGTTAGATTTTATAGCCTGGCTGGTGTGGGTCAGTGGTTGAGGTTGAGTGTCAACCTGTGGACCAGGTGGCCATGGTTCGATTCCTGGTCAGGGCACATACCTGGGTTGCAGGCTATAGCCCCAGTGTGGGGAGTGCAGGAGGCAGCCAATCATTAGTTCTTTCTCATCATTGATGTTTCCATCTCTCTCTCCCTTCCTCTCCGAAATAAAAATAAAAAGAATTAACTATACAATAGAGTCCTTTGAAATGCTCTGAAAGTCCGTCAAAGAAATTCGTTTAATTTAGCTTAATTTTATTTCCCACAGAACACACTTAACTATACTTTGTTATTACTATAGTTTCTTAACATGTAAACTAAATGGAGGAGGTAAAAATAAATAACTATTATTATTATGTACTCCCCCTTATGTAAAATGAAGGGTTGAATTACATGATTAGGACTACCATAGTTCTAAAAACTGTTAAAATATAGGGAAGAGGGGTGTAAAAGACTCTTAATTTTATACAATAGCATAAAAACAAAAGCTTCCATTTACGAGTGCCTACAACATGTCAGGCATAGTTCACAAGTATTTTATACAGTCTTCCATGGTATCCAAGTATGATGGAGTACACTGAATGCTGTCCTCAACTAGTCCAAGAAAAGTTATAATCTGACAATTTAAGGCAAGAGTACGACAGAGTGTGAATTACAGACACACAAAGGAATAAAGACTGAGCACTGAATAAGAAAATTTCTTCTACATACTCCACATATTTCTCATTCCCTCCCCCAAAAAAGCCAAATGTGAAAACATTTACCTTATCTGAACCCCTGAATACATATGATTATAGATATCATTGTCTTCTAGCACTCCATGTCCATTGTCATAAAAATAAACACCAACCTAAAATTTAAAAAAATTTAATTCATATGACAAAAGTGTTTAATAAAACAATGATTTCCCATACAGGAATCCAAGACAATCTTACCTGCTTGCCACTGTGTATCCTGTTTCTTCTCAGTACTGGAGTGCTGCCAGTTGTCACCCAGACTCCAGCCAGAGTATTACTATAAACTTCATTCTCTTCTATTACACCTTGTCCTTTCTCATGCTAAATAAAAGATACATTCATTACAATATCTATTTTGTATCAGCAAAATATAGTTTATAGTGTATTCCTCTCTTTAAAGACAGTTTTAACAAATTTTTAAAAAAATGTTATCTAGGTAAGGAGGCAATGATAACATTTTTATGTAGCCTCTAAGTTTAGGCCTCTAAAATGTTTATACTGTTCTTTATGTGGTTATGTACTTTTAAATCTATTATCATAAGAGTAGTAGCATGCAATTTTTTTTTAGCAAAATCATTTATTTCATTCTAAGATATGCAGCAAACTTAAGATCTCTCATTTTGTAAGTTAACAGTTATTTCACATTATCACTGGTAAAGTCACTTCAAAATGACAAGGTTTCAGGGTTGCTAAAATTTTTATTTTTAGCAGATTAGAGACATGAATATTTCTAAAACTGTAAATAAAAATTAGTCACAAAAAACTTTCACAAAAATCTTTCAGAAACTAGGATCCTATTATTTTCTTACTTGAATCAGTTGTAACAATTTCAGATACCATGGTGACCAGAGGACATACACAGGTTTTAAAATTTTGGGAGATGCTCAATTATATTGCAACATAAATTCAAAAGCAAATTGGCCTTTTCAGAAGATAAAAATATTCAAGTCTAGTGTTATTAGTATTTTTAAAATTAAAAGTCTTTTATGTATACTGGCAGGGAGAAAAGAGTCTTATTCATTGTCTAAATATTAAAGACAGTTACAGATTCATACTCTAAAAGTTGGACTACCTCAAGCTAAACATAATTCTGCCCCATCCTCCCAACTCCTCTGGTTTTGATGTATGAAATTCTAGAACTGTATTCATTAACTTACCACATAAATCCCACCATGCTGGCCATCATGAATTTTGTTATGTCGAACAATTGGACAACTGTTTGTCCTAATCTGAATTCCTGCTAATGCATTTCCTATTTAAAAGTAAAAGTTACAATATCAACATATGGAGCCTAGCGAAACATAGTAAAAAGTCTTACATTCTGTAGTAGCTCAAATTCTTATTTTCGTAAAAGCACAACTCTGTGAAATATGTAATATTCAGAAAGATACTTATGGCCCATGAGTAATACAACACAAAACTGAAGAAACTAAGTGTAAAAAAATAAATGCAAAGGATTGTAGGCATTATAAGTATAGTGGTTAAGGGTAGAGACAATTGGTTAGGCTGCATAGTTTTAACCCTTTGCACTCGCTTTCTTCTCGAGCTGCTACCGATGCTAACAGTGTCGAGTCACATTTGACATCCGAATGCAAAAGGTTAAATCCCAGGAATTCTATCTACTTCCTATGTGATTTTGAATAAGTCATTTACCATTTCTGTACCTTTGTTTCTTGATCACTAAATGGAGATATTTAATAGTATTTACTTCACAGGGTTGATGTGAATATTCTATGACTTAATTTAGGTAAGGTGCTCAGAATAGTGCCTGACACTGAGTAAACTTATGTATTATCAGGTGTTAGCGAAGGAGAAAGTCCAGGAACATATCAGTGTCTAGCACACAGACATCAGTAGTTTGCTGAAGTTTTAATGAAGATTAAGTATTTTCCCTTCCTAGTAGTACCAAAGTAACAAACTACCATAGCAATAATTTATTAATTATTAAACAATGGAATAATTTAAGGAAACTGTAGATACTCCTTGAATCTATTTATCTACCTTATTTATATTTTGATCTCTGGCATCTGGCATAGTGCCAGGTACATAGTAGGTATTTAGTAAATGTTTGTAGGTGAATAAATATCACAGAAAATCTTTAATGAGAATTTAAAAAATTGAATCAGTTCTACTTGGATAGTGTCAAACTGTTCCATTTTGCTACTGTGAGGTAGAGAAGTCAAACTCTAAAATTTTATAGACCAAAGCCACATGCTTACCATAAATGTCATTTCCTTCAATAAGGCCTCGTCCATCACCAAAGATGTAAACTCCCCCTTGATTTCCATTAAATATAGAATTCCCCCTATAATTACATGAAATAATAAAAATAAGAATCTATTCAGCAAACTTGTTTTATACAATTAATTGTAAGGTCACTCATGGTCATGTGACCTTGGAAAATTATTTAACTTCTATGATTCTCAGTTTCCTAATCCATCAAATGAGGTACTCAAACTAGATGATTTCTAAATTCCTTTCTAGTTCTAAGACCTAAAGCTTTGAAAAAGTCATCTAATATCTGAGACAAAATAGCATTCTTAAAAATTCTCCTTAGAACAACTAACTCATTCAAAATAACTTATAAAACTGCTCTAGACGCATTTGTTGAATTCTAACAAGATGGAAATCCCCTATTATACTTTCAATGAAAACCAGTGGAAAATAAAATTTGACAAAACTACATCATGGTCTTTAATTAAATTATAATAGCTCTGTACAACAGTCTTAACCAATGTCGTTAAGACTGGATCTATTGCCCTAGCTGCTTTGGCTCAGTGGTTGGAGTATTGGCCCATGGACTGAAGGGTCCCAATTTCAATTCTGGTGGTCAAAAGCACTTACTTTGGTTGCAGGCTCCATCCCTGGCCCCAGTCGGGGCATGTGCAAGAGGCAACCAATCGATGTTTCTCTCTCCCCCGCCTCCCTTCCACTCTGTCTAAAAAAATCAATGGAAAAAATATCTTCGGGTGAGGATTAACTAAAAAATAAAAAAGACTGGATCTATTTGTTTCCTTACTGTGGCCAGAGGGAGTGGCAGAAACTATTAAAAGAAAAGTGACAGGCCTGGCTGGCGTGGCTCAGTGGTTGAGTGTCAACCTATGAACCAGGAGTTTCACAGTTTGATTCCCGATCAGGATATATGCCTAGGTTGTAGGCTTGATCCAAAACAGAAGGCAGCCAGCCAATCAATGATTCTCTCTCATCATTGATGTTTCTATTGATCTCTCCCTCTCTGAAATCAATAAAAAAAGAAAAGAAATAAACACACGTCAGGTTTAAGTTTTTACTTTTTATTATTCTTAGTCGCTCTGATCAAAATCTTTGAGACAGTTTCCTGAGTCATTCTATTGGCGGATTCTTAAGAAAAACCAACCAACCAACCAACCAACCACAACAAAAAGCCCTGGCTGCTGTAGCTCAGTTGGTTGGGTGTCGCCCCATGCACAAGGAGGTTGCTGGCTCAATCTCTGGTCGGGGGGATGGGGGGGGGATGGGGTGGGGGGGTGGAGGGGGGCATGCAAGAGGCAGTTGATTCATGTTGAGCTCTCACATCGATGTTTCTTTCTCTTCCCCTTTCTTCTTTTTTAAAATACATTTTATTGTTTTTTTTACAGAGAGGAAGGGAGAGGGAAAAAGAGTTAGAAACATCGATGAGAGAGAAACATCGATTCAGCTGCCTCCTGCACACCCCCCACTGGGCTGTGCCTGCAACCAAGGTACATGCCCTTGGCCGGAATCGAACCTGGGACCCTTGAGTCCGCAGGCCGACGCTCTATCCACTGAGCCAAACCGGCTAGGGCTCTTGACTTTTGTTACAAAACAAAGTAAAAAAGTAATTTCCACTCATAATACTTATAAATATTACCTTATCGTTGGGTCACTATTTGAGGTAATCCATACACCTGCAAAGTTGTTTGCATAGATTTTATTCTCTATGAACTGTCCTCTTCCTTTTTCGTGGACATATATTCCTCCAGTCTGCCCATGATGAATTTCACATCGAACCACTGTGGGGTTAGCATAGGCTTTTACTTCAAAGCCTGCTATCCTGTTTCTGTGTATGTTGCAACTTTCAAAATAACCCTGAAGAAATACAGAAATTAAACCTGTAGGTAAGGCTAGTTTCCTAGAAGAACATAAAAAACCCCCACATTTTTAAATGTACACGTCAAAATTAAGAATCAGAGATGTTCAAGAGTAGAAATAAAGATATTCACTAAATTTCAAATGATAAACATGGAAGGAAATATTTTAATTTCAGTACAACAAAACTACAAATACTCTAATTAGTCTGAATATATTCAATGCCAGGAAAGAAAAATAGGTAAGTATGCATTTCCTTCAACAAAAGATTTATAAGTATTAAACACACTAAGTCCTGTAGCCTTAAAAATGTCCCAAGAAACTAACTTCTAAAAAGTTGACATAAGGATATAAGCAGAGCCTATAGAAAAAGACACACAAAATAACTTTCATCCTAGTCACATAATAGTGAACTAGCTAAATAAAATGTTTTTGAAGACTTATGCTCAAGGTATACACACTATCATGTTAAATGAAAAGAACAGTATATTCTTCAAGGTAGTATATATTAAATATGACCTAAATTTTACTAAAGAAAAACCTGAAGGATTAAACAAAAACATGAAGGTATGACCATTTGAGTATTGATATTTATTTGTATCCTTTATAACCTCTCTGAATTTCTTAAATTTTCTACAATGGATGTTTTACTTATTTTGTAATGAGAATGAAAATACTCTAACACTGCCCTGGCCTGTTTGGTTCAGTGGATAGTACATCAGCCTGTGGACCAAAGGGTCCCAGGTTCGATTCTGGTCAATGGCACAAACTCGCAGGCTCCTCCCCAGCCGGGCTCTGGTCAGGGCATATGCAGGAGGCAACCAATCAATGTGTTTCTCTCACATCGATGTTTCTCTCTTCTACTTCCCTTTCTCTTCTACTTTCTCTAAAATCGATGGAAAAATATCCTCGGGTGATGATTTAAGAAAAAAAGTACTCCAATACTAATATCTTAAATTGTAAGACTCAATCAATATTGAATATTAAGAGAAAAAATAATACTTATAAGATGGCATTTCTAAGAAACCATTTTATTTCCCTTGTCTATCCCTTCAACTGAATGTGTTCATGCTTGTTTTAGCAGCACATATACTAAAACTGGAATACATGGATTTTATGTATGTAAAAGCCATGTATTCCAATCATAGCATGGCCCCTGAACAATTATACACAAGCTAGAGGCCCGATGCACGAAGATTCATGCAAGAATGGGCCTTCCTTCCCCTGGCTGCTGGCACCGCCTTTGCTCCGGCCTGAGCCGCCTTTCTGCCTTCCCATGCTGCCCAGAGGACTGGAGCTGCTGGGGCTGTGTGGAACGCCTGCATCATCGCCATGGCAATGACGCAAGCGTCCCACCCCCAGCCACTTGGTGCCTGTGTATGCAAATTAACCCACCATCTTTGTTGGGTTAATTTGTATACTCACTCCTGATTGGCTGGTGGGTGTCGCAAAGGTACGGCCAATTTGCATCTTTCTCTTTTATTAGTGAAGATTTGTTAAATGTTCCATATTTTGTGTAGTGTTCCGATATTCTCACACCCTTTGATTAGCTAAGAAATATGTGGTACTCAATAGCAAAATTGTGACTTCTCACCACACACATAGACTAAACGTGCTCCCTTTAACACTAAGTATTTTCTTATGCTACCTTCCATGTATTGGCCTGTACTATTTCTATATTTTGTCATATCCATTTGTACCTGATCATAAGCTCCTGAAGAGAACTATCCAACTATACAAAACTTTACACACACACAACAAGCACTCAAGTAGGATGTGACAAACTTGCCATAGAAATCTAGAAGAGTTTAAAATAGGATGTAATTTTGAATACTACTGTAGTACAATACATATTTAATGCTTTAAAAACATGGACTTCTGAGCATAACATTCAGAAGTAGTTTTCAGGTTTCATTTTACAGAGATAAAGTGTAAATTATTTCTAATTTACCACTTTACATTTGGATTATAATTTTTTTAAAATTGAGGGTTACATAAAAAATAGCTTCTTTAAATATAAAAAAGTTTTTTCTTCTTTGATTTTATACCTAATAAATGTTCACTGGGTAAAGATACAGACTATAATGTCAAAACTGAACATCAAAGAAACAAAAACAAATTAAAAAACAGGATAAATTAAAGGAACTTAATGTTCTATTGAAACAAACATTTTTCTGATGTTTTTATCACTGAGAAGGGAGCTCAATTAGTCTCTCAGTCTCTCTCTGCCTAGAGTTAAATGACTTACCTGATTAGTAAACCTGGGAAAGAATAAACTGGGTATGCTCAATTCAGCTTCACCTTTTCCTCATGGAAGAGAGAAGGTAGTATGCCTTCTGCTACAACTCACAAACACTGCCTATGACTAAGTGGGCAAGCCTATTTAATTTTGGGGTTCAGTTAAACAGACCCAATTTGGTTTTCATTCTAAGCTGTATCTTCCAATTTAACTTTTAAAAGCAATAAAGATAATATTTCAGCCTACTCTTGTTACTTTATGGCTTTATTTCTTAATTTGTTAATGTAGCGAGGAAAGGTATGCTATTTAAAAAAAAAAAACCCACGTATTTTCATTGATTTGAGAGAGGAAGGGAGAGGGAGAGAAACATCAATGACAGAAAATCACTGATTGGCTGCTTCTTACAGGCCCCACACTGGGGGGATCAAGCCCACAACCCAGGCATGTGCGCCCTGACTGGGAATCAAACTGTGACCTCCTGGTTCATAGGTCAATGCTCAACCACTGAGCCATCCTGGCCAGGCGGAGAAAGGTTTGCTATTTATTGGGCTTCCATGAAGATTCCAATAGCAGGCTACTGTTATGTACTGGCTATCCTAGTTAAACATATAGTAATATTAAAAGTATGCTTTGCTGTATATTTACTAAAAATTATTCAAATGTGGGAAAGCTCTTTCTGTTTTCTTTAGGTTTTAATTTTGTACAATGAGAGAGTCAACTAGATTCACAAGTTTATTTAGGCAAAGAGCAAACCACTCTCTTTATTTTCCTTCAGCCGGAGGCCCATACTTTAAATTCTTTCAGCTACCTCCATTTTTTTTGGTTAATCCTCACCCGAGGATATCTTTCCATTTATGTTTAGGCAGAGTGGAAGAGAGAGGGGAAGACAAAGAGAAACATTGATGTGAGAGAAACACATTGATTGGTTGCTTCCTGTATGGCCCCAACCAGGGCCTGGGCCGGGGAGGAGCCTGCAACCTAGGTATGAACCCTTGATGGGAATTGAAGCTGGGACCCTTGGTCTGCACGCTGACACTCTACCCAATGAGCCAAACCGGCTAGTGCAATCTAGCATTGTATTTTTAAGTAAAGATTTGTATTGCTATATCTTGAGTTTTCAGTATTAGGTATTATTTACTGACTTCCTATTATGGAAGATGAGAATTTAACTTTCCTACATTTCTATTCCTCATTACAAACATTCATATGCTCTTCCAATGTAGTTATATCATAATGTGGTTAGATTAGTGTGCTAGTCAGAGCTGAGCTGTCAAGTATAACTATATATTCTTTGCTGCACAATTTTTTATTTTCCCTGTAGTTATTTTGTTCTTCTCCTTTGCTTAAATCTCTAGTGATAATCTATCCTAAACTTGCTACCAGTTGTTTAAATTACCTAACATACTTACATTCCACATTAGGTTTATCAATTTATCTTCTTAAATACAAGCAGGTTTTATAACCTGCTCTAATGTGGACTGGTTACCCTGGTCATAGGCACAGGTCACTTACCATATTTATTTTTATTTTATTTATTGATGAGAGAGAGAGATGGATTTGTTGTTCCACTCATTTATGCATTCATTGGTTCTTTTTAAAAAAAATATTTTATTGATTTTTTACAGAGAGGAAGGGAGAGAGATAGGGAGTGAGAAACATTGATGAGAGAGAAACATCGATCAGCTGCCTCTTGCACACCCCCTACTGGGGATATGTGCCTGTAGCCAAGGTACATGCCCTTGACCAGAATTGAACCTGGGACCCTTCAGTTTGCAGGCTAATGCTCTATCCACTGAGCCAAACTGGCTAGGGCTGGTTGAAGGTTGATTCTTGTATGTGCCCTGACCTAGGATCAAACCCGCAACCTTGGTATATCAGGACTATGCTCTACCTATTGAGCTACCCAGTCAGGGCCATATTTAATTTAGATTATGGTTAAAAATGTTCCCTACATTAACAATGGAGTTTGTAATCTCTATTGTTTTAGAGTAACTTTCAAGAAAAGAAAGCAACTAAAGTTTTTTTATGTCTTAAAACCATAGGCCTCTATAACTGTGACTTTATTACATTCATAAAGAACCACTGCTTGACTTATAGTTTTATAATTTTACAAGGAAACCTATTTCATTATTATTCTGGGTTAAAGGGCTCTAGTTAATGTAATTATGCTTTAAAATACATTTTAATGAAATGCATGTGTTTTGTTAAGAGATGCCTTTAGTGCAAAATGGTCTAATAATACAGACTGTAGGTAGAATTTAAATGCAAATCACAAAAGCTCCAATAGCCCTTAACTGGTTTGGCTCAGTGGATAGAGCGTCAGCCTGCAGACTCACGGGTCCCAGGTTCGATTCCGGTCAAGGGCATGTACCTTGGTTGCAGGCACATTCCCAGTGGGGGTGTGCAGGAGGCAGCTGATTGATGTTTCTCTCTCATCGATGTTTCTAATTCTCTATCCCTCTCCCTTCCTCTGTGTAAAAAATCAATAAAATATATTTTTTTAAAAAAAAGCTCCAATATTTATGCAAAACTCCAAAGGCATGAACATTTTACCCCATTTATAATGTGATTTACTGCCCTACCAGAAGGTACAAGATTGCTAATAGTTTATTCTATATTTAAAATAAAAGCTCATTGCCCTAACTGGTTTGGCTCAGTGGATAAGAGTGTCGGCCTGCAGACTGAAAGGTCCCAGGTTCGATTCCAGTCAAGGGCATGTACCTTGGTTGCGGGCACATCCCCAGTAGGAGGTGTGCAGGAGGCAGCTGATCGATGTTTCTAACTCTCTATCCCTCTCCCTTCCTCTCTGTAAAAAAATCAATAAAATATTAAAAAAAAAAAAAAAGCTCATAAACTTCTAGGCAAAAGCATTTCTAAATTTCTGCCAGACACATTACTGCAAATTATCATTCTATCAATTTAAAAAGTTAACATTTATATAAAAATAAAAGATGAGACTAAACACTTTTTATTTAAAAATTTTTTAAATGAAATATTCTTTATTAAATATAAAGTAAAGGCACTCAAGTATTGATCTTAAAACTCTCCAAACCCACTGGCCAAAAGAACAAAAAGGAGAAAAAATATGCTATTTTCACTGAAATAAACTTCCATAACTTCAAACTATAATCTATAAAATACCTGCCAAATACTATGAAATCTGGATAAGGAAAACAGGGTGCTGACAGCACAAATGTTACCTTAAACATCCCGCAAGACAGTTTCTCCTAAGTGAAGGTTCTAATAAGCTACCCAGTGACCTACTAAAGTGATGAATAGAACACAGGAGAAGATGAAACAGAGTAATATTTTCATAGAAATAACTTCAGGCATAAGAAGTAAATCTAACGAAAACACTACATTATGTGTAATTTCTGTCATATAAAACTTAAGTTTCCTACTTAAGGAAGAATATCCAAAGCAAAGTGAGAGAAGAAAAAGGATGGCCAGATTTCAACACAGAGAATCTGTCATGACTTAAATTCATAAACTTAGAATAAATGTCTCAAAAACTTAATTTTATTATTATTTTTATTGATTTCAGAGAGGAAGGGAGAGGGAGCGATAGAAACATCAATGATGAGAGAGAATCATTGATCAGCGTTCTCTGCATGCCCCCTACTGGAGATCAAGACCACAACCCAGGCATGTGCCCTGACTGGGAATTGAACTGTGACTTCCTGGTTCATAGGCTGACACTCAACCACTGAGCCACGCTTGACTAGGCTGTCTCAAAAAATTTATATCAATTTGGCATCATTATGGCATTTTAATTTTATTGAACAAAAATAACACTCTACAATGGATTTAATATTAAGCAAAGATAATTGGGGAACTGAACATTATTTTTAGCAGTGAGATTGACACTGTGGTTATGTGAGACAGAAAAAAAAAGAATCCCTAGTTTTAAAGATACATGCGGAAATATTTACAGATGGGATAATGATGTCAGGATTTGCTTCAAAATAAATCAGAGAATAAAGAAGAGTAAGGAGTGAACAAAGAGGTATATATTAAACAGAGTTGGCCATGAATTGATAGTTGTTGAAGGTGGAGGTGGGTATATGGGGATTAATTATACTGTTCTCTCTAGTTTTATGTAAGAAAGATTCCATAAAATAAAAATACATTAAAAATTAGAGATAAAAACCAACTGAAAACAGAAAAGGAGACAAAATTATGGAGATAATAAAGAACACAGATTTGAAGAAATCACACAAAACTTCAAGTAAAAGAACACACTAATATAAATAATACAAGATAGCCAAGTTTCTAAAGAAAAGAATAAACATATGAACAGAGAAAGCAAATCTCCACCAGAAAGAGACTCCCCCCCACCCCCCAAAAAAACACCACAAAAAACCTTGGACTTATCTGCCACACTCAATGTTAGAAATATAAAAATGACTACAGAATTCAGAGGGAAAGAAAGTACAGGTATAATAAAAACTAAACACTCAGCCAAGTTAAAAGTTAATGGATAGGTCACTTTCAAGTGGCAAGAATTTAAGGCTACAATACCAGAAACTGTTAAAAAATAAAAAACGGCTAGCTCTAGCTGATTTGGCTAAGTGGATAGAGTGTCACCCTGCAGACTGAAGGGTCCTGGGTTTGATTCCTGGTCAGGGCACATGCCCGGGTTTCGGGCTCAATCCCCAGTAGGGGGCATGCAGGAGGCAGCCTATCAATGATTCTCTCTCAGCATTGATATTTCTCTCTCTCCCTATCCTTTCCTCTCTGAAATCAATAAAAACATATTAATAAATAAAATAAAAAACACCTAGATGACAAAGCTCAGCCATCCCAAGAATAAATCAAAATAAAAAATTCAGGAATGGAGAAACTCTGATTAAAGGTCTGAAGATAAATAAATATAGAGTAAACATAGAGCCATAACTATAAATGTTATAAACCTTTACAGAAGACAAATGAGAATATAAATAATTGGGTAGAGATAGGTTAGAAAATCTTTTATGATTTATTCTTGTAAGTACAGAAATTTAAATCCTAAGTATGTAATAGACAAAAACAATTTCAGAGAATAAAAATATAAGTATAATTAAATAACATATTTAAAGATAGAGGACAACACAAAAACTAGTTTAAATATTTATTCTGATGTTTCTTGAAGTTCTATAGAAACCATGTCAAATTTTAAAAAGGTTATTTTTAGTGATGTCCTACCAATCATGGGGTGCAATACAGAGAAGACAGCCAAAAGAATATAGTTAAGTCCTTACTGCAATTTTAAGCAAGATGACATATAAAGAAACCAATTTAACCACTGGCTGACATAAACAAGAGTTAAGTTTCTACAGCATATTTCTGGTTACAAAAACATCATTAAATTTCTATATTAAGACACAAAACACTTACTTTAGACATTGAAGTAAATGTGAGCTATACATACATTTAAGAAAGATTAATAAAAATAAGATGATTATTTTCCAACCTGCTTATTCCAGTTTAGGGTCACAGGTGGCCAGAGCCTATCTGCAGCTCATGGAGCAAGGAAGAACCAAACCTGGACAGGATGCCCTTCCATCTCAGGGCACACTCACAATTTAGACACCAATTAACCTAATATGCACATCTTTGGGACATGGAAAACCAGAGCACTAGGAGAAAACCCATGCAAATATGGAAAGAAAATGCAAACTACACACAGACAGTGGCCCTAGCCTGGAATCTCCCCCCCTCCCCATCAACATTACAACAAAACAACATTATTCGAGGACCTGCTATATCCTTGGAATAGAAGAACATTCTACCAAAGGATTTTAAAAGATTGTATCACAATACTAAAACACACAACAGACCCAACATATACTTTATTTTGACCCTTCCCTTACAAATCTGTATTACCTTAACAAATCTCTTCATTAATCCTTAATGGGAATATTTATCCATAGCAATGACTAGAGTTGTTTAAAAAAAGTTATAAAAATTTCAAACCCAAATTTATAAAAAATAAATTGTTATGGGGTGTGTGATGAGGAATAAATGATGACGATGAACTTTAGTAAGTAAACATCATCATAGGTCTTTTAAAAATGAGGGGAATTTACCCAGGTTAAAATTATCTTGGTACCTCAAATCATTTGTTAATGAGACCAGGGGCATGCATAAATATGGTACTTGAATAGTACGTTAACTCTGGGGCAGTCTAAGGCAACACAGACAAATAAATACTAGCATAGTATAGTTCCATTACAAAATAAGACACCATTTAGGAACTATAACCAATGCAGGCCTCTAAGGGAGGGCAGAGTCTCAAGATTCTTATGTTTTGACATCCTGCAAACCTTTGCTCAAATTCCCCAATTCCCACCTCCTTGGAGAAAACAGTACAATTTGCAACAAAATGTCAGTTTCTTTATTCTAGCTGGAAAAGGCAAATGGTCATCTCCACTCTGCTTTTTTATCAACAGGTCTATGCTACAACCCAAGTTGTAAGTGAACAGTTTCTCTCAGGTTACAGTTACCCCACAAATGATGAAGAACTGAATGGTATGAAACCATTTACCAGTAGTTTGAATCAGAACTTGATAAAAGGGTAACTCCTCATAGTCTCGTTCAGTTTTAAAAAGAGTTCTGCATTAGAGTTTTAGGTACAAATGCTGAAAATAAAAAATTTCCTTCATTAACTGATTAATTTGTGTAAGTGCATCCAATGTTCCCAAGTTGCTTGACTAATACTACATAATAGAAACAAAACTTTACCATAATCCTATGTACCACCATGTCACCACCCCCTCCTCTCCCATTTCATAAAAAATGTTGCCAATGCTATAAGTAGGACTTGAAAATTACCTCAATGAAAATTAGGCATTAAATGAAAAGAATATACAACAGACAACCAAGAACATTATTTTGAAATCGTAGCTTAAGAGAGCTCAAAAAGGCTGTTCCTAGAAAATTGTGTAAAATGACATAATATTCAAAACATATCATCCATAGAGATGCCTAATTAACTGCTGCATAACAATATTATAGCTGATATTTTATTATCACTGTATCTCTTACTAACGTTCTGCCAGTTAAAAAAATTTTTTTAAGAGGAGTAAAATGCAAGTCAAATTAATAATGTAACCATTACTTCTCAAAGTGTAGTCGATAAACAACCTGTATTAAACTCACATATGATGCTTATTAAAAATAAATATCCTGGGTCTGATCCTTGAAAATTCTGATTTATAATATATGGATGATTTTTCTGCACACTTACATTTCAGAACTACTGGATTAGACATGAATCCTCTCAAATGTCACATCAATTCCCTAAGGACTCCATCTTTTCTACATTATTATAGTGTGAGAACCATGAATTTATAGAATATTTCATATTGATTTAAAAATATAATGCTAAAATCGCTTTTAAACCTATACCATATAATAGAAACAAATAATTTGGTGGTTATAAAATCTTGAAACCTATTTGAAATCTAACTAATATGAGGTCAGCTTTTCTATTAAAAATGTTCTTACCATGCCATGATCAAATGTGAACACACCAACATCACGTCCATGATGAATATGATTCCGTCTAATAATTGGGTTTCCATGATTTTTAACCCAAATCCCAGCCAAAGCATTATTGGAAATCTCATTATCTTCATATATTCCCTACAACAAGTAATCAGAAATAAACATTAGTAAAACTTGAAAAAATATTTTAAAAGAATAAAACCACAAAGTTAAAGAAATACCTGTGCATGATCTGTTATATAAAGTCCAACATTTTCACAGTCGCTGATATTACAGTGCTTGATAGTGGGACATGCTCCTTGACCACTAACACATACTGCAGAGCCAACTGTAAGGAAAATACTTTATTTAAAAACCCATTGGGCCACAACACAGAGACTCATTTTATAACAAAATATAAAGAAACACTAACCTGTACATGTACTTCTGATGATACAGTGATCAATAATAGGACTACAATTTACTGTAATCTCTAAGCAGTGGTGTGCATTGTGGTGTTGAGCAGATTTGTCATCAGGGTTAAACTGAAAAGTAGAAATTTTGTTAAATAAACAACCACTGCTTTAATGATTTCAACATATTATTTTAAATCTTAAAATGTCTTACCCTTATTGTCATATATCCAACATAAGCATCCTCAGAACCTTCCATAAAAACAAAGGTTGAATCTCTAGTGTTTTCAATTATAACTTTGTCTGCTACTTTTCCAGGTGCTGTGGAGAAGATATTTAAAGCATATTACCTTTATCAGACAGATGAAATGGAAATTTAAAAATAACTTTAAAAAATACACTTTAAAAATACAGTAATACTTTGCTATAAAACTAGTAATATAGAACTTTTTTATTCTTTTAAGTTGGGTATTTTTTGGAGGGAGAACTTTTAAAAGTTATTACTTTTAAATACTGAGAGAACTAATACTCATTTAATTGATAACTATATTTCACTGGCCTTTACCACAGGCAGTCATATCTAATGTAGATATTATTTCAGTATCATATTGAAATCCATGTATAATACTTCTAAGGTTCAATTGCAAATAGTAATCATTATCCAAAAGAGACCTATTTATTTCCAAAACTGGCCTTAATTTGGAAAGTAATAAAAATCTATAGGCAGAAATTTTCTACACCCTCCCTCCTCACTTTTCTTCATGATGGAAATGGGGGAGGAAAGCAGAAAGGGCAGTAAATGCAAACTTTATTAACAAGTAATAATTATTAGCCATCTTAAAATGGTCTATGCACTATATCCTTAAAAAATCAGAGAGAGCCCAGCTGGTGTGGCTCAGTGGTTGAACACTGACCTATGAACCAGGTTTGATTCCTGGTCAGGTCACATGCCCAGGTTGTGGGCTTGATCCCCGGTGTTGGGTATGCAGGAGGCAGCCGATCAATGTTTCTCTCTCATCATTGATGTCTCTCTCTCCCTCTTCCCTTCTCTCTCCCTACCTCTTCCTCTCTCTCTCTCCCCTCTCTCCCTCCTCCTCCCTCCTGTCCTATTCTTCCTCTCTTAAAAAAAAAATCATAGCATAAATTTCAAATGACTGATCAGTGCTCAATAAATATTTTATTACATTTATTCTTAGAAACTTGAGCATAAAAGCAGCTTTTATATAGTCCAAAAATATTTAAGATAAAGCTAACAAACATTTTTCTTTCCTTAATGATTAACTAAGGCAGTTGGACAAAGTAGTGACCAAGAAACATATACATTTAAAAAGAAAATATTTTTTATTGATTTCAGAGAGGGAGGGAGAGGGAGAGAGCTTCAAACATCAATGATGAAAGAGAATTACTGATTGGCTGCCTCCTACATGCCCCACACTGGGAATCAAGCCCGCAACCCAGGCATGTGCCCTGAATGGGAATCAAATTGTGACCTCCTGGGGTTCATAGGTCGATGCTCAACCACTGAGTCATGCCAGCTGGGCGAGAAATATATAACATCTTAAAAAGAAGACATTTCCGCAATTTCTGAACTCCCATGTTTTCATTTCTATCACATAAAATATGCATGATATTTAATTCTTATTCTTTCCTACCATTAAGGTATTATCAAAGTTACATAAATTTTAAGTCACTAGCATTTTATAAACCCATTATGTAAATAAAATTGGTAAAATTCTAATAAAAATGCATTTCAAAATACCTGCACCAATCATGGTGATTGGAGATTCAATATATATCCATTCATCAGTATATATTCCAGAATGAACAAAGATAAGTCCATCAAAATGAGCTTCTTGTACCCCACCAAGGGCATCTTCAATTGTATCATAATACTAGAAAAAAATAAGTGTCAATATAGAACTGAAAATTTACCATTTTTAAATCCCATAAAAATACAGATCAAACATACCAACATATTTTCTCTTCCTTTATATCTTGCAGGGTTACTGTAGAAATGTTCAGCAAATCCTGGCTTTACATGTGCACCTTTATACTTAATGTCAAAAAAAAAAAAGGAAAGAAAAGGACATTACATTTTAAACTAATTTTGTACTGTAGGAATATTTTAAATAAAATATATAAAAAATCAATTATTTCAACTAATTTTCTGTTGCACAGTGCAATGTAAAAGGTGTTACAGATTTTATATTATTCAGTACTATTCAGTAAGAAAGGACAAGGATTCTCAACCTCAGCACTACTAATACTTTGGAACAGACAGTTCCTTTGTTGTGGGGGCTGTCCTGTGCATTGTAGAATGCTTAGCAGCATTCTTGGTCTCTACTCAGTAGCTACCAGTAGCATCCTCTTCTCCAGTTGCGATAACTAAAAACGTCTCCAGAAGTTGTCAAATGTCCCCCGTGGAGCAAAATCATCCTAGTTGAGAGCCATTTGTAAAGGACTACATAAAAATTATGCTAAAAGTAAAACTTTAAAACTATTGAATACCAATAATTTAAACAAAAGTTCAGACCCATAGAAAGTATAACTGCTTCTAGGCTACTGATGTTTACTGTCAATGTTTAGATTATGTCAGCAGTGAAATTGTTGAGTATTTTGTTGGTTGATAAATGTGCACTGGCTTGAAACCTTTCTTGAAATTAATTTAAAAAAACATACCAACAAACTTAATTAGCTCGACTGGCATGGCTCAGTGGTTGAGTGTCGACCTATGAACCAGGAAGGAGGTCATGGTTCGATTCCCAGTCAGGACACATGCCTGGGTGTTGGGCTTGATCCCCAGTGGGAGGTGTGCAGGAGGCAGCCAATCAATGATTCTCTTTCATTATTGATATTTCTCTCTCTCTTTTTTTTCTCCCTCTCTGAAATTAATAAGAAAAACAAAAACCCTTAATTATTTTATTTGATGTCAGGTTAAATGTCTGTGTTTGCTCAGTGATAAGTATTCCTTTGTAGTATCTATTACTTCATCAGGGTCATTACACCTGTCATCATGAGTGCAGCAAAATGTCTCTCTCAGTAAGTCATGGAATACCTGGAACATTCCCCCTTTTCATAAGGTTCACAAGATAGGTTTGTATGACAATATAAATATCTCCGTGCATGAGTTTAAGTTTTTTAGAAAAGAAATTTTATCTCCAAATATATAATATACATAAGGCAATATTTTCTATTTATACTTCATACCAACTGCTGGAAACTCTCTTTCCAAGGATTTGGATGTTCATATTCTTCTGGATTAATCTGGTAGAATTTGCCAGGTTCAGGATGCATCATAGGACGGGTATATTCAAATACTTCCATATATAATCGTTTCCTGAAGGTGGGAAAGGAATTAAAGAGTTATTCATAAGTAGCCTTTTAAATAACTACAAAATATTATTTGAGGACTAAAATAGTTTACCTTTAGCACCATACAAACTATTGCAAAACATAGAAAAGTACAAAGAAAGGAGATAACCTATACTTTCAATACATTATTATTAACAGTTTACTATATTTCCTTTCAGTCATTTTTATCTACAGTTAGTTTCATTTGTTACAGTTTTGATTTTTATAGCATATAAAAACAAAATATTGTATCCTGCTCTTTTCACTTTTTACTTATTGGTTTTAGAGAAAGAGAGGAGAGAGAAAGAAGAGAAGGAGGGGGAGGGAGAGAGAGGGAGAGAGAAAAAGAAACACTGATTTGCTGCTCCACCCATTAATGCATTCATTGGTTGTTTCATGTATGTGACTGACTGGGGATCGAACCTGCAATCTTGATATATTGGAACAACACTCTAATCAACTGAACTACCAGCCAGGGCACTTTTCACTTTTTACAACATAGCATTTTCTCATGCTATTAAAAACTGTAAAAATCACTGTTCATGACTATACTCCAACCCTCTAAGCAGACATTATATTGTGTTCACTTAAGTCCATTTCCTTACTGCTAGATCTAATTTCTAATCCCTCCCACTATTAACTATGACATTATGAAAAATTTGTACATAAGGCAAAAAATTTTCAGAAGTGGAATTACTG